>NC_056735.1:703543803-703754061 GCF_019279795.1 Protopterus annectens
ATATAGTTCCTGATGACGAAATGTCCATGTCGCTTATATTTTTTTTATATACAATTCCATATTCCCATTTCATGTTTTGCATGCTGAGCATGTATAATACTTTCAGAAACTGGCAAACAGTTACCATAACTTTATGTTTAGATCAATGAACCAAGTAACATAAGGCATTATATATACTAGCAGAGTTAGATCAATAACTGCTTTTAATGTCATGATACATTTTTGTTTTATCAAATCACAGTATAGCCAGGATATTTCTGCTTGTGAATACATACTTACATAGGCACCGAAAGCTGTTGAAGACAGGGGGGGGGGTGAAGAGTGAGAGGGGCACTCATTGATCTAAGAAGGGCAATCTTTTATAATTATTTGCTACCACAACATAGGTTCACTTGGAGGACTTTTTAAGCTTAGCCAATTTCCTTTTGGTGCTTGATTCTTGAATTAAAATTTTTGATTGGTCTTGCCTATCCCATGGCTGATAATTGTATATTAGCCCTCGTGAGAATAACTGTGATCATTCCATAGATAATTTGAGGGGACATATATAAGGGATGCAGCATTTAGGTACTGCCTCTATCCATTAGTGGCAAGAGGGGCAATCCTGGAGTACATTTCTATTACCCATCCTTAGATCCAAGTTGCATTTGAATATGGATGGATGAGCTTTGTTTTATTTTTATGGATAATCTGTTCTGGAACAGTGGTAGTCTCTGTGGTATATATCCATCTCTCGACAACATTCAATTTAGATACCTGGACTGAGTAATTCTGATGCCATTTGACTTGTTGATATTCAGTAGGTCCATCTGTATTTGGTCGGAGGGTGCCTTGTATGCCAGACATGTCACCTCTAAGCACTCTGTAGGATGCTGAGTATAGCAATAAATCTTTGAGGTGGTCCATGCACACCTATTATTTAGGATTCGAATCCTTTTAAGTAAGGTATCTCTGAAGGTATTCCAATTGTTGCATGGGGCTGGACAGATACATGCCAAAGTGGGCATTATACAAAATGATTGACCTAATGAGAGCTTTGTAAAGGGGGACAATAACATACCTAGATCTAGTCACAATCAATTTGTTTATAAGCCCTGCAATGTAGAAAGGCTTTCTTATGACTCTGGGCACATGTTGGTCAAAAGTTAGGTCACTGTGCACACATATTCCTAAATGCCAAACAATTGTGTCAGTTCTCAGAGGGCATTGTCAGGATTTTGACACCAGTTATTGTTTGGGACAAACCTTCCTGCATGATGTTTAAGTCATTTGGCAGAAGTTGGCAATCCAGCTAGTGAAGCAAGTGTTTGCTCCTCCTACAATATTCATTTTTTGTACTACACCTGAGTAGGGGATTGTGTCAAAAGGCTTGGCTAGGTCAAGGTAATGTGGTGTGAACTGTTTTACCTTCAAAGTGGCTGTTGCCCTTGAAAAATAAATTGCCTGTGTTACATAAAAAATGATACGCTAGTAATATTTGCAATAGGGAATGGATGGCAAACTGATAACAGCTTCATAGTTACTAGGTAATTCTTCCAAAGGAGGGTATTCACAGGACTGCAGCATCCACTCCCTTTAAAGTACAGTATCAGCGATCCATCTGCAGACTGTGAGAGTAGAACCCACAGCCTCCTGCTTTATATGTAATGTTACTATCTGTTGTACAACCAACGATACAAGCAGACTTGGAATAAGCAGTACTAAACTTCTCTTCCCCTGAAGCTCTCAGCAAAATGTTTTTATTTATTTAACAGGAAACTCCAACTTGGAACAAAGCCAATTTTCAGCAGATGCCCAGGTAGAAATGCTCCAGACACGTCTTTGCAGCATGGGAGGAAACCCACACTAACACAGGGAAGACCTACAGACTCCACACAGAAGGCACTACAGCCAAGAATCAAACCAAAACTCTCTTGCTTAGGTGATAACACTACCACTGCACCATCCAATTGACACTACTAAACCTTTCAAGTTTACAGCAGAAGAAATCTGGAAAAATTTAATTTTTTTTTTTTTTTTGGGGGGGGGGGGACAAAAGCCCAAAACCAGGGACACATTTTAAATATTGCTTGTATAATCTTAGAACGTTGCTAAAATAGTGTTTTGTGTTACCATGTATTTCCAAAAAAGTCAGGGCTATCATTATTTAGTGAGTTCCATTTTCACTGATTTGCCAGAAAACCACAAATTTTAAGAGGAACAGAACAGACTAAACTCACTGGATCACAAGTGGTGGTGTGGGTAGAGAATCCAGGTTCCTGTACCTAAGGTACAGGGGCTGAGCCCGAGTAATTCTAGCCAACAGTCATAAGTAACTGGGGCATTTTACACACAGACCTCCCCTCAGCAAGATAAATAAAATTACTGGACCTCCTCAGCAAGATAAATAAAATCACTGGACCTCCTCAGCAAGATAAATAAAATCACCGGACCTCCCCTCAGCAAGATGAATAAAATCACTGGACCTCCTCAGCAAGATAAATAAAATCACCAGACCTCGTCAGCAAGATAATGGAGCCTGCACATAAATGCAATGGATTGCATAAAAAACATAAAACAGAGCCTTGGGGGAAAATCTCTACTTCCAGTGCATAAAACGGAACTTCCTTCCAGTGCATCTCCTTACCTCAGCCTGCACATAAATGGAACAGCGTGCATAAAAAAACATAAATGGGGGAAATCTCTACTTCCAGTGCATCATAAATGGAAATGCAGCACACTCAGCACAGCCTTGGGGGAAAACAGATAAAATATTGCCTTACCTCAGCCTGCACCTGCAAAATGGAGCCTTGGGGGAAACAGTCACAGAAAATCTCTCCTTAGTATTGATCAGGAATGCAGCAGCAGGTTCCATGCACTTTTGTGTTTGAATTTACGTCGCATGCATGCATGGGTCCACCTGTAGGTCTTACAGCTGTAAAAGTGTGTGGGGGAGTGCTCCTTCCTCCTTGCTCTATGGTTCCGGTGCTTATGCATACTTACAAAGAATGATATGAGATTTGGCCTTCTGCCTAACAATAAATCAAAGTAATAAAGCCTGATGAAAAAAAAAATGTTGCAAGAAAAGATCGCTTTTTTATCTAAGTCCTTTGAAATATGGGAGAGGACTGAGATAAAATGTTACACAATCAGTACCTAACAGTTTGTATTCAGGAAGTTTAACATGATATGTTGCTCAAAAGGAATACAGTTATACAGTTATAGCCACAACCTCATCTAGCTTGTAGAGTGAGGTTCCTATGATATCCATACAACATACTGTAAGCTGTATGCAAAGTACATTTTTTTAAAGAAGCAGCTTAGCATGGTATTAACTACATCAATATTTTGAATAAATGTTTCCATAAGAAAATGCCTCTTGTAAAATTCTTGGTAAATATTTTTGTGTGACTCCCTTTCTTCATGAAGTTTTGCAGTAGACTCAGAAGGAGTATTTTGAATACTAGGATAAAAAATGGTTTGGAATGCCTTCCAGTGGAGTATCATCACTTTTACTATGGAGACCATTCTAATGCACCATGCCACCAAACATTGTTCTTAGAATAGTGCAACAAGAACAGCCAAGCACTTTAGTGGACCTGATGTCATAAAAAAATTCTATGTAACAGTGTTTGTACTTGCATATTTCATATTTCTTTAATGTACATTTATTGTTTTCACATTCATAGGTTCATAGGTGATTACTAGGCTAATGGGATAAGAGCCTTTATAAGCCTAGCCAATAATACACAGAATATGACAATATTCTATCTAAATTCCCCAGATATGGGTCGGGGTAGTATCAGAATAGTGGGTCTTTGAGTGTTGGACCCCTGAGTCATTTTACTGGCTGCCTCTATCCATAAGGGACATAGTAGTATCCCAGGAGTGAATTTTTGGTTCCACATCCATTTATCAATATCAAATATTTTTTGAAGAGAGTGAGGGACATGCTTTGTTTTATGAAGATGGGAAGTTTATTCCATAGATGAGGTAGCCTTTGGGATACAAATCTGTTATTCCAGCAAGTTCTGCTAGAGTCACAAATAAGGCTCAGGTCCATGGAACATGTAAGCCTCGTATAATGTTTCTTGTGAATATGTAACATTTGCATCATGGCAGGATCAGAGAATGCCTTGTAGGTCAGGCATAAGTCACCTCTCAATAAATGATATGAGATGAGAAAAGGGATAGGGCATTTAGTCAATCTGCATAAGATGTGTGCTATATTTCACATTTTTTTAGTGAGAAACCTCTGGGGCAGCTGCAATTGGTATAAGATCCTGGTTAGGTGCATGCAGAAGGAACATTGTACCCAATTATGGGCTGGATGAGAACTGAGTACTATGGCACCATAACTTCCTTTGATCTTGATGCCATGTCTTAACTTATAAGTTGAGCCACACAGAAGGATATCCTCACTACCGTAGCTACCCATTGGTCAAAGTTTAGGTTACTATCTATCTGTGTTCTTAGGTCCCTCACCACTCGGTCTGCTTTTAGGGGTGTGCTATCAATATTATAATTTGCAGGGATATCTGATTTACCAAAAGGTATGATTATACATTTTTTAGCATTTAGTCTCAGACCATGGTTTTAACACCAGCTGCTTGCCATTTTAGGTCTGTTTGTAGGATGTCAACATTATCTGGGGATTAAACAAGCAAAAACAACCAATAAAACTTTAATAACCATCAAAAACCTCCGTTCAGTAAGCGTTTTCATCTTAAACAAAACTTTGTCACACTGAATGAACGTAATACACATACTTCTTTAAATAGCTCTAAGTCACATGATTAGAAACACTTAATACAAGCCTTTTCCTTTTTAAGTATATATTAACATTTTCTTTACCATTGAGCCCTAAAGGATTGCAGGCATCTAAATTAACTTGCAATACTTCCTCCGATCCAATTCATCTTAAGAATCAGATCTATTACGAAAATCCTGCACTTGATCACTAATTAAAATTCTAAAGGAAATTTTGCATCCATTTATTAAATAGTGTTTACTAAGTACATTATTTACATCACCTGCTTCAACAGCATACATATGCGCATAAATCCTATGATATAATTCTGTTGTAGTCTTAACCACATAATAGACAAGACAAGACATACAAATAACTAAATAAACTGCAAATTTAGATACACAAGTAAAATATCCAGGAATCTTAATGTTTATATCCATGGGTGCCAGAACCATAGATCCAGGGGGAGGGGGAGCTCCCCCACTTTTACAGCTGCGAGACCTGTCGGGAAAAATTAATGAAGTGGAGTTTTCACTCTAGCATGGATTTGAGCTCGGAAGTTAAACTAACTAAACCAGCTGTTCTTGTTCTCTTATTGCTCTGTGTTACAAGAGTTATGCTGCTGCTATTCTGTTGGTGCTGCCAGAGCCAGAGTCATGCCAGTAAGGAGAGTTTTGTTCTTTTATTTGCAGGAATTATGCTGCTTCCGTGTGTGTGTGTGTGTGTGTGTGTGTGTGTGTGTGTGTGTGTGTGTGTGTGTGTGTGTGTGTGTGTGTGTGTGTGTGTAAAATGCCCCAGTTAGGCATACTTGGTGGTTAGTGTTACTCAGGCTCAAAGAAGAGCTTGAATTCTCCAGCCATACAACCACTTGTGATTCAGGGAGTTGAGTCCATAGCTCTCAACTGTCTAGATTTTCACAGAATATTTGGCTCATACCTTTGGTCTGTTCCCCTTAAAATCAGTGTTTTTCTGGCAAATCAGTGAGAACTGAATTCACTAAAAAATGATAGCCCTTTAAGTTGCGGTCTTCCTATTTTGCAGAAAACACATGGTAACACATAGCACTTTATTTTAGCAACTTTCTAAGATTATACAAGCAATATTTAAAATGTGTCCCTGGTTTTGGGCCTTTGTCCCCCCACAAATAAATGTTGGCTTTTTCCAGATTTTTTGCGTTGCGAAGTTGAGAGATTTAGTTGAGTGTCAAGTGGATTTTACAAGGAGCTGAAAGCTTCAAGGGAAGAGAAGGTTAGTGCTACTTATGCAAAAACTTGTGCGTTATTAGTAGCACAACAGGTAATATACTTGCTTTTGATGCAGAAGGCTGTGGGTTCTACTCCCACAGTATGCAGATAGATCGCTGATACTATACTGTGTTGTACTTTAAATGGAGTGGATGCTGCAGTCCTATGAATGTTACCTAGTAACTATATTTCTGTTATAAATTTGCATCCATTCGCCATTGCAAAATCATGGGTCTATATTACAACGTCGAACTTACAGGAGTCCGAACGTTGTAATATCGAACCCAAATGTCTGAAATACGAAAATAGCAAAGCCATGGCACACAGATTTTTTTCCCAGGGAAAAAAATCGGTGGGCCATTTTTGGGGCTTTGTTATTTCCTCCACTGTGGTGCAATCTCACAGTTGGTATATTTAAGTAGGGGGGTGGGAGGCAAAGCCCCCCAATTTAGTTTAACTTTAAAATGTGTTTTTTTTTTAACGGAACAACGATTTGTTTCCCTGGGAAAAAAAAATCGCTGTTCTGTGTTTTCGTAATTATTGGTTTAGAACTTCACGGTTCGATATTACAACGTTTGAACTCCTGTGAGTTCGACGTTGTAATACAGACCCCAAAACTACTAGCTTATTATTTTTTTTTAATGTAGCATAGGCAATTTATTCTTCAAGAGCAACAGGCACTTTATTTGTAGATGAAACAATGAAATATAAAATTGTTTACTAGCAGCAACCTCTTCATTAGTTACAGATCCTTTTAATGTGGAATTATTTAGATGACTTACTTCTGCAAAGATTTTGCATATTTACTGATATGGGTGGATTGTAATGACAGAGGTTTGAATTGCCTTTTATGGTTGAAATTTGATGAAATTGGTAGTTTTGTCTGTGGTCGTGCAGTGGTTAGCATTGCTGCCTCACAGCAAGAGTTTCTGTGGTTTGATCCTTGCCTGGGGTGCCTTCTGTGCACAGTCTGCATGTCCGTAATGTGGGTTTTATCCAGGTGCTCTGGTTTTCTCCCAAAGACATACTGTAAGTGGCTTGGACACTCTTAGTTACTACTACTAAATTACTTAATTAATTAAATTGGCATGAGTGTGTGTGTTTATCTTCTGTGGAAGGTTGGGTGCTGGGTGGGCAACTCAACACCGTAAAACTTCACTGCCAGTCATGAGCAGACAGATGATCTGCTGTGGTGACCACTAACTAGGAAAAGAAGGCGTTTCATGCATTTTGATTCACTGCTTACTAGAAGACTGTTCCAAACTACACATTTAAAACACATTCTAACAGGTGGTGCTGTATTATACAAGGAATAAAATTTAATACAATCAGGTTAATACAATCAGGACGGTGAATCAAAGAATGCATACATGTATTCTTGCTCACAGGATGCAGGAGATAAAATAGGGGAAGAGACCAGTCATCAATGGAGTCCCCCAGGGTTTGGTGCTGAGACTTTTTCTGTTTGGCATATACATCTCAAAACTAAAAGGAAATACCAAAGAGCTTTGGCCGACTAAGTTTGAAATGACTGCAAGCTAGGAGCAGTTATTGAATCCCCAAATGATTCAATCATCATACAGGAAGGTTTGTCCCAAACAATAACTGATGCCGGAATCATGACTTGAAACTATACTCTAAGAAATACATTATCATATGCTTTGGGAAGTCATCTACTTCAGGGAGCTTCCAAATTGACAATGCCCCCTGACAAATGACCCAATTGTTTGGCATTTGGGAACTTGTGTGTACACTAACCTACCTTTTGACCAATATGTGCCCAGAGTCATAATAAAGTCTTTCTATATTGCCCAGCTTATAAACAAATTGATTGTGACTGGATCTGGAGATGTTATTGTCCCCCTTTACAAAGCCCACATTAGGTCAATCATTCTGTAAAATGACCACTTTGGCATGTATCTGTCTAGACCCATGCAACAGTTGGAATACCCACAGAGATAACATGCTAAAAGGATATAAGTCCTCAACAATAGGTCTTGCATGGACCACCTCAACGATTTATCACTATACGCAGTATCCTGCAGAGTGCTTAGAGGTGACATGTCTGGCATACAAGGCATCCTCCGACCTAATACAGATGGACCTACTGAACATCAGCAAGTCAAATAACATCAGAAATACTCAGTCCAGGTATCTAAACTGAATGTTGTGGAGAGATGGATATATATCACAGAGGCTACCACTGTTCCAGAACAGACTATCCATTCAAGTAAAACAAAGCTCATCCCTGTCCATATTCAAATGCAACTTGGCTCTAAGGATGAGTAATAGAAAATGTAGTCCAGGATTCCCCCTCATGCCACTAATGGATAGAAGCAGTTCATAAATGCTGGAACCCTTACATGGGTCCCCTCAAAGTATCTATAGTATGAGCGCATTTATTCTCACTAGGGCTAATATACAATTAACAGCCATGGGATAGGTAAGACCAATCAGGAAATGTTAATTCAAGCACCAAAAGGGAAATTGGCTAAGCTTAAAATGTCCACCAAGTGAACCTATATTGTGGTAGTAAATAGTTATAAAAAATTGCCCTTTTTAGATCACTAAGGGCCCCTCTCATCTTCCACTCCCCTAGTCTTCAACAGCTTTTAGCACCTCTGCTTATATCTTTAATAATATCTACTGCATCTGTCTTTAGATACTGACAGAAGCTATAGTTCAAAGATTTAAGCACCCCCCTTTTGTTAAATGTTCTATTCTTATTTACACAACTTAATTTGAACTGAAACATATCTTCTAAAATGTCTTCCTCTTTTACCAACAAAAACTGGCCTTTCATCTACAAATTTCTTAACCTCAGGAAAGCTGCTTAGCAGTTTCCAGTTGTCTCTAATAATACTCTTAATATACCTCTCATCTAGAAAACTCTGAACCAGCATTCCGGTCTTAAAATTGTACCTGTCTACTTTCCTTTCTATAATAATTTCAGGATCCAAATTTCTTTTAAACACTATTTAACAAATGGATGTAAAATTTATTTTAGATTTTTAATTATTGATCAAATGAAGGATTTTCTTAATAGATTTTATTCTATTTATTTTATGGCCTTAGTGTTCTGTTTTTGTTATTATCATTTGGGGAGCCAATGATTGCTCCCATCTTACAATCATCAGCAAACTTGGTGAGCCAAAGGCCCCCAGCATTGGCCTTCACTTTAGAGAGGTATATACCAAAAGGAAGGGTCCGGACACTGAACCCTGTGGGATACCACTAGTAACAGGTTTCTTATCGGAAGTGGAGTCACCTATCTGGCAACATGTCTAATGTCATAAGCTAGTTGGCTATACATCTGATGATGTAGGGGATTATGCCTAACTCAGTAAGTTTATCTATGATCCTTGAGTTGGAGTTAAGTTGTATGTACATTTTTACCCTCATCCACAACCCTTGTGACTTCTGTGAAGAAGTCCACCAGATTGAGCAGTCAAGACCTCTCTTTGTCAAAGCCATATTGGGTCTGATCCACAGTTTGGAGAGTTCCTATGTCATTATTGATCAGGCCAATGATCATTCTTTCCATAGTCTTGTTGATGATACTAGTCAAGCTTATGGGTCTGTAGTTTCCTGGGTCAGTTGATGGGACCCCCTTGTGCAGAGCCATGGCCGTTGCAGTACTCCATTCCTCTAGGAAAAAGCCTGCCTGGAGGCTGTGGTTAAAGAGGGTAGCTCCTGGCGCTGATAAATTCTGTTTTAAGTTATTTAAGACACATCCTGGAATGTTGTTGGGACCCATGGAAGCTGTATTTTTGGCTTTAGCAAGTGCAGTAAGGACCTGTTCCCTTGTAATGACTGGTGGGGTGATGGATGCAGGTATTTCTTTGGGTGTGGAAGGAGGTGAGGAGGAGGATAAGTTTGAACTGAACTTGTCGGCCAGCAGGTTTGTTATAGTTTCAGGCTGGGTGTAAGTGTTGCCATTCATGATTAACTTAGTACATTGCTGTGCATTTCCCCTGAGGTTATAAACATAATTAAAAAAAGCCTTATGGTTATCTTTCACCTGGGAGGATATCTTTGCCTCACAGTTTGCTTTGGCAGATTTGACCAGCTCTCTAATTTGTTTGTTTAGACTAGTGAGTGTGTTTCTGCACTGCTTTGTCTGTTTCTTCACGGCTTTGGAGAAGATTTTTTTCCCTTTTGTTGAATAACCTATTTATGCTAGGGGTCCCGGAGGGTGGTTTATTTTTGCCAGTAATCATAGGATTGACTTGGGCACGTACTGCCTCCTCTATGCAGCTATGAATATAGTATGTGCAATGCTTTTGTGTACAGCTCAGAATAGGCCTCAGTGTCAACTGGGTTTGGATGGGGCTTCAAAGTTTAATAAGCTATCACTTAGTTTAAGGTAATTGGCCTTAGCAAAGTTCTTAACAAGTTTGGAGTTTCATGGGATTTTAGGTTAGTTTCAATACAAAAGGACATTATTTTGCAGTCAGACCTTACCAATGACAAGTTAATGCATGGGCGGGAGCAGCATCCCCACCATTTTTGTGAGTACTAGGTGTAGGGTATTTGCACTTCTAGCTGGGGAGCTAACTAGTTGCCCCAGGGTGTTTGTATTGATGAATTCCAAAAACCTCTGAGCAAATGAATGATGGGTCATATAAGTCTTCCACTTTATAGAGGGGTAGTTTAAGTCACCATAATGATAGGCTTAGTGTTAAGTAAGTTTAGGCAGGAGGTGTGGTTTTACAGACTCATGTTTGGGGATCTGTTGCTAGCAAGGATATGATACTGGTTCACAAATCTGATTAGTTGACATGGAGCAGCTTAAGCAAGTTATGTTGCTGGACCAGTCTAGCAGTGTACTTGACATTTATGAACACTGAGACATTTCATCCCTTTTGTTTTATCCTAAGCTGAGTGGGAATGATGTGTATGAAAGGCATTGTAGCCCTTGATAGCTGGGGTGCTTTCCATGGTTATGAACCGTGTTTCAGTGACTGCACATATGTCTTCATTCTCCACCATGAGCAGTGCTTACCGGGAGTGCAGTATTTTTTTAACTCCTAGCATTGAACAGCAGTACCTTTAGGCAGTTGTGAGTGATTTTTGTTATGATGGAGGGTTTGACAACTTGACACCACCTAAAAAAGGCACTATAGGGTTAGAAAAAGTTTTTACCAGTATCTGGAACCCAAGTGGTAACAAGTGCAAACCATCTCTGGAAAAGCATTGTGGTTTGTTAATCATGTCTCCCCAGGCTGACAGATATTGGATCCCCTTGTTGGGACACCAGAAACTAAGCCAATTGTTGAAGTCAATCATTTTTGCTGGTATTGTGACATCATCATTAGTGAAGGTATGATGTTACTCAAGGCCAGATTCATACCTGCCTAGTACACATTTTCAGAGAGCTCCATCATGTCTCTCTTCATATAGTCCATTGATGTATGTCTTAGGTCATTTATGCTCACATGGACTGTGACCTTGTCACACTGGTACTTGTGGTTTAAAGACCTAAGCATATGCATGATCAGGTGATTCCTGGCTCCAGACAGACAGCTCACTGTGATCTTCACCTTATTTAGCCTGGTAAGGGAGACATCAGTATGTTTTATAATTGAATCCCCTACAACTAGCATGATTGGTTGTGTGGTCTGCTGGCTTATGGGCTTGGGAGCAGGACTACTGTGAATTTTGGAGTTATGTGTTGTGTGAGGTGCTGTGTTTTTTGAGTGTATGTGGAGCCATTGAGAGTTGCTTTTAGGAGGTCATGGAAGTTTGAGAAGATGACAAGTGAGTACCTCTGCATATGTGGGTTTATATGTTTGTTCCTTAATGTTGGTAGTGAGTATTTTGGGTGTAACACTGACAACCTGGTTTGCATTTTATGTGTGTGTATCTGAGAACTTTGCCTTCAATGACATTGTGTAGCTATATCTCTCACACACTGTATTTGTTTGTTCTAAAATTCAGTTTTTGTCAGTGAGCATGAGGCAGTTAAACACTGCCTCAGGATGCCCATATCCACCAGGCCAGAAACAGAGATAACAGGTAAGCGCCTATCCATTATACCAGATCCTTAATAGATGAGAAGCTGTAGAGGAGAGTCACTTAAAGATCTAAGTGAGAGTGTTTAGTGGTATACTATAAGATGACCTGTAGTAGCTGAGTTGACTGCACAAACTGGGAACCCTTTGAGCAGTTATGAACAGTGGGAGACTATGGAGAGCATTTCCTGTAGAGGATTTTAAACTGGAAAGGTTTGCTTATATACAATGCACAGGGAACCAGGTTTGCACATGCAAGGTTTTTATACCAACAGGATGACAGGCATTAACACAGTTAAGCCATCAGGCCAATCAGATAAACACCAAAGCCTTCTACCAATAGTTCCCATCTAGGATGGGTTGAATCAGTCCTCTGCTCCAACCAGAGTGCAGAATAAAACCATCTGAGTGTTTTACCCATCAATACAGAATTTATGAAATTAACTTTTTTCATGTAAGCCGATCTATATGTTCTCCATAACAGACAGAGTTCTCTTAATTCTTTTAATAATGTTCCGCATTATATACTTCTAATACCTACAACATTCTTTTGTTGTAAATTGAATAATTACTGTTGTTTCTGTATTTCCTATACCATTAAATTTATCTTTATTTAACATCAAACATATTCCTTTTAAATAATCAACTAGACAGAATAGCAGTGAAAAAAAAAAACATTTTCAGCAGCCTACAGCAGAGGTAAAAGTCATTAATGAGGATATAAAACAATGATAAGCACTTTTGCAAGTTGCTTCATTAGATCACAGTAGTAATTTCAAATTTCTACTATGAAAATACAATCAATTAAGTAAATAGCTAATCAACCAAAATGCATTCACAGTTACTAGGTTACCATAAAAAGCTAATAAAAGATGTATACATGATTTAATGATGTATACATGGTTAAAAATAGGCACAAAATACTAAAGGAAAATTACAAGAAAATAACAAAGAATGCATAGAAGTACACAAAAAAATCACAGGAGATCACAAAATATTATTGTTCTTCAAGGATCTAGCTTTCAAAGTAGGGCGTATAGAAATACTATCATTTAAACCTGGGCCATAATGTGCCCTTAGTTTAAAAATCCATCTAAGTTCTGCTTGATAGGTAGCATTTACTATATTAACCCTTCTAACACTTTTGTGTATTATTTCTAATACTAATTTCTAATACTAAAAATGTAAACATATGTTCTATTCCCTTAATGTTAATGTGTTTGGCTATTGCACTGTAGTTTATCCCTCTATGTGCGCAATACAAATGGTCATGTATCCTTTCCCGTAGACATCTATTAATCTTGCCGATGTAGAAGGAGCAGCAGCTAGTGCATCATGCTAGGTAGACTAAATTTTTAGTATTGCAATCTGCAAGTGGTAGATTATTAAATTCTCTATTACTCTGTGGATGTGTAAATGTAAGGGACTCATCTATATATGTGCAGAAGGAACATGTATTACATTTTCTTGTTCCTCTCTCTGTTACCCTTTACCCAATTCTTTCATAGTTTTAGGATATCATAATTTATAACGTAAAGATTTCTTATTCCTATAGCCAAAACTAGATTTATCACCCACTAGTCTGCATATGTCCTGATCAGTATGTAACACAGACCAATGTTTATATATAATGTCTAATACTCTTCTCATCACTGGAATATGTCAAGCCAAAAATACTCTAGTTCTTTTTCTATTGGTTGAAAATAATCAATAATAAGATGAATATAGTAAAAGCTTGTGTCCAAGTTTATTTGCTTACTACATGAAATGGTACTTGAATATAATATATTCACAATTAATGACTATTAGTACCTTCAGACCTCTGTTGTAGCTATGGGCACACCCTGTGCCAATAGCTATGCCATTTTGGTCATGGCAGCATGGAAAGAAAGAGTGATTTTTGGTTCTGACAGATATAGTCAATTTGTAGCCTTTTATCGTCATTTTGTCAACAACCTATTTTTACTTTGGACAGGAGATTTATAACAACTATGTCATTTTGAAAGACAATGATGACCAGAACACACTGAGTCTCCAACACGTGAAAAAGTAAAAAACAGGTTTATTGTGTTTCTAACAAGCAACCAAACAGTGGAATACAAGAATAAATGGTTAAGCACTTTTCATCTTAATATAAAAGACTTCTTCAGACCTAAAGAGGTAACACAAGTACTCACTGAAATACAGCTCACATGGTTATTTTAAAAAATATTAACCATTGGTGTTGAGTAAGCAATTAAGCCTGAAAAACATGACACCAGCAACAAAACTAAATACAAAACGAGCTTCAGTAAAAAGACTGTGGAATACATAAAAACATAAATAGCTGTAGTGCAAATGTAGCATTTAAAGACACATTATCATGTTGCAATATAGTAAAAGAGGAATAACTCTTGGTACACCCAGATTTCCTGAGATACCAGTTTGAATATAAAAGGGTGTTTAGTTCTATTGAACAACAAATATTGAAAACACTGAAATTAAGATTAAAAAACTAAAGAGAGACATTAATGACTATAAGAATGGTGTTGCTTATCCTAAACTGCCCCCATCTCAGTCTAGGAATTTTACTGATCAATTAGGAGATGATTCAACAAGCCAGTGGAAAGGAACTCAGGTTACAAACTTTAATCAGTATGTAACAGAACCTTTCTCCAACCAACAAAGTAATACTGCCCCCGTTGATGAAGAAAGGGAAGGGAACTACAATAACTCTTCCCAGAGTCAAGGCAATAGCGCTCTTAGTGGTGTTTCTAATAATGTATATGATCAGCCTCCTTTTTCCAACAGCAGCCAAAATCACCGACCCAAGTACAACACAAGGGTGAAAGGAGTCAAGAAGTAGGTAATCAAGTTGAACAAACGACGATTAAACCTACCATCTTACTTAACACAAAAGGTGATTTTAAAATATACAACTTCTCTGACTACGACATTGACCCTAGGCTTTGTGATATTTTCAGCAGGGGTTTAACATTTGTTCCAGATTACCACTTTAGACTTCCTGATACATTAATTGACTTAAAACTCTACACCCGCAAACTCAATTTGAACTTGATGTTTGTTGAGAACAGTTTTGTTAACAACAGACTGAGAGTGTCTAGTACATACAACCCATCGATGCACCCGTTGTTGGGTGTATTTGAACACTTATGTGAGTTTGACCTCAGACACCTGCAAAGAAACAACAAGAACAGTGTTGGTACACTAAACATGGATGCTGGTGAAAGGGAAATCTTGAATTTAACTAAAATTCTACCTATCCGTTTTTTAAAACCAGATAAGGGAGGTGGACTAGTAGTTATGGAATTAAGTGACTACAATCCAAGAATGCACCTGGTTTTGGAAAGTGGTATTTATGCTGAATCCAGTGTCAACAAGATGAATGGGGCTTACAAAAAGGTTCACTGTTTTTTTAAATGACTTATTCATTGAAGGTTTGATAGACATGGACACATTTAACTATTTGTCTACACCTAGACCTAAAATACCAACATTATTTGGTTTGCCAAAATTGCATAAGGACCAGCAAAATCCACCCATGAAAGCTTTAGTCAACTCCAGGGGTTCTATCACATACGCAAGTGCAAAGTACATTGATTATATCTTAAAGAAGTATGTCAAAAAAGAAGAACAAGTTTGCCGAGACTCATGGGTATTTCTGACTTCCATTAATAAAATTAATTATGATGAATCTTTAATGTTTTTGACAGTAGATGTAGTTGACTTATATTTCTCTATTCCCCATGAGGAAGGCATTGAGGGGGTTGTTGAGAGACTATTAGTGCATGGAGCTAATAGTAGTGAAATCAGGTTATTTCAGGAGATTATGGAAGTTGTTCTGACTAACAATTTTGTAATGTTTGACAACACGATTTACAAACAACAAATAGGTGTGGCTATGGGTTCACCATGTGGGGGGAGCTATGCTAACTTGGTACTGGCTAGCTGGGAATATAAGAACATTCTTTCGGATAACGGGTGATCTGACAGAATAAAGATGTATACCCGGTTTTTGGATGACATCTTTATACTGTTTAAAGGTACTATTTCTGAAGCCCAGAGTTTTGTACATCTTAACAGCAGTACCAGTTTCTTCAAGTTCACCCACACATTCCACGAGAATTCCATTAGGTATTTAGATATTGAGTTAAAAAAGAACATCGAAGAACAGCGTTATGTGGCCAGGTTCTACCGTAAACCCACATAATCTAATTCTATGCTTCACTACACGAGTTGTCACCTTACACACCAGAAATGATCTGTGCTTAAATGGATGGTGACTGATGAAGTGACCTTCCTTGAAGAATGTGAGACACTTAAGGTTATGTTTCTACAGAGAGGTTACCCAGACACAATGGTCCTTGAACTAGTAAATGAAGTTGTAAACAAAAGGAGAGAAGGGTTTTACAAACCACTTTTCAGACCTACTACTAGGTCAGTTACCATAGAATTGGATGAGAGGCTGGAAGTAACTACCAACATAAATCATGATGGTACACAAATTATAGGTGTAGCCACTAGGAAGATTGTCACCTCATTTTGTTTAGAAGTTAAAGCAATTGAGGTTATCTTGAAAATAAATTGGAACATCTTTATGATGGAACCAGATGTGTTGGAAAAGCTAGGTAACTCACCATGTTTCATTTACAGAAAGAACAGGAACTTGAAACAGATCTTAGAAATGGAACCACAGACTTGTAGTAGATCTGGTGGTACATTTAAATGTGAAAGCTGCAATTATTGTAGATACACTGCAACAGGGATAGAATTTACAGCAGGTTCATTTAAGGTAAAGACTAAGGGTAGATTTAACTGTAACTCTAAATCTGTTGTCTATCTGGCTAGTTGTGTAGCCTGCCCAGCATATTATGTTTGGAAGATGGACAGAAAACTAAGTGAGAGGATTTATGAGCACATTTACCATATTAGAAAAAAGTCACCCTTTAATGCCTTGGCAAGGCATTGTGCTGAACACCCAACACACCACTTTCAATTCAGAGTGATTTGTCACGTCACTGTTAATTTAAAAGGGGGTCCTTACCACTTATTTTTGGAAAGACAGAAGTTGATGTGGCAATTGCGTCTTAACTCCTATAACCCCCCAGGTTTAAATGAAGTCACTTCCATTGCCTGTATTTTGAAATTAAAGAGCTTAATGCACTAAATTAACATTTCATTGACTATGTTTGTAACAGCTCTACTGGCATTAGAATAAAAGTATGTAGAGTGTTTTTTTTTACATCTTATGTTTAAAACCTTGAAATATATGTTCTAGTTTAAACCTAAGCTTGCTTCACTATTCAGGTGATTTGTGAAAGCATTATAGCTTAGCCGAGTAACACTGTCTAATGTTGAATTTGTAGTCTTTAATTTTAACTTCAAATTTAAAAATTTAATTTAATTTTAATTTAATTTAATATGTTCATCAACCACCCGAGCATAGTGTGCTGTCTTTGAAAATGTAATTAGGTGTGCTTTGGTTACTCATAACTAGGTGTATTCTTTGCATATTTATTTTTGTATATTTATTTTTATGTCATCGAATAATTCATCACATGCCACAAGAGTTATTCCTCTTTTACTAGATTGCAACATGATAATGTGTCTTTAAATGCTACATTTGCACTACAGCTATTTATGTGTTTATGTATTCCACAGTCTTTTTACTGAAGCTCGTTTTGTATTTAGTTTTGTTGCTGGCGTCATGTTTTTCAGGCTTAATTGCTTACTCAGCACCATTGGTTAATATTTTTTTAAAATAACCATGTGAGCTGTATTTCAGTGAATACTTGTGTTACCTCTTTAGATCTGAAGAAGTATTTTATATTAAGACGAAAAGCACTTAACCGTTTATTCTTGTATTCCACTGTTTGGTTGCTTGTTAGCAACACAATAAACCTGTTTTTTACTTTTTCACGTGTTGGAGACTCAGTGTGTTTTGGTCATCGTTGTGTTTCGAGTTGCTGTTGGATTTGTTGTTTAACTACAAACTATGTCATTTTGTTAACAAACTAAATGAAAGTACTGAATTTTTTTAATTTACATATAAGTAATCAGATCAGATGATAGAATTTTTGGATGTTCAATTAATAAAAGGAGAAGATGGCATTCTTCACACTAAGTTATATAGGAAAGAATGCTACCAACCTACATATGTACACTGCACAAGCATGCACCCACAACACATCTTTAATAATGTATTGAAAGGACAAAATTTAAGAATTAGTCAAGGACTGATGACTTTGACTAAGGCAGATGAGAACTGATTTTTTATGTGGGGGATATCAAAATCTTGAAGTAGATAATATCCAGAATGTAGTAAGGCATTTGAGAGAGACATCCGAGAGACCTTACTTCTCTTCATCTGACTCAACTCATAATATGAACAATGCCATAGAACATATAGTATTTTTTCGCTTGACATTCCAGTGATGAGAAGAGTATTAGAGACATATATGAACATTATTTTGTGTTGCATACTGATCAGGACATATGCAGACTAGTGGGTGATAAACCTAGTTTTGGATATAGGAATAAGAAATCTTTACGTTATAAATTATGTTATCTTAAAACTACAGAAGAATTGGGTGAACGGGTAACAGAGAGAGGAACAAGAAAATGTAATACATGTTCCTTCTGTACATATATAGATGAGTCCCTTACATTTACACATCCACGGAGTAATAGCGAATTTAATAATCTACCACTTGCAGATTGTAGTACTAAAACTTTAGTCTACCTAGCACAGTGCATTGGCTGCTGGTCTTTCTACATGTGGAAGACTAATAGACATATACGAGAAAGGATATGTGACCATTTGCATTGCACACATAGAAGGATAAACTGCAGTGCAATAGCCAAACACATTAACATTTATGGAGTAGAACATATGTTTACATTTTTAGTATTATAAATAACACAAGAAAGTGTTAGAAGGGGTGATAGTAAATGTTACTATCAAGCAGCACTTAGATGGATTTTTAAACTAAGGGGAAATTATGGCCCAGGTTTAAATGATAGTATTTCTATACAGCCCACTTTGAAAGCTAGACCCTTGAAGAAGAAATAATATGTTGTGATCTCCTGTTATTTTTTTTGTGTATTTCTGTGTATTCCTTATTTTTTGTAATTTTCCTTTAGTATTTTGTGTCTATTTTTAGCCATGTATACATTTTTAAATCATGTATACATCTTTTATTGGCTTTTTATGGTAACCTAGTAACTATGAATGCATTTTGGTTGATTGGCTATTTACTTAATTGATTGTGTTTTTATGGTGGACATTAGAAATTACTACTGTGATCTCATGAAGCAATTTGCAAAAGTGCTTATCATTGTTTTATATCTTCACTTAAGACTTTTACCTCTGCCGTGGGCTGCTGAAAATGTTTTTTCCACTGGTTTCTGCATTTGTTTTGTGTCTCAGCGGTTTATCGCCTTGGCCAATGTTTTTGTTGCTGTTAGGCAAAATATCACCTCTCTCATCCCTATACTGTTTTTGGTTGATATAATTATATCATCTGCATATGTCATTATTACCAGACTTTCTACATCTGTATGCATAATATATTTGACATTGTTCATTTTTGTACTAACTTCCATAATTACCACATTCATGACTAGAGAAAATAATCTGCTACTCATAGGACATCCTTGCCTTATACCTTTATCCATCTTCATTTCTTTACTTAATCATCCATTTACCAAAATCTTTATTTTATTGTATCTGTAAGCTGTCATGCAGATGTTTCTAATTTTGCTGCTGAGTATAATCTTTCACTATATCCCATAATATATTGTGTTCAGTTGAATCACATACTTTATTAATATCACCTACTATAAATTTAAAATTTTATTTTCTTTCTAGATTTTCAACCATTTCTTTATACCTTTAATCATCTTGATTTCTTTACTTGACCATCCATTTACCAAAATCTGTATTTAATTGTATCGGTAAGTTGTCATGCAGGCATTTCTAAGTTTGCTGCTTAAGGTATAACCTTTCACTATATTCCATAATATATTGTGTTCAATTAAATCAAATACTTCATTAATATTACCTACTATAAATTTTAAATTGTCTGCTCTTTCTAGAATTTCATCAGCCATTCTTCATATTATCTTTAATAATTCTTAAAAACCTTTTCCTTTTATACCATACCAATTCGCTTCCATAATATATTACATCTTATTTTCAAGTTTTTTTGTATTACTTTCATAAATATCTTGCAATTTGTATTATTTAACATTATCAGCCTTCAATTCTTTATGGCTTCTTTTTCTCCTTTCTTTCATATACATTTTAAAATCCATCTCTACATAATGTCATATGCATGAAACCATCATTTAGCCATTCGAGACCTGTAACATATTTTTTACAATTTTTCAAAGTTTTTCTGCATTTCAAATCTGATTCCATCTAGACCTGAAGCTGACTCTGTATTTAAATGTTTAAATACTTCATCTGCTCCATAGAAAGTAATTTCTTTTCCAGCCTCCTTATTCATTTGTTCTGAGAATTCTTTTAAATTCCATGTTTTATTGTAGTCCCTCTTTCTTGTTTTAAACAATTCTTCTACATATTTTATTCCAGTTTCCAAAATTTGAGATTGGATCTCCTTATTTCTCACTGTTTATCCTTCATTTCTTTCATTATACCACATTTCTAGTTTATTAGTTTACTTAAATAAGCTGCTACTTCATTTTTTACCTTGTAATAAATAACTTTATTCATATAGTGAACCTTTAATTTTTTCATAATTTATTTTGCAGAATTTGCTCTCTTTATCATAACATTTTTTTTGTTTTTTTCTTTATTAAAGGTGTATGCATATAAAGCTATAAGTCCATAAACATTTGACTGACACTTTAAATCTATAATATTAAGTCTCACAATCTTAACTAAAGTAACATCTAGAATTGTCACTACATTTCTATATAAGATTGCTATGTCTGAGCTATATTTATTACCAAAATTCCATTTAATCTTTCCATTTCATATGCTTTCTGTTTGCAATCTTTCTTCCTTTGTTAAAAAAAATTGTATATCCTAAAACAATTATGTCTACATCACATTTTTACACACATTTTACATTACTTTTCTTTTTCTTTTAAATTCGTACTTTTAAATTTCCTTGTTTTACTCTTTTACCAATACAGACGTCTTCTGCGTGGAGACATGCGTGAATGGGCATAACTTCGTTGAAGGTTGTGCATTAGGGCTGGCAACTCAGCACGTAAAAATCAACTGCCAATCATTAGCGGACCGGAGTTCTGCTGTGGTGACCCCTAACCGGGAAAAGCTGAAAGACAAAAAAAAACAACAACCAATACATTTTTTTACCTTTTACTAATTTCCAGCATATATCTTATTTATTGTTACTCTCTGAATCTATTTTTATTTTATCTTCTTCCTCTTTAATTTTATTGCCATCTTTTCTTTTTTCTAAATTATTTTTCATTATTACTTTTATTTAATCATTTTGTTTTTCATCCTAGACCTTATATTATTATTTTTCTCACAATTCATCCATGCTTGTCCATTTTTTACATTTATAACATCCAAGTTCACATTTCTTCACATAATGCTCAGTTTTCCCATATATATATATATATATATATATATATATATATATATATATATATATAAATATAACATTTATTTTTATCACAATTACTCACCAAGTGTCCTTATCTACCATAAAAGATAAATGTCCTTGACTGCCCCCAATAGATTACCACAACCTTATTTCATTTAACATGTATAATGCTTGGGGTATTGGGGCATGCAAGCTTGTTTTTTTTTTTTTCCGTTCTCCATTTTCAAAACAAAATTACAATCCTACTCTTCAGTCCATAATCCTCTATTATCAAACACTTACGAAATGTCCATCATTTCTTTACAAATATTCTTGAAATGCTTTTTTAAAGTTTCTCTTTCAACTTATATCCTGAATTGTATCTGTATTTTCCTATATATTTCTAGAAAATAAGCTGTAACTATATATTCATTCTGTGGGTTATCATTCTGTTTTTTCTTTTATTCACACAAAAATGTTTCCATACTTTGTGCAGTCTCAAAAATAATGTCACAAAATGGCTGTGTATTTATCATAATAAAAGGCCCTTACCTCATGTGTTTTGATACTCAGTGAAAGAATAACTGTGTCCCATGCCTTATATTTGTCCATTTCAATGTTTCTTTCACTTTGAATCACTACGGCGTAGCTTCTTTTGATTTGTTTCTTCTTCTTCTTCTCTTTCTGAGCTCTGTTCTGACTGGCAACTGTCTCTGTATATATTCTTCTTTGACCTGATTATTTCTTCTTAAGAATACTGCCAGCTTCTTCTCTCTGAATTTTATTCATTATGTCTCCCCACAAGACATCATTTCCTGGCTTACTTTGAACTATCATTTCATTAAGTATATCATCCCGCAAATTTCCCAACTAGAGGGTTGTATTAATGCAATTTGTTTTCTCAACACTATCCGCTGGCTCAAATAATTCCTCGTGGAAAACAGTTTCTATGTCTTCCAAACCATCATTTCAGCAATTGAGCTGGCATTCACCTCTGCTCTGACAGGCATTGCCTCCGTCTTGCACACCATTCTCCCAGCAGCCACTATACCAGGAATGGGGCATGCTCACATACTCACGCCAGACTGGTTGCAGTTAAGATTGATGAGTAGGGGATGTTCCCAAAAGCCCTAGCCAAATTTCCCTCAGAAGTATAAATATCACTTCAGGTCTCCCCTCAATAGAGGCCTAGTGGGACTAATCCAATCAACAATGGATAAATAAAGCAGATGATAAATACATTTGATTAAGATGTCGAATATGTTGACTGGAATTGAAGAGATATGTGCAGTCCTTTGTAACTGAACTGTGTGAACTCTAAAGTTGCCATTCTTTTCAAAGAATTTATCAATTTCTAAGAAAATATATACTCTCTGATTATATCTATAAACACTTTGCATAGCTGATCTCTTTAGGAGTGTTTCTTTATGTGTAAAAAGAAATAGCAAAAGAAGTCAAGACGTCAGTGCTTCTTATCTTTAGAATAATGTTCTGAAAACTAAAACAAGGTTAAGAGTATGTCATCTAATTGCATCTTTCTGATTGTCTTTGAAAGTCCTATATGGCAAGATGAAGTATAGTTGTATTTCATGTTTTGCGGAGTGCTAATGCACATCTCAAAAGCTGTTTCTAATTTCTGGATTGTTCAGATAGGGGTGGCATTTCACTGACTAGGTTGCAACCATGTCACTAATGGCCAAAAGTGGCCATCCAAGCAGCAGCCTTAAGATAATGTAATATTATTTCCCATTTATTTCAGGGAGCAGGTGGAGAACAAGTGTCTCTGGAAGGCAAAGTAGATTCTGCATATGCTATCTCAAACATTTGCCCCATTTCTTAAGGCTAACATGTCCTATTAATAGTGTGGGCATGAAGGGTATAGAAAATATTAAAATCCAGCATCATATTGACATATGAAAGGCATTTATGATTAGGAAGCATCACATCTTTCCAGATGTTTAAGAGACTGTTTAATATGCTGTGAATATGTACTGTATATACACAATATGTAGCAGTACAAGTGGGGACTAGGAGAATTTTTAAACATGGGAGAGAGAGGGAAGTCTAATCAAATCAGTGAAATTTCTACAGTAACTGTATATCTATGTTATTAGGTACCACTGCAGTAGATTTGAGCTTACTTTGTAGTCATTCATAGACCTAAGCTGGAGAATGAGATTCTGGAAAGCTGTTAGACGACCACTCCCTTTACATCATGGTAACTATCACTCACATAACAACATGTGACCGAGGTAAAGAACCATGTCTTGGAATGTCAGGCTGTTTGACAGGCTCCTGATGGACTCTGCATGTTGCTCAAATACTAGGTTAAGTAACAAGAGATGTGACCATGTAAAAGACTGCACTGTCCTCACCATTGCAACAGCACCTTTGTTGACAGAATGGAGAGCTTCAATACAGATCAGGGGAAATTATAATAGTCACAACACTCCAAAAGAATACCACACTTTATTTTTTGAAAACCTTCTCTATATCTAGACTTATTTTAAGGCCTTTGAACTTTATTCTCTAAAAGGTTCCTATACCAAGATGGGATTCTATCTATTCTCCACCGTGGATCTATACTTGAGAAAATATTCTGCCCCTCATGCATTATAAAGGGCATAATTCATAGAGGCCTATCAATCTGCAAGACCATATAAGTTATAATCTGAATTAAATAGTGTAATAGGTGTCTAAGAGCCTAGATGAGCAGGGTCCTTACCCGATTTGAGAAATAGGGAGACAAATGCTTATTTCAAGGAGGAAGAACAGTCTTATTGTCAGTTATGCTTACAAATAACTGGAATAGAATTAACTGAGCTTGGGATGAATTATCTTCTATACCTTAGCTGATAATTTAAACAGCTTCAGACACTTATTCTTTTTTGAGATTGTTTATCACTCCTAGCAATTCTAATGTTGTCATTAGCTGCTTCATGATGTTAATTCACTGTTGGAACGTGCTAAACAGGGCACTTGGAGTTTTCTGGAGCTTATGGTCACAACCTGCTTCCTGTAGTCAAAGGTAAACTTTAGCATGAATCCTTTCACTTCCCTTTGAATACTTTATGAATTTGAGAAAGTCACTTAACCAGGTGCTGCTGGGTCCCTTCAAGAAACTATGTGAACCTACAAGTTCCCCAGTCCCCTGAATACTTAATTTAAAAAGAAAGTATCTCTTCTTTTTTTTTTAAATAAGTCCCCAATCTCACCCATTCATCTATACAAGTGTGATTCATTGACTAAATGCAGATTTCAGCTCAGCAAACAATTGTAGGCATCAGCTGCTCAAGCATGGCTCAGAGTGCAATCATGGACTATTCCTTCTTGTGCATCTGATCTGAAGAAACTCAAGTGGTCTTTTCTGTTAGTGCTGGACACGTTTTGCTAGTATAACTGTCTGACAGTTAAAAGTGGTTTACAGGGAGAACACTTGTTTTTTTTTTTTTTTTTTTTTTATGTTTATTTTTGTAGAAAAAATAAGTTAGTACAGGCATTCACAACAGTTTTTTACAGGATGTGTGTGTTTGTGTGCGTCTATGTGTGTGTGAATTTTCTGAAGATCACATTGCTTCCAGATGTAGACCTGAGAAAGACTGTGGTAGGGAGAGATGCAGACCTGCAAGTAAATGCCAGTCACTAAAGTTTCAGAATATCATAAAATAGATATTAATTTTGTATACTGCAGGAAAACTGTTCAGTTAAGTGAATTACTATGAGTCACACCTGCCTACAGGAAGAAGTTCATTCACTAAGACGCTAGAGTCTTGCCTTAACCCACTGCACTAACTGCCAAACATTCCCTCCATTCCAATTTCTGATAAATTACTGTGGGCTAAAAATCCATAAGGTTTACATACAATCATTAGTGACATTTATTAGAATTTCATAGTTTTAGTTGTTCAAATGTTCAGAAAATGTATGCTGGTGCAAAATCTGTTATTCAGTTAATTTTTTAAGTGAATTAGAATAGTCTGCCTCTTATCTTTCTCTTATTTTGCAGAATATCACTGATTTTGCATCATATTTATGCCCTATCTCTCCTTAAATTGTTTTTTCAGGTAATCATGGGGATTTTTGCTAGTCAATAATGCCAGTCGTTACAGTTTTAATATTTTTTATTTTTCAGGAAATCCATATCCAAGCAAACCTTATTGTTCTATTAACATTTAAGTGATCTGGAGCTGTTTGGAGCTCATGTTCACAATGTGCTACATGTAGTAAAAGGTAAAGGTTTCAATTCTTTTGCCTCCCTTTGCCTATTGTGCGACCTTCAGCAGGCCATTTAACCAGTTAGTGCTCCTGGGTCTCCCCTGAAAAAAAGACACTTTGCCAGTGTGTTTACCTGTCAAAAATACATAAAATAATATTTAGTTTGTTCTCCATGATTTTTGGCTGTGTCTGAATTCTTGAGCAAAGAAATTGAGGCATTTTAATCTGTTCCTTGTAAAATGTATGCCTTTCCTGCAAACTGTTGTGGACTGCAGCACTAAATAACGAAACACATGTGAGTTTTACTCTTTGTATCCTTCAGAAAATGCCTTCTAATGCAAAGCTTATTTTATCAACTTTCTAAGTATGTGAGAAATATTTAAAATCTGATCCTGATTTTGTATCTTTATTTCTGATTCTCGAGCTAAGAAGTTGAGAGAGCAGAGCAAGTTGCACTGTATGGTTTTGATATCAGTGAACTAAGATATATTGCTGAGCCATTATTTGTAAAATTACTCATTCACATGATCTAAAGCAAATATCCAAGGTATGCTAGTGACTGCATTTGATGTGTGTGTGTGTGTGTGTGTGTGTGTGTGTGTGTGTGTGTGTGTGTGTGTGTGTATCACTATGTTCATGCTCATGCATGTGTGTGTGTGTGTGTGCGTGTGTGTGTGCGTGTGTGTGCGTGTGTGTGTGTGTGTGTGTGTGTGTGTGTGTGTGTGTGTGTGTGTGTGTGTGTGTGTCTGTGCGTTTATGTTTGAGGAAAAATACCACTGATTTTTGTTTGTGGGGCACGCATTATTGCCAAGCACACTGTCTTCTAGGTAACAGCACATGTGCATCTGGGTCAAAATATTAGCAATGATGTAGGTAGAATGAAGTAGTGAAATTAGAGATAGGGAAAACACAAAAGTTGCTTGACACTGAGAATTTATAACTGGAGATATTAAGGCAGAAGATTAATATAATTTGCTTATTTTGCTTGTATGGATGGTGGTTGGGGTCCTTTACTCTTCCAAGTTACTTTCAAGTCTCTAATGTTTGAATAGCTGGGTGTGAGGTAGGACACAGTATAATACAAGAGATGCATAACTTTTTTTGCCTTATAATACTGTAAAAGGAAAATGTTTCTTTGTAACCAAGTGACTTTTCTGGCAAGCAAAGTGAGACTGGGGGTAGCAAATAACTATTTATAATCTATGGTGAGAGAAGAAGCAAAGGAGTATTGTATCCCAACAGAGTGAAGCTGTGCTGAGACCAGCATTAGTATTAGCCAGGCAGTAGCCATTCATGTGACTCCCCTCTTTTCATCATTCTTGACAAGCTAATTCTTTATTTTTAAGTAAGTACTGCTTGATTTCTTTCTAATTTCAGAATATCTGCCTAAATACTTCATCCTTAAATTTTCAGGGTCTGCATATTAGTTTCCCCTCAAGTGTTTGGCAGTGCTCTGTACAGACTAAGACATCTTGACTGGAATTTTCCTGTAAAAGGAATATATAAGGAAACAGCTCCAGTACTTAGTAATAATGACCATCCCTCCTGGCATGTCTAAAGGTCAGTTCCCTGTGCTTTCTCCTATTAACCTGGTAAACATGGCCATTCTGAGGCAATGTAGCAACTGCCTCATGTACACAGATAACGCTCTCCTCTTACCTCCCAACACTCAAGACTTGTGAGAGATTATATATCCAAATTGGAAGCCATGCACTCTCAAGCCAAGACCAGAATAGCTAGTCAAAAGGAGAAGGTCAACATCTGCACCACACAACATGCAACACATAGCCCTTCAGAACACCCATCATCACAGCTCTCACATAAAAACACAAACCATACACCCACCTTCATGGAGGCTCTCAATAGAATTCTACCCAAACAGCAGAGACCTCCAAGGCAGAAATGCACTCGAACACCACAACACAGCACAAACCACAAGACACATAGCTCACCTACATAGTGTGATGCTCAACCTAAGCCCCTAAAGCAAAACAGCTTTCCCAATACACTAATCATGGGTGACTTGATAGTGAGGCACACTCATGTCCCACTCACTAGGTTGAATAAGGAAAAGGTAACAGTCAGCTGTCTATCAGGTGGCAGAATCCGACACATAAAACATGCACTCAGGACACTCCACAACAAGTACAAGTATGACTCTGTCACTGTCCATGTGGGTGTGAATGACCTGAGACACACCTCCCTAGACTACATGAAAAGACACATGGAGGAGCTCTCAGATTATGTGTCCCAGGCAGGAACGACATTAGCCCTGAGCAGCATCCTCCCATTATGGCTAGGCTTGTATAGGCCCTAGGGCCGACAGCCTAGTACCAACCTATGAACCTATGAACCCAGAATGATACCACAGTGAAAGCAGAAAATAATTGACTTCAACAATTGGCTAAGTTTCTGGTGTCATTCTAAGGGGATCCAGTATCTGTCTGCTTGGAATAACATGATTGACAGACCTCGATGCTTTGCCAGAGATGGTCTGCATCTGTCACCCCTGGGTTTCCAGATACTGGCTAAGGCTCTTGCCACCATATAGTGCCTTTTTTAGGTGATGTTCCAAAGACCAAATTACCACCATAACAGCTATAAATAAATGCAATCTGAGGGTCATGCTGCTCAATGCTAGAAGTCTAAATCTCAAGATGCACTTGCTCAAAGCACTCCTCAAAAATGGAGAACATCAACATTTGTGCTGTAACAGAAACCTGGTCTAAAGCAGCAGAAAGCACATCTGCGCTACCAGGCTATAACTTATTCCACACCTTTCGGCCCCAGAACATGGACCGAAGCTCCAAAGGTGGTGGTGTCTCCATATTCATAAAGGATATGCACACCTCCAGACTAGTAGCCCAGCATAACGCATCTGAGATACTTCAGGTACAACTAACATTGGATAAGACGGTGATCCAGGTCATAGCCTGCTATAGGTCCACAACCATGTCCCAAGACTCTCACTCCATGTTCCTAAGCACCCTGGAAACTATTAGGGTCCAGTCAAACACTCTCATACTAGGTGACTTCAACTATCCCTCCATCAACTGGGAAAACTATTCATGCACCAATACACTTGCCCAGTGCTTCCTGGAATTCATCAATTCCAATGCCCTGAACCCCTCTAGAGGAAGCAACATGGCTATTACTAACATGGGCAACTGCTGCTCTACACCAATAGTCAATTCCACCCTGGTTAAATCTGACCACAAACTAATCACCATGGAAATCCACCTCTCACCCACAACCCCCGCAAAGGGAACCACCATGTAAAACTTCTCCAAAGCTGACTTTGGTGTCATAAAAACAGAGGTGGCTAACTTCATGGCACCCATGTGAATGGAAAATGACTGCCGAATCATACACCAATACACTGGATGAACACATACATGAATGCATGGAACTAGCCATACCCAACAGAACCAAGATGCTCTTCACCAAAAAAAAATGAAGCTAGTCTGGTAGTCCTCTGCCATTAATAAACTCTACAGAAGAAGGAAGAAACTGTTGCAGAAAAAGGTGAAGTCCCAAGACTGGAAAAACTTCCTTATTAGCCTCAACAAAAAGTTGAGATCCCTCATCAAAACCTCTAAAGCCAGTTATGAAGATAGAATTGTGGCAGACACTAAAAACAACCACAAAGCCTATAATAGTTATATCAAGAATCTCCATGGCAATACTCAGGTTTGCTCTGAGTTACTGCACAATGGTACCTCCTATACTGAGCCAGCAGATATTTTCAACATACTGGCGAACAGATTCAGTGCCAACATTACCCCTCTCTCCTCCCCAGAGGACCAACCACAATACCAGAGGAATGCCAGGCACCCAGCATTACTGAAGCACAGGTTAAAGCTGCATTCTGCAAGGCCAGGAATACAGCTTCCATGGGACCCAACAATATGATGTGTTCTGCATGAACTACAAAATGAACTGGCACCACATATGTGTGCCCTGTTCAATCACAGCCTCACCTCAGGCTTTGTCCCTACCAAATGGTGCATTGCTACAGTCATCCATCTCCATAAAGGGGGAGTGACTACAGACCCTGGGAATTATCATGGCATTAGCATGACAAGTCTGATATGTAAGGCTATGTAGCGCATCATCATGGACCTAATTAACAAGGATATAGGGAATCTCCAAACTCTAGATCCCACGCAATTTGGTTTTGTAAAGTTAGATCATGCTTGCTCAACCTGATTGACTTATTTGAGTCAGTCACCAGATCTATAGATGAGGGTAAGGCAGTTCATACAGCCTACCCCAATCTGGCCAAGGCGTTTCATACCATTCCCCACTCAGGAATTATAGATAAACTCACCAAACTAGGTATCAACCCCTTGATCACTAGGTGGGTTGCAAATTAGCTCACAGATAGAACCCACAGTGTGAAAGTAGCAGACTACAAGTCAGACTGCTGTCTAGTCATGAGTGGAGTTCCACAGGGATCAGTCCTGGGTCCTTTCCTGTTTGGTATCTACTTCTCAGAAGTCCAAGCCAACACGGAGGAACTCTGGCTGACCAAGTTCACAGATGACTGCAAGCTGGGAGCCATTATTAACTCTCCAAGTGATGTAGAAATCCTACAGAAAGGCCTCACTGAGACCGATGACTGGTGTCGAAATCATGGCTTTAAGTTTAATGCCAAAAAATGCATCATCATCCCCTTTGGGAAAAACTCAGTTCCCACTAATCACCACATTGATGGGAGCCCACTGAACACTGAAGGAGTTATAAGAGATCTGGGGACATAGGTTGACAGCAACCTCTACTTTGACAACCACATTGCAACTGTGGTCAGAAAATCCTTCTGTGGCACATCTCATTATGAAGTGTTTTGCATCCAGGAAGAAAGAGGTCATTATCTCTCTCTACTCTGCCCCCATTAGGCCAATCATAGAGTATAATGCCCCATTTGGCATGTACCTCACAAGACACATGCAGAAGCTGGAAAGGCCACAAAAGTACCTCATGAAGAGGATCCTAGGCCTTAAACACATGTCCTACATGGACAGACTGAAAAAGCTCCAGCTATTCTCTGTCTCATATCATCTACTAAGAGGCGATCTCTGCTTGACTTACAAAGCTATGTCTGACCCAGCTCTGTTAGAAATGCTACCTCTAAAGAAATCCCAATCCCTCCATACCACATGCTCCAGAGACCTCAACTTCATTACCACAATCAGCAGAACATGCTGGAGGGACAGGTTCATAACCCAGAGACTGCCCATGCTCTGGAATAGACTTCCCATACATGTCAAGCAGAGCACCTCACTATCCCTCTTCAAGAGAAATCTTGATGAGTGGATGGTAAATAGAAAGTTCACCCCAGGGATCACTCCAGTGGCTCTACTTGATAGAGGCACTGGGAACTAACATCAGGCAGCACGAAGCCAGGGCACTTCTATGGGCTAGGCTTGTAAAGGCTCCAGGGCCATTAGCCTAGTACACACCTATGAACCTATGAACCTATAAGTGTGTCATGCTTTAGCTGTCTGTTTCACATTATGCAAGATAGTCTTGCACTCAATAGTTTGAAGATAGAAGGTTGACTATAGCTGCATTTTCTTCAATTATTTTGCTAGTTGGCATTATGGATGGTATAGTATTCATGATGTTGCAAATCTGCTCTCAAGTGTATTGCTTGATTGCCTAATACAGACTGGAGTTGATTGTGTGTATTTTTGGGTGGGTGAATGTTGATTGGCTAGCCCACCTGGAGGCTTAGGTAGGTAATAAAACACACCATCCCAGCTTGTATATATATATATATATATATATATATATATATATATATTTAGATATGAGCACTACAGAATCCTGAAAACCCAAAATCCTGAAGACCAAAATCCTGAGACCAAAATCTCGAAAGTTCAAAATATGGAAAACTCAAAATACTGAAAACACAGGATACCAACACTTACTATATTCCAGCACAAGTATATAAAGAAACATATTACCCTTCAACTACATGCAGGGGTCAAGCCCTCCTCCACCCCCATGTGGGGGGCTGTGCCCCCCCACAGCCCCTGCTACTTAAATATATCAACTCCAAGATTGCACTTCACTACACTAAGTGCAATCTTGGAGTTGATATATTTATGTAGAAAGCATGAGGGGTGCAGGGGAACTTGCTCTCCTGCTTATACTCGGAGAGGAGTAATATGGTTTGTGTTTTATTTGTTTCTGTATGTACTTGTGCTGGAATATAGTAAATGTTAGTATCCTGTGTGTTTTCAGTATTTTGAGTTTTCCATATTTTGAACTTTCGAGATTTTGGTCTCAGGATTTTGGGCTTTCATGATTCTGTAGCATTCATATATCTATCTCTCTCTCTCTCTCTCTCTATATATATATATATATATACATATATATTTATATATTATATATATATATATATATATATATATATATATATTTTTTTTTTTTTTTTTTTTTTTGCTGTTATGGCAAGCAATGTGATAAAAGAACTTTTTAAATTATAAATTAAACTTTCAATGATGCTGTGAGCTCCCTTACTATTTGTTAGCAAATGACCCGCATTTTGTATATGTGTTCCACCTTATGAAAGGAAGTGTGATGTTCCATATTTTGAAGATAGAACGTTTAATATAGCTATAGTTTTGTTAATTTTTGCTTGTTAGTGATATGGATGTCATGATAATGCCAAACTACATTGAACTGTCTAAAATTAAGAAGTCTCAGCATAAGAACTTAAGGATATGTAGTTTTAATTATTTCATTCTTTAAAACTACAAATTTTTAAAAGTATTCTGCCAAGACTTGTTCATAGACAGTTATAATAGCATTCAGAAAATCTTAACTACATTATTTCAAATTCTGCACTCCTGAAAAAGGAGGTAGTAGGGGATAGGCCGAAGTTTATTTAGAAGAATAGGAAGAATTTGCACAGAATATTATGTTGTCGCAAAACTTACTAGCCACACAGATGAGGCCTCCAGCTGCGGTATGAAACCATGCTATAAATGTAATTTCTGTGAATATATAGATAGTGAACCATGATTTGTACATCCCATGACACATCCGTGCTTTTTGCCTAGAGTAGAAGCTGATTGCCAGTCAGAACATTTAGTTTATTCAGCGAAATGCACATCTTGTATGGCATTTTACGTCAGCAAGACTGACAGACGCCTTAGGGAAAGGATCAGAGAGCATGTCTATAACATACGTACTATGACCATCAATAATGCACTCTCCAAGCATGTGATGGAGACATCAGATATACATAACTTTAGGTTTCAGGTATTACAGATCAATACCCCGAGCCCCAGAAGAGGGGATATTAGAAATTATACAGAGACATGTGAGTTAGATTGGATCATTAGGTTGAGGGCAGACCATATACCTGGCCTGAATGATAAGATCTCTATTAAACCTTTACTAAAGCATAGAAGGTTGAAGATCAAATCTTAGTGCTGTGCATCGTTCAGCATGGAACATGTAATGTTGTTGGATACAAACACATACTTTTTATGTATGCTATATATTTTTATGCATAATTTATATTTATTTTATTATAGAGAGTGCTTTATATGAGCAATATACTCCTCAGTGTTTATCACAATTAAAATATTTTGTTTATGAGTTTATTCAAGATATATATTTTTACTTTGCATGTTTTTAAAATTTGTAAAGGGAAGTGATGTCATTGTGATGTGGACTTTCAGGCATTTAAAAAGTGTGCTTTTTTACTTGTTTTGTATATGGCTTGATAAAGCCCTTTTTGGGTGAAAGCGCTAGCCTATTTTCTCAATAAATTGATTTCCATTTGGATTTTATTACACTTGTCCATCGTTTTATTAGTATTTGTGGATTATTTGCTGCTGAGCTGATTTTATGCTACGACTGGTTGACATATGGCTTGATAAAGCTCTTTTTGGGTGAAAGTGCTTGCCTATTTTCTCAATAAATCGATTTCCATTTGGATTTTATTACACGTGTCCATCGTTTTGTCAGTATTTGTGGATTATTTGCTGCTGAGCTGATTTTATGCTACAACTGGTTGACAGCCTTGTTTTACTCTCCTGTGATTTATTCATTTGGACTCCTGAAAAAGTATTTGAATTCTAAAATGGATTATTGTGACTAGAAATTCCCTTTGGAGTGCAGCCCATATCTCTCAACCTTCTTTATTTTCATAGAAAGTCTCTGCGTTTGCTTCAGATGTTTGTCCTGTCCCTCAAAATGATTGCAGTCAGTCAATGATGACAACCAATAGAACAAGAGAGTTTATAACAAAATTTGTAAGAATTTAAAATTAAAGATTACGGAAACTTAGAGATAAATATGAGCTTAGATTAGTTAATGATACATATGACAAGAAATTATTTTATAGGTATATTAATTTATTGAGGAATAATTCTGTCATATCTAATTAATTTAGAAAAAACAACATTGATACATCTGACTCTTGGATTATGTCCAAAAAATGTAATCAATGTTTTGCATCAAATCATTATAGTGTTATAGTCTCAAGATTAAGTTGTGATGTTAACAAGCTTAGTAGTAAATGTCCAACCACCTCAACAGATTTAATATTTAATGTTTTGTCTAAAATAAATAAGTTTTCATCCATGGGTCCAGATTTAATATTAGTATACTTTTAGTCAGTACTAAAGATATGTTTAATGAATATTTGGTACCAGGCTTTATACCTGATGAATGGGAAATGTCTTGAATTACTCCTATATTCAAATAAAGGGAAAATAAATCCTATACTAAAAATTATAGACCTATAAGTTAACGTCTACTTTAGGAGAGTGTTTTGAGAGATACTTAATAGAATAACTACATATATTTGATTTTGGTGCATCCTTTACAGATATTGAACAACACTGTCTTTCGGCTTTTCCCGGTTAGGGGTCGCCACAGCGGAACTCCGGTCCACTAATGATTGGCAGTAGATTTTTACTTGCTGGCTTGCCAGGCCTAACGCACAACCTTCAACGAAGGAATGCCCATTCATGCATGTTGACACACAGAAGATGCTCTAACTGAGAATCGAACATGCAACATCTAACTGTGAGGCGACAATGCTACCGCATCACCACATGGATGTATAAAAGGTAGTGTTACAATAACTAATTTAATTATTTTTATGAGTATATAGTAGAATCTTTAGAACAGGAGGCTTTATCTAGGAGTTATATTACTGGATTTATCTAAGATATTTTATGGAAAAATGTTTACAAATGATAAAAGTAAATAGTTATCTTGTTATACAGATTATGGTGTGACTCAGGAATCATATGGAATGCATAAGATTTAATGAAACTTTTTCAGCTTTTTTGCATGTAAAGTTGGATGTACCACAGGGTTCAGTTCTGGGGCCATTGCTTTTTAATTTACTTTTCTCTACTGTACCAAAAAACATTGATATTTGGGCATATAAGTATGTCATTGATTATAAAAATTATTTTGTCTTGCAAAATGATACTTGTAACTTTCGGCTTTTAGGGGTCGCCACAGCGGAACTCCGGTCCGCTAATGATTGGTAGTTGATTTTTACATGCCGAGTTACCAGCCCTGATGCACAACCTTCAACGAAGGTATGCCCATTCATGCATGTCTCCACGCAGAAGACGCTCTAGCTGAGAATCGAACCGGACAGCGTCTTACTATGAGGCGATAAGGACTATAATTCTTTGAATGTTTATATGAATAAATTATCAGAATAGGCAAAATTTTCAGGTTTGAAGTTTAATACAGATAGATGTAATTTTATGAATTTTACAAGTAAGTTTAATTATTATTCAGTGTACTGATCTGCAATTCTGCTAAAGGTAAATAAACAGTATAATGACTTGAGAATATTGATAACTTCAAACCTGTCAGTTGATAAACATATTAAAAATGTATATTCTAAAGTTTGAGGAGAATGGAATTTATGTTGAAAACATTGACTACAAGAGATGAAAAATATTTAGTAACCATATTTATATTATATATTAGACCAGTTTTGGAATATAATAATATTTTTGTATCTTCGGAAAAGGGCAATTAAAAGAAATTGAAAGCGTTCAGAGAAAGTTTACAAAAAGAATATCTTTGAATTATGACTCGAGGTATTGGCATTTACATCTTTATTCAATATGTTGCAGATATTACCATAGTAAATTAATATTGGCTTATATCTTTTATGATCCCATTTAGCAGGTAATGTTTAATATGAGTCCTTTTAATAGCGATAAAAATTTAAGGTGTAATAGTTTAAATTTCCAAGTTGCTTTATGTCAAACTAAATTAAAAATGTCCTTTGTTAAAAATAAAATGATACTTTATGGAATAGTATTCCATAGTATTCCAATATAAATATGTTTGTTGAACAATGTAGAAATATTTATTTTAAAAAAAATCTTTGAGTACTTGGATGGCCAATAAGATTTTTATACCCATCTTAAATATATCAGTAGGCCTGAGCAACATAATATGACATATGAACTTATGAACTTATTTCTTAACTTATAAGGCAAGCTAGAATGGTATACATATAACATCTATTGATGCTTGGAAGCACAAAAGCAAGTTTCATTTGGTAGGAAGCTGCCATACCATTGACTTACAATATCTATCAATCATTATTTGACATCTCACCGTGTCATTTTTGCAGAAATGTTTTATTTTAGCCAGTCTGGCAACACAATAAGTATAGATATAATCTGGTTCTCATTTTGCACAGAGAAAAATACAGATTTTTTTCTAGCATTATTCCTTGATATTTATAAGCATAATTCTCTTCTGTTTTGGTGTGTATCCATATATATTCTTCAATCATTCCATTGCCCATTATTCTATAGAGGGGCACTGTAGTCCTTTTAATAGGTATTAATGTTTCAATTTTTTTTTTTTCTGGATTTCTGTATTAGCAGCCTAACTGTTAAGTTACCTAGAATTTGGGTAATTTTGTGGCAAGGTCTGTAATACCATTCCAAATTTCTAACCATATTCCATGAGCAATTAACATTAATTTAAAGTGTGCAGTAATATTTTGGGATTTGGATATATGTCATCCCATCATGCATTGCTGGCTATAACATATGAAGTCTGATCAGTTACATCTGAAATGCCATGAATTAATTTTACTACTCATTTCTTTAAGTGATGATACAGCATGTATTTATATATGTGCATTTTTGCAATGATTTTACCATGAATAATAGCTTGGACTAAAGTAGTTTACACAGATATGCCACAGCTACTGTTGACGTGGATAATGTTGAGGGTACTGCAACTATTTCTACTGTATTCAGTACTATTTCAGCTTTCCTGATGCCATCAGTGATGCAGCATGCCAAAACATTTAACCGTGTCATCTGGTATTCATCTGGTATGAATAACGTCAGCTATAGTTCAGGAAACTGCTTTATGATATTCCAAGATAAGAGGAAGTGTGGTAATTGTGTAGGATAAGGGTAAGATTATGTAAAGGCAGGGCTAGGGGATATATATATATATATATATATATATATATATATATATATATATATATATATATATATATATATATAGATATAGATATATATATATATATATATATATATATATATATATATATATATATATATAGTATAATTGAATTGTACATTTAGCTGGAGCTTTTCTCCTTAGGTCTCCACTGAAAAAGGGCCTGTGCTCAGCTGGACCAACCCGGTTAACAAATGTAAAATAAATAAATAAATAAATAAAATATACTTGTCTCCTTGGCATGGATGTTTGGTACACACATACAGTGACCACTTGCTAATGGCCAAGTGACTAGGAGAAGTGCTTTGAACAGGTAGTGTGGAGTAAGGTTTTCATTGTGTAATGGTAGGTGCTATTATTATTATTGGTAATTACAGTATATAGTGGGAGAGGTAGTATGTAGACATAGCTATGGGACAGAGGTTTATCACGAAATATATGGATTGATAAACAGAGGTAGAAAAAATATGGGGACTGGCAGGTCTGGGGAAGGGAATGTGGTTATATCCATTATGGGAACAGCTGAGGATAACATGTGGGTTTAGTTAAAAGAGGAGTTGTTAGCCTAATGTAATTCTAGAGAATAAGTAGGGCTGGTGGTTCTGGTGTTTCTTACCTGGGCAGCTGGAGGAGCCACTCAACAATCCTGTGTTGCTCCAGCAAAGGTCCATTTCTCTGTTTGATGGCACTTCTTTGGCAGCAGTCTAGGTGGAGGTAGTGCTTGTAGTAGGCATCCTGGTGCTGGTAATAAACCACTAGGGTTGGGAAAATTTAACCACCTTTCAGGGTTGGGGAGTGCTGTGTCCTGTCTCTGCACTCTGTAAGGAGTTGGTAGTTCATGGTTAGTGAGCTTGTGGTCTGTGTTTTTGTAGGAGCCCTGCTTGCATGGCTATCAGGCTAGTATGTGCTAGATGGTTCATAGGTTCATAGTTGTTTACTAAGCTAATGACCACAACCCATTTTTAAGGCTAGCAATGCATCTCAGATCTCGGCTTTGTATTAGTGAAGTATCTCGCAGTCAGTTCTGCACAGAAGTGGACATGTCTGTAATGACTGACAGGGGAAACTGGTGTGGAAATCGCTGATGACTGAAAGGTATGCAGATTTCTGCATGGCATCATGCATACATTGGTTGTACCTCTTGCATATTGATATGGTTGAAGGGCACTAGTTGCAAGTTTCATTAATAAACTGTACAAAGAAATGGACTCCTAGTTTGCTGTTTGTTTACAAACACACTGGACTCATCAATAATAAGTAAGTAGTACTTGCATTAGCAATCGCAAAATATATTAAATTGTATGTTGTAGCTCACAGAGATGGGAAAGGATGTAGAAGTTTTGTAAATCTACAGAACCAGATAACAGTGTTATCTCAGCCCTCAGCCCTCCTGTCCTTTACTACTGCCATAAACCAAAACAAGAATGACAATAAGCTAACCTCTGCCCTCTTTCTTGACCTTGATCAAAAGCCTTTGACATGGTCAGCCATGAACTTCTCATTATTTCACTAAAATCTATTTCCCTCAACAAGCCTGCTATCCAGTGGTTCCAGTCCTACCTGAATGGTAGACAACAGGCGGTACTGTGGCAGGGCAAACTCTCCAGCCAGCTACCCCTCACACTTGCTGTCCCTCAAGGGTCCATACTAGGTCCACTACTCTTATCTATTTTGAATCAGCAACCTTCACACTGCTATCCCTAAAGCTACCTGCATTCAATATGCAGATGATTCCACTCTGATCTGCTCAGCCACCTCCCCAACTGCAAACTTTAACCCAAAATACATTTAACACTATAGAGAACTGGCTCAACAACCAACACCTACTTCTGAACCCCAATAAAACTAAACTTCTACTCTTCTTCCCCACTAGTAGATCTACCACACTTTCATTCTCTGTCACATCTAACAATTGTACCACTATTTCCCCAGATCATCACATCAAACTGGTAGGGGTTATCATAGACAATAATCTCAGATTTGACCTACAGGTTAACAAAACCATACAGATCATCAATAAGAAGCTTGGATCACTGTATAGAAACAAGACATTTTTAATCCCACTGGCTAAGACTGCAATCACCCGATCACACCTACTCTCTACTCTTTTATATGCCTCGCCTGTACTCTCAAACCTCAACAAATCCGAACTAGGTAAGCTGTCCCATAGCTACAATCATATTGTCAGATTCACCACTGGCTCCACCTATAGACCCCACCACTGCCAGAACCTTAAACAACTAGAGTGGCTAGAACTGCCCAGCTTAATTCAATTCAATCAACTCTTAACAGCACACAAAATTTTGTACCACCCTGAGGATACCCCCTCACTAAAAAATAATATTAGGCCATTTAGCAACCTGAGATCCCTACGGTCAGCCGATAAACTACTGGTCCAAACCCACAAAGCTAATAACTCTGCTGATGAATCCCTGTTTGCCAGCTTTGTTGGCAAAACCTGGAATTCATTGCCAAACTATATAAACCTACAATCCTCCAAAAGTCTTTCCAAAAAAAACCTCAAACACTATCTCAAAGTTAATTGGCTATGCCCATGTACCAACCCTGATTAAGTTATAAACTGAAAGCTTATTCTGTAATTATCATAACTTGTAACTACGTTACAAAGCTCTGCTTCCAGTCTGATGTCTCTGACTTTTAATTGTGTCTGTCCATGAGAATTGTGAGTCCCTACTAGGGAACACTACTAAGCCATTGTACATAATCACTTTGTTTTTATAATTGTTTGCTAACTTCTGTGTAATCTATGTAAGCTTGTCTATGTGGAGCTTTTCTCCCTGGGCTTCTGCTGAAAATGGACATGTATCCAGTCAGACTATCCCGGTAAACAAATGTAAAATAAAATGAATAAATAAGCAGTGATGTCTGAAATAAAATGATTACCATTTCACCTAGTATATATTTAAGAGATCTACACGGTGCTTTTCAGTCTTACCAGGGAGCTTATTTCTGCTGACATTACTACCTAACAACCATTCAGGGTCCCAGCATTCTCCATCACACCTACAAACCACAATCCCTATATGCATTAACAGTTGCTGACAATGCAGAAATGAGAAGGCATGCAGCTGCTGCAAAGAAAACATTTGGCTAACACAGATGTCTATATGCTCATAGGTTAGTACTAAGCTAACTGTCCTTCCAAGCCATTTTAAGCTTAGCCAATTATCCCTTGGGAGACTCAAACCCTGCACCTTGTGTTTGTAAGGCAAACACCTTAACCATTAGGCCACACTCCCAACTATGTAATTTCTTTCCCTCTTTGTGTCATACACGAAAGATGAAAACCAATAACTTACTGGATAATATCAAGTCTGGGGCAACTGACAAATAATGTGGGCGCTCTGAGTAAGAATGCAGTGAGCCTAATGGAATAGAGAGAGAGACTACAGTAGTCTGCAGAGGAAAGGAACCGGGAATTTATGGGGAAACAGAAAGACTTGTGATCACTATAACTAAGATTTATTATTACATGTAAGTTAGAAAGCAATCAGAATGGCAAACGATGAGGTTCTTAGCTCAACATAAAAGAACTTAAGGATATGAAGACAACTTTATTGCACAGAGAAGGTCTTGAAAATGATGAAAGGAGCTAATAATCCATTTTAAAGTAAAGCCTAGAAAAGTGAGCAGACAATAGCAGCAATGATACAAAGACATAGGATCATGAAGAGAAGGATAGTAAAACCATATCTTAGGCCTGTGCTTTCACATCAGTGACTGAGATCTTTGCAACATGGTTTCATTCAAGTCACAGCTGTTGCCAGCAAATTATTTCTGTATTACATATACCTGCAGAATGATATAAACCCTGTTTCTTCCTTATTTATACTGTATGTACAGTCGCTGGTCCTGCTCATACAAATGTCTGTCACCATCCTATCCTTCCCTACTAATGCACCAAAACACTGACATATGTCATGAAAAACTTTAATCCACCATCTTTTTTCCCTAAACTGTCAGTTTTAGGAGGCATCAGGAAGAAAACAGGAAAATACTGAGCCACAGAACACGGACAATTGAAAGGTATGTGTACTTTTATTATGCTGTATTTGCAACAAATAAACATGCAAATACAGAATGTCCTGCAAACACCCTAATAAATCTCACAAGCTAATCTGGTAATGGCCATTAAGGCCATTTTCAAAGTACTCACAACAGAGAGATCAATATTCATGCTGGCACAAGCATGAATATTTAGTAGTTTTACTGCGCCATCAGGAAATCTTGAGGGGAAGTTGTGGTTTGGGCAGGACTTGCTACTGCGCATCCTGCAAGGTACTTAATACAAAGCCCAAGTATCTGGCAAGTTCTGGTACCCTTGATAAGTGTAAGCATGGGCTAGGAAGATGAAATATTTACAAGCAGAGACCTGGGAGACGAACCATTTACAGGCTACCTGAGTCCGTTAGAGACATAGGTGCCAAACCAGGGCTGAATTTCTTGTTTCCCATCCAATTGTCCAAGTTACTCTTGAACTGGGTTAAGAAGGAACTCTGCTTTATGTGGATTGGAAGCCTGTTGCAGAGAAGTGGTAGTGTCTGGTATACAGACCTGTCACTCCAGGAGGTCCTATTTTTATCACAGGCAAGGTTTAAGTCTTTATAATGGGTAATTGGGGCATTGCTTGTTTTGTGGATATGCAGTAGGTCCATCAAGGGTAGGGTCTGATAATGCCTTGCATGCCAGGCATAGATCTCCCCTCAATCGCCTGTAGGAGACAGAAGACAGGGATAGGACCTTAAGGCAGTCTGTACACGACATGTTACTTATGCCCTGTATTTTTTTAATTAGGAACCTCTGTGGATATTCCAGTTTTTGGATGTGCCTGGTTAGGTACATACCAAAGGGGGGCACTATACTCAGTCACAGAACTGATAGTGTACTATAGGGGTGGAATATCTCTTGAAAAACTGTTGTCTGGTTTATCCTGAAGGCAAACCACTCATGGTGGGTCAAGGATCAGTAGTGAGTTTTAGCAAAGGCGTTGGCATAGTATTTATAAAAAAAAAACACAGAAGAAGATGAAGAAAGTTAGTTACCAAGAAATAAACATCAGTGACTGTAGTAGCCAATGGGTCAGAGAAGCCTTTTGCTTTTGGTACTTTCCAGCCACATACTGAGGGTGTTCCAGTCAGGGACGTAGAACAGGTACATGTTATAACCATCCCTGTGTTTCAGGGATGTGCTTTCCTCACATCCTAACTCGCAGTCTCTTAGTGTGAGAAATCTGGACAAAGCTGAGAATGCTGGTGGGACATGGGCCAGAATTGGGGACAGATTTTAAATATTGTTCTACATTTACATTGGCATACATTTTTGAAGTATATGAAGTCAGAAACCCAAGGGTCTGGTCTTTTTCACTGAATTCAGTAGTCAATAATTTGCAAGAAAATCTCAAATTTATGTGAGAAAGACCAAAAATATAAAGGAAAAAAATTGACATTGTCTAAAATTCTGGACAATTTATAATTATGACTCACACTACTCAGCAATTCGTTTTACAGATGAAGACATCCAAGTTTTGTGCCATAGTGATATTTTTCAGAATGGAGTGTGTTGTCTAATGTATTTAGTGTTGATATAACTGGCACACATTCAGTTACAAGTAGTATCTTCTGCAGGATGTATGCTTGCACAAAGCCTGTTCATAGGTTCATAGGTTCGTAGGTTCATACTAGGCTATCTGCCCTAGGGCATTTATAAGCCTAGCCAGAGTGTGTTTGGCTTTCGCCACCCATTTTAAATTAATTTTGCTATGCCCCTTTTCGAGGTTAGTATGATACCCAGGGTAAACCTACGATCTCCCATCCACTCATCAAGATTCCTCTTGAAGACAGTCAATGAGGGACTCTGCCTAACCTAGACTGGGATTTTATTCCAGAGTGAAGGGAGCCTCTGGGTTATGAATCTGTCCCTCCAGCATGTCCTATTTATTTCAGTGCTGAGGTTCAAGTCTCTCGAGCACGTAGCTCAATGGGATTTGGATTTTCTGAGGTGCAGCATGCCCATTAATTCTGGGTTGGACATGGCTTTATGCGTCAGGCACAGATTGCCTCTGAGCAGGCGGTATGCCACTGAGTAGAGCTGGAGTTTCTTTAACCGGGCAGCATATGGCATCTGTTTGAGCCCTTTGTTCCTCTTGGTGAGGTACTTTTGGGTTCTTTCCAGTTGCTGCAGGTGTCTGGTAAGGTACATCCCAAAAGGGGCATTGTACTCAATTATGGACCTGATGAGGGATGAGTAGGCACAATGACTTCACCTGATCTAGATTTGAATCCCTTCATGATTAGGTGGGCTATATAAAATGTTTTTCTAACCACTTTGGCCACGTGGTTGTCAAATGAGAGATTTCTATCAACTTGGGTCCCCAGGTCCCTAATTACTTCTTCTGTACTTAATGGATTACCACCTATGTGGTAATTTGTGGGCACTTTGTTTTTGCCAAAGGGGATGACTATACACTTTTTGGTGTTTAGCTTGAGGCCATGGCTCTGGCACCAGTTGTCTGTTTCTATGAGGCCCTTTTGGAGGATGCTTGTGTCAGCTGGAGAGTCGATTATGGCGCCCAGTTTGCAGTCATCTGTGAACTTGGTCAGCCACAGTCCTTCTGTGTTGGCCTGTACCTCCAAGAAATATATACCGAACAAGAGAGGTCCCAGGACTGAGCCTTGTGGGATGCCACTTGTAACTGGTTTGGAGTCTGACATGGCTCCAGCAATTCTAACCATGTGGGTTATGTCCTTGAGCCAGTTTGCAACCCATCTAGTGACATAGGGGTTTATATTTAAGCTGGTGAGCTTATCTATAATGCCCAAGTGGGGTATTGTATCGAAGACTTTTGCGAGGTCCAGGTAGGCTGTGTGGACCACCTTCCCCTCGTCAATGGCCTTGGTGACTGTTTTAAAGAAATCAACCAGGTTTAAGAGGCAGGATTTGCCCTTAACAAAGCCGAACTGGGTAGGATCCAGTGTCTGTAGGTCCCCAATATCTTTATTTATGAGGTCCATGATGATCCTTTCCATAGCTTTGCAGACCAAGCTAGTCAGGCTTATGGGGCGATAGTTTCCAGGATCCGTTGAGGCACCACCTTTGTGGAGAGGGACCACTGTTGCTGTACGCCACTCTTTGGGTACATATCTTGTAGTAAAGCTGAGATTGAACAGTAGTTTTATGTTTAGCTCTTCTTGGAGTTCATGTAGGACGCAGCCCGGGACACCGTCTGGTCCCATTGATGCTGTGTTTTTGCTTTGGAGAGGGCGGCTCTTACCTGAGCATCTGAGATGTCAGGGGGGCAGCACTCTGCTGGGATAGATATTTGCCCTTTTGGTAGGGAGGGGGAGAGAAGTTTGCGCTGAACCTGTCAGCTAGGATGTTGGCAATGTCTGTGGGTTTGGTGTATTTTTTGTCATTTTGGACTAATTCTGAGCATATCTGGGAATTCCCACCCAGGTTCCTAACATAACTAAAGAAAGCCTTGTGATTATCCTTAGTGTCCTGTGCAACTTTTCTCTCAAAGCTGGCCTTAGATGATTTTATGAGTGCCCGTAGTGTTTTGCTAATACTGATCAGAGATGCCTTCCCTTTTTGGGATTTTGCTCTATCATGTAGTAGCTTCCTCCTTCTATTGTATAGTTTGTTTATGGCTGGGGTCCACCAGACAGGACATCTGCCTTTGGAGGATTGGGTCTTGGTTTTATTTGGGATTTCATGATCCATGCATTCCTGAAGGTGTTCATAGAATGCGTTTATAAAGGATTCTGCGGTCTGAGCAGTATTTTCCACAGGCCCGGGGGCTTTGAAGGATCCCACCTCAGTTTTGAGGAGCGTAAAATTTGCTTTAGAGAAGTTTCTCACTGTGGTTTTCTGGGCAGGGGGTGGGGTTGGGATGTGAATATCCAGTGAGATTAGTTTATGGTCTGATCTTACCAGTGAGGGATACACTTCTGGTCTGGAGCATAGAGTCCCCATGTTGGTGATGATCAGGCCCAGTATGTTTTCCCCTCTTGTGGGAGTGGTAGCAAGTTGTTCCATAGCATTTCAGTTTATAAATTCTAGGAACCTTTGGGCTAGGGTGTTGGAGCTAGAGTAATGCTCCCAGTCTATGTTTGGGTAGTTCAAGTCACCCAATATAATGGTGTTTGGAGAGACCTTCATATTTTCCAGTGTTCTCAGGAAGGCCAAGTGGGGTTCCTGGGTTAGGGAGGGTGGTCTGTAGCAGGCTATAAACTGGAAGGCAGTTTTACCCACTGCTAGTTGTACATGGATAGCCTCTAATGCTTCGTGCCATGCCACCAACCTGGAGGTGTGGATATCTTTGACGAATATTGATACTCCCCCTCCTTTTGTGGGTCAGTCCAAGTTTTGGGGCAGAAAAGCATGGTATGAGGTATAACCTGGTAGTGCTGGGATGCTCTCGGGAGCCTTGAACCAGGTTTCTGTTACTGCACAGATATTGATGTTCTCCATGCTAAGGAGAGTTTTGAGTGCGTGCATCTTGAAGTTTAGATTTTTGGCGGTGAGTAGCATTACTCTTAGTTTCTTATCCCTTGTGATACCTATGGAGGTGGGTTTGTCTTTTGAGCCTTGCCTAGAAAAGGCACTATGGGGGTAGCAAGAGCCTTTGCCAATATCCAAAAGTCCAAGGGTGACAGGTGCAAGCCGTCCCTAGCGAAGCATCGTGGCTTGTCGAGCATGTCATCCCAGGCTGATAGACATTGGATCCCCTTTGAATGACACCAATACTTAAGCCAGTTGTTGAAATTGATCATCTTGTCTTCATATTGTGGAATCATTCTTGGTGAAGGTAAGATGCTACTCAAGGTAAGGGTCATACCGGCCTGGGCTACATGCTCAGAGAGCTCCTCTATGTCTCTTTTCATGTAGTCCAGGGAGGTACGTCTCAGGTCATTTACACCAGCATGGACAATGACTGAGTCATATTTGTACTTGCCTTGGAGTGACCTGAGTGCTTGTGTTATGTGGCGGACCCTAGCGCCTGACAGGCAGCTCATCATGACCTTCTCCTTGTTCAGTCTGGTGAGCGGGATGTCAGTGTGCCTGAAGATAGAGTCACCTATTACAAGTGTATCAGGTGTGTTGTTTAGCCTTAAGGGCTGTGACTGTTCAGCACACTGGCTTTGTGAGCTATCTGTTGCACGTGTTTTGTTTTGGGGTAACGGTTGCTTGGGTGTCTGCTTTGGAGGTCTCTGCTGCTTAGGCAGATTTTTATTTAGAGCCTCCGAGTATGTTTTTGTGTGTTTATGTGTTTGGTTTGCTGTCGTGGTAGGTCTATGTGAGACTGGAATTGTAGTTAGTGTGGTTTCCTTCTCCTCCTGATGCCAGTACTGTGTTGAGAGAGCTTAGCCTCCAGTTTGGCTATATGGTTGCATCTCTCACATGTGTTGGAATTTGTTGGGAGGAGGAGAGGGTTGTCTGTGTACATGAGGCAGTTGTAACATTGCCTCAAGATTCCCAGATTCACCAGCTGGACCGGAGAGGAGAATGACAACTGACCTTTGGACATGCTAGAATAGTATTGGGAATTCCTTTATAATTGAAAAAAGGGCCAGTGGGGAACAAGGTACTCAAGGGGAGTTTGTGAGGGTGTAGTGCTTTTAATTTTTTAGTGCTGACTTAGGGAGCAAGTGCCAGGTAACTTAAATGCAATGTGTTATAGGTAACTTAAATGCAAAAACAACAAACAGTAACTTTTCAGGCCTGGATCTAGTCTATGCTACAGCAAACAAGGTGTACCAATTTCAGTAAGAAACAGTTCCACTGTTATTCTGGTAATTTGACTATGACTGAGAAATTAGTTTTAAAACAACTGAGAAATAATACTAATTTAAGGTTTATGAAGCCTGACAAGGGTGGTGGCATGACTGTCTTTAATAAAATTGATTATAATAATAAGATTTCCTGTATGTTGCAAGATGAGTCTAAATATGAATGTGTGTCTAAAAATCAAATTAATATATCTTGTAGGAAGATTAGGCTATTATTGGAGGACTCGTTACTTCAAGGAGTGATTAATGAAGAGATGTATAATATTTTACAGATTGAAAAACCTACTATTCCCATTCTTTTGGGATACCCAAGACTCATAAAAACATTAGTGATCCTCCATATAGGCTGATTATAGCTGGACAAAACAGTGTGACATACCACTTGGGGGTGTTTGTGGACCGCATGGTTAGGAAAAGTTTGTTGCCAATTGAACATATATTGATTGATTCTTGGGATTTTTTAAAAAGAATTAAGAAGGAATATTATGGTAAAGAAGTGTGTTTTTCCACCATAGATGTTGTGGATTTATTTACCTCTATCCCGCATGAGAAGGGTTTAGAGTTCTTCCACGAAGCATTGGTTGAAAAAACTAACTTATGTAACACCATGATTAATTTCATTATGGTGTTAATGGAAGTGATCCTGAAAAACAACTATTTCAGTTTTGAAGGGGAATTTTTTTGCCAAGTTGCTGGTGTAGCAATGGGGAGCAGTTGTGCTCCCCTTTTTGCTAATTTAGTCATGTATAAATGGGAGACAAATTTTATTTTTGAGAGCCCATTTAGGGATAAGTGGTTGATCTGTCTCAGGTTTTTAGATGATTTGTTTATTTTGTGGAAGGTTGATGGTTCTTATAAATTTTTTTTTGAATTTTTAAATAGTAGATGTGAATATTTTAAATTTACAGGTACTTGTGGGACCTCTAGTATAAATTATTTGGATGTATATTTATATAAAGACCTTGTTAAAGGTTGTTTTCAGTCTTGTGTTTATAGGAAACCGACTTTTTCAAATGATTATCTTGTTTTTCCTAGTTGTCATCCCTACTATGTTAAAAGCAACATAGTTAAGGGACAAATGGTCCGTGTGGTTAGAATGTGCTCAGAAAAGGATTTGGTGATCTCTGAGACAGACAAGTTGGTTGATATGTTTACAGCTAGGGGTTATCCTATGAAGTTTGTAACAGATATTAAGGAACAACTGGCTAGAGAATGGGGTTTGAGGTACAAACCATGACTTGGGACCACTGAAACTGGCCCAGTACAAGTATGTAGTACTACTATGGATTATACTAAGTCTATAGTGCTAACTGAGGGTGAAACATCTCTCCAAGTTAGGAATATTATTATGAATAATTGGAGTATTTTTAAGTGCAACCAGGAATTATGGTCCACAGTTGGTAACCAACCTTCCTTTACTTATAGAGTTAACAGGAATTTAAAAAGTTTATTTGAAAACTATGGGCAAGTTAGGAAAGTTAACAACAGGGGGACTACAATATGTGGTAACTGTGACTATTGTAAATATATTATAAGAACCCCTTCGGTGTTGTTGGGACCTTATAATATTGAGGTGACATTTAGTGCAGGGATTTGTAATACTCCAGGAGTTGTTTATTTAGCAGTGTGTCAATCTTGCAAACATTACTATGTAGGAAAGACAGAAAGAAAGTTATGCAGGAGGATTTATGAACATTTATATAGTATTTCTAAGAATGATGAGAAGAAAGCGCTATCTAAACATATTCAAATATTTCCTGATCATAACTTTCTGTTTGGTATACTTGAAGTGGTAGGAAAGGATATAAGAGGTGGGGATTGGAATAACAAACTTTTAAGGGCAGAAGCTAGATGGCAATTAGAATTGAATGCCACAGTCCTGCCTGGATTAAACGACCATGTTAGTATCAAACCTGAGCTTAAATATAGAGCTTATAAATTGTGATAAAACATCATGTTTCAGATGTAGCTTTTATTATAGATTATTTTTCACAATTGGTTTCTTCATTTCTATATGCATTTTTATATTTACATTTTACATGTGAGATTAGAACTAATGCTCTCTTTTTATATTTTTTACACTCTTTTTGTATAACATTATCCTTTTTAAGAACTGATTTGCATAAATGATGGACTAATTGGTTTTAATTGGAAGCATTGGCAGATATATAAGAGTGTAGCTCATTTTATGTCATTGTTCTGATGAAGTCAACTGACTAAAGTGCTTAACCTTTATTGTTTTTTGTTCTGTAAATAATAAATTGTGGTTTGAGGTTGGAGGATATCGGCTACGTGGTGATTTTGTTTGATTTTTGTTGATTGCCTCAAGATTCCCAGATTCACCAGCTGGACCGGAGAGGAGATTGACAACTGACCTTTGGACATGCTAGAATAGTATTGGGAATTACTTTATAATTGAAAAAAGGGCCAGTGGGGAACAAGGTACTCAAGGGGAGTTTGTGAGGGTGTAGTGCTTTTAATTTTTTAGTGCTGACTTAGGGAGCAAGTGCCAGGTAACTTAAATGCAATGTGTTATAGGTAACTTAAATGCAAAAATGACAAACAGTAACTTTCTTTCAAGTGAAGCAAGGAAATAAGTACAGTAAGCAATGCAGATATCACTAGGGATCCACAGAAGCACTGAAAAGACACGTTTTAGGTGGAATTAGCGTTTCAGGGAAATAACAAACAAACAAACAACAAGCATACAAACAAAGCTAGATTCAGCAGGCCTGGATCTAGTCTATGCTACAGCAAACAAGGTGTATCACTTTCAGTAAGAAACAGTTCCACTGTTATTCTGGTAATGGCTGTGGTTGACAGACAAAGGTTTTTGGTTATACTCTGGTTGTGAGGCCTTTGCCCCCCCCCCCCCCCATTCTGCTTGCCCAGAATCAAGTGCTTAGAAGCTAAGAGGTAGACATTTTGGGGGATCGATAAAGTTAAACTTATTATTTATAAAAAAAGAGTCCAGGAAGAACAGACTGCTAATCCCCTCTCTTAATCCTTAGAAAAGTAGTTAGGGTAGAATAGGAGATGGTTGCCACTTAATGCTTGAGGAAAATTGAGAGAGTAGCAGATTGCTTAACTGCAGAAGCTATGTTTTGCTCATAGTTTCTATTCCTTTAATTTGCAAAGTAATATAAGGGTCTCTGATCATCCATGGTTGTTATGGGGTTTTAGTTCTAATTATACTGAGGTATGGCTTTCTGATGCTTTAAACTTGGGGAGAAAACTAAAAGTAATAATAAATAAAAATAATAAGTAGCTTGATGTGGGGTGGTTGAAAGGGGGGATGGAAGGAAGAGGAAGGAAAAAGAGGAAGAGGGGGTTGGGAGAATTTGATGGAGAGTGGTGGTAAAGGCACTGATGTTGTTCTTTTTCTTGCAGCATGTCAGGATTCCAGGCTTTCAAGGAACAATGGGAGAGAATCATGGCAAAAACTGAAACCTTATTCAAGGAAACTACAGAACTAGTATACCCAGCTAGTGATCTCTTTGCAGAACCTGTGGGGAGAGGTCAGAGAAAGTGCAAGATGCTCGTTGAGCAGACTAGTGAAGGAACACTAAGGTAGAGAAGTCACAGGATGGAGGTAGTAGCAAATGGAACGGTGACGCAGATCCAGATCGCCAGCCATGCAAAGGTAATTCTTTAATTTTTGAAGAGGCAAGGGTGGTGGGACAGGTGGTATCAACTGCTGAGTATTTGTCAGGCTTCTTGCAAAAAGTTAAAATTATTACAGTCACTGAGGAAGAGTCAGGAGCAGGTTTCACATCTCAAGCCACATAGGGAAGAATTTGTAAAGGGAGAGAACATCTTTGGGGTTGTGAAGCGGTGAGCACTTGCTCCACCTAGCAAAGAATTGCTTAGCCCTATGAAGAGCAAGTAATGAGGAACTAATGCCAGATTGGCAAGTCACGAATGCCTCTATATCTACAGCTGCACACACACACACACACACACACACACACACACACACACACACACACACACACACACACACACACACACACACACACATGCACACCTTCATACAAATTGAATGGTCTGAATGGAGACATGATAAAATCAACACGCACAGCACAGTAGAATTGTTGAAACATAATTCACCGTCATGTCTTGGTTAGTACCTTCATGAGGTGGACCTTGTTTTTACAAAATATCACCAAGATGACACCGATATATAGATTGTGTTTTATACATCATATATCATGGGCAGAAGTAGGTTAAAAAAATAAAGGAGATAACTGGGTGCACAAGTCCCAGGATAAAAAAGCTCCCAATCCTGGTAGATGCACTGTTACCAGCACTAGAAAAAATGGCAGTGTAGAATCCTCAGGACACTGGTAAGAACAGGCTCAGGGGGAAGAGGGATATCCTGTTGTAGAAGAAAGTAGCCCACAAAAAAAGCATAAAACTGACAGGCAAAAAAAGAGCCATATCAATGAAACAAGTGTACTATTGAGGATAATAAAGAAATTATGTATTGTTACTATTATGCAAGAAGCCCAAAATTACCAGATGGAAGATATTCAAAAAGATTAAGAGAGAAATAAGAGGAAGGAAAATACTTGCACAAGAAAAACTGTCAAAAGCTTCAAGTACACATTTGTGTTCATTAATACAACAGATTCATGAAAGCATTATATAAACCAAGAAACTTTAGATCATTTGGAAAAAGAAATGCGTGAGGAAGTGAAGAACAAAACCTAGAGATTTTGAAAGGTATAAAAAAGAAACATGGATATAGGAAAGAAAGAGATATTTGATATGGTGCACCATTTATACAAATGAGAAAGCCAAACTAATCAATACAAAAAAGTAGCCACCCAAAGATATTTAAAAGAATTACAGACAAAGGCACCCACATATGGAAATTTCACAGTATTACAAAATAAGGTCAATAAGGGGGAATGTAGAACAGAAGACTAGTGACGTAGAATTTAAACAAACAGAAGCCAAAATTATGGAATATCTGTGAAGTGAAGGGTCCAGTGTTGATAATCCAACTCTGGTAACGTCACAGTGTGATGGAACAATGAGTCCCCAAAGTAAGGAGAAACAGGTGAAGTGATAGACATCTGAAGAATAAATGTAGACATGGGAAAGAAAAAAAGATTTATTGCTGTGCAATATTTATGCAAAGGATAAAGTAAAACTAATCAGTACAAAAAAGCAGCACCAAAGATATTTGAAGCGAAATACAGGCAAAGGCATTTGGATATGGAAACTTTCACGGTACAACAAATAAGAAAACAAAGAAGGGAGAAGAAAAGAAGAATAGTCACAGCATGATGGAGCAATGACTCCCCAGATTAAGACAAAACAAGTGGAATGGGAATCAGATGATCATTTGCCAAATGAAGATACTCTGCAGCCTTCAGTAGGGAACCAGTACAAAAGTTTAGTTGCAGTTGCACAGCAAAGGAAGAAGCAGGGAAGCAGTGGCAACTCTGATGCAGTCAGTGTTGTGGAATGATAAGTCAGCGCGTTCCCATATAAAAGTGCAAAGGATGTTGCAGGAAGATGTTCTGGAACTTTCTGTAGAATGCCCAGAGGAAATGGAGAACAAACAATATGCCCTTAGTATAGAAGAAAATTATCTAAGGGAGGAGTTGCTTTATCTAATAGAGATTTTATTTATTTATTTATTTATTTATTACATTTGTTTACTGGGAAAGTTCACTGGGCTGACGAGAGCCGATTTTCAGTGGAAGCCCGGGGAGAAAAGCTCCAGTAGATTAATACAGTAAGGAAAACTACTTCACATTCCTGAGGTAACTACCACAAGGTGGTTACTATACTTACAAAAATTACTACAAAAAATAAATGAAACCAGTAATGAGGTACATTTTACACAGAAAAACTGGTTCTTACATAGAAAATCTGCATAACAGTACAGATGTGGCTACCACAAGGTAGTTACAATATTTACAGTGGTCTCTACCATCCAGTAAATCAGTGAGGAGGTACAGCTTACGTCTATAACTCTACTTATACAAAGAAGGCAGTGCAGTGGTACAGCTAGCTGCTACAAAATATAGTAGGATTAAGCAACATGACAGAAATGTGATTTTAGAGGCAGCAAAGGTTATAAGTTAATTACGAAGAGAGCAGTACAAGGAGTGCTAATAAGCGAGAGAGGGTTAGGTAACAGCATTAGAGAAGGTACTGTAGTTGCAAATCCAATTGGAAAGAAGATGATTTTGGTGGGCAGATTTGATTTTGAAGTGGTGTTGTTCAGAACGTACAGAGAAGGGGAGATCATTCCAGTGCTTGGCCATAGTCCAGGAGTATAGACGTTTACCAGCTGGAAGGTTTGGTGTATGGACTTAAAGTAAGTTTTGATTTTCTGAGCATAGTGACCTAGTGGGGGAGTAAGGGGTAAATAAGGAGCTGAGTGCAGGGCAGTCTTGTGGTTTGTATATTAGTCTATGAGAAGTAGTTAGTTGGAGATGTAGCAGGAATTGTGGGAATTCGAGCCAGTGGAGATGCTTTAAGGCTATACAGTGATGGGTAGAATAATGACAGAAGCACATTTGGCAATTTTGTTATAACAGGATTCTAACTTCAGTTTTAAAGAGGACTGTAGGTTAGTTAGAAGAGGAGCACCATAGGTTAGATTAGGAAGCAGGTAAGAGAGAGCTAGGGCTTGTTTAGTAGCAGGGGAGAGGAATTTATAGTGCCTATATAGGAGGCCAAGTTTTTTGTGAGTTTTAGAAATGTTGGATTGGATATGAAGATCAAATTTTAGATTGTTGTCAATTATAACTCCTAAGAGTTTGGTATTAGCTATGAGTTCGATCTTTATGGAATTCAATGAGAGAATGTTAAAGTCTTAGAAATTGATAGAAGTATTCTTTTTTAGGGGTGAACAACATAAGTTTTGTTTTTTTTTGGCATTTAAGTACAGGTGATTTTGGTGGAGCCAAGCTTCAACAGTAGAGAAAGCTGTTTGGGTCATTTATTGTAGGATGGTGAGGTTAGGTGTAGAACAGACTATGGTCGAGTCATCAGCATATTGAACTAGGGAGAAGTGAGGTAAAGCTTGGTGTAAATTAGTAATGAAAATATGAAATAGGAGGGGGCCAAGAATTGAGCCTTGGGGGAAGCCGGTAGGGTTGTGGAGGTATGGAGAGATTGAGTGCTGCCATTTGACGGCATGTTGTCTGGAATGGAGATAACTTTCAAACCAGGCATGGTATGAAGAAGATAGCCCAATGGAAGAGAGTTGAGAAAGAAGGATGGAATGGCATATGGTATCAAAAGCCTTTGACAGATCTAGAAAAAGGGTAGATGCTATATGGCCAGAGTCATGGATTTTGTTAATGATATCTACGAAGGATAGGAGACCAGTAGAGGTATTGTGGCCAGGACAGAATCCATGTTGTTTAGGGGAGAGAATGTTGTTATTTAACAGGTAGCTAACTAGTTGTTTTTGGATACATTTTTCGAGAATTTTGGATATAGGTCAAAGAAGAGCAATAGGTCGGAAGTTAGAGATGTCAGAGGAGGGTCCCCCTTTGTGGAGGGGTAGGATAATGGCTTTTTTCCATAAAGAGGGAACATAAGATTCTTGGATTGACCTGTTGATTAGAATGCTAATTGGATAAGCTACTGAATCAGCTGCAATTTTGAGGAATTTGGCAGGAATGTTGTCAGCTGAGTTTCAGCAAGGTTTTAGCTTTAGTAAGAGTTTTTTTATATATGAAGTAGAAATAGAGGAAATGTTAAATTCTGTATGGTTAGGACGTTTTTCTTGATTTTAGTAGATGATGTTGGGAATGTACTATGTTGAGGAAGATGTGAGGGGGAAGGGGAGTTATGGTTAGGATTGCTAGGAAGGGGGAAGAAAAGGAAGCCGTGAGATTTGCTATGGTATCAATGAAATATGAGTTGAATTTGAAGGCGATAAGGTCAGGTGCCATGTTGGGGAAGGGGCAAGGGTTGGTTTTAGTGCCAGGGTTAAGAAGATTGTTTATAGAGGACCAGAAGAGTTTGGGGTTATTTTTCCTGTTTGATTGTAGGTTCATGAAATGTTGTTGCTTGCCTTTTTGGATAAGTTTTTTAGATTGGTTACAAAGTTGTTTATAGTGGATAAGATTGGAGGGGTTATTAAAAGTAAGCTAAAGCATCTAGGCTTTGTCAGTATTTCGCATGATCTGCTTTGTAGTTTTAGAAAGCCAAGGGGTGTGTTTGGATTTGATTTTAATGGATCTAGTTGGAGCCAGGCTGTGGGGAATGCTAAGAAAGGAATTATTGAAATAAAGAAGGGAGTCATCTAGTGGCAGGGTTTTGAGACTGTTCCAGTTGAAACCTTTAAGGATGGTATTGAAAGTAAGGGGGTAGAATTTGCTTAAGTTTTGTGTTTCTCTAATATTTTGGGTTTTAGCGAGAGATGTGTTGTTATGGATAGTGTAGGTTGGGAGGTGGTCACTAAAAGAATTTGGAAGGGTGCCGGCAACTTGATATTTAGAGGGTTCAGAGACTAAGATCCAATCTAGAATTGATCCCTTATTATTTTTGAAGTTATATCTAGTGGTGGAAGTAATTAGTTGAGTAAAGTGGAATAGATTAATACTGTTGGGAGATTGGATGGTGGAAGTAGATGCCCAGTCAATATTCATGTCACCTAGTATACAGGTTTCATTTTTTATTGTCTGTGAAATCCAGGAACGAATGTCTTCTAGAAATGGGGGATGTTATTCCCAGGAGGAATATAAATGGCTATAATACAGAGTTTTTTTTGGAGTTGTTGAGGTCAAGAAATGATATTAGGATTTTGGCGTTATGGACTTTAGGGATAGTATTGGGAAAGGAGCATATATTAAGGGGGTTGGGATATATTAGGGCAACACCACCTCCTTTTTTGTGTTGTCTGTTGACCCTGATGACACTGAAATTGATAAACATATTAAGATCAATGAAAGAAAGGGATTACAGAACAACAATAAGTCTTAAAATGTTAGAAGTTTGATACAAAAATAAGCAGTAATCAAGACTATTCACAGAAATTCATCTGATATAACAGAATTAAATAGGAAATATTACTGTGCAGCTAAATTAATAATAGATAAAGTTTCAGCATATAAACACAGGGCAATAAGGGAAAGGAAGGCAAAACCTCAAATGCCATAATGGAAGTATCGAATAGAGAAAACTATAAAGCAATTATGACAAGAAGTGTCACTGTTAGAGGAGTGCAGGAGAGAGAACAGATCAACAAAAATACTTAGAAAGATAGATGTGATAAAAGCAATGTGTAGTTTCAAAAAAGACCAGGATCTATTGTACACTATTGTAAATAATAAACTAAAGATATCAGCGCAGGCAGAAAATCGTATAAGATATGCAGATAATTATAAAGGAAAGGTATAAAATAATCAATGAATTGATGACCCAGAAGAGTTTTATACAGAATTGGGAAAAAGGTAAAAGGAATAGAAATACCACCAAAAAAAGACATATTGTGGAGAAGTAGCTATGAAGACCCTATGGAATATAGCAAATATGCCAAATGGATAGAAGACGTAAAAGAAACACTAAGAAGTTCAACTGTACAGGATATGAAATGGGATGAAGTAACAGCCAGAGAAATTGAAACAAAATTAAGAAAAGGTCCTAAATGGAAAACTCCAAGCCCAGATGCAGTACCTAAATTCTTTACACAAAGATTTAGACCTGAGTAAGAAATATTTATATGGTCATCCCGAAGAAACACCAACCTGGTTAACAACAGGAAAAATGGTACTCCTCCTTAAGAGCGAACCTACAAGCTACCCTAAAAACTATAGCCCAATAATATGTCTTCCAATGACATATAAACTATATACTGGAACTGATGCTGTGAGAGTTTATAGTCTTTTAGAATAAAACTCAATCATGTCAATATAAGAACAGGGTAATGAAAGAAAATCATATGTAACAAAACGTAATTTGTTGTTAAATAAAGTCATAATAAAGAAAAGGGGGGAATCTAAGTATGGCATGGATAAACTACAAAAAAGCATTTGACAACATCCCACATTCATGGATAAAGGAGTGCTTACAGATGTATAAGATACACCCTACATTAATTGATTACATTGCAGTGACCCTGAAAAAGTGGCAAGCCACTTTGCAGTTATGCCATGATAAAGAACAAATTATTATCCCTAGGATAAAAATTCAAAGGGGGATATTCCAGGGTGACTCTTTGTCATCACTGCTCTTTTACATTGCCCTTAACCCATTAAGCCATCTATTTAACAGATTAGGTCATGAATACAATTTGGCAACCAGAAAACAGCAAAGTGTAAAGGTTTCTCATCTTCTTATTGTGGATGATTTAAAACTCTATGCTTCATCAGATGAGGAACTGTAAGCACAACTGCAAGGGGTCAAAACGTTCTCAGATCATATAAGATGTTATTTCATCTTGATAGATGTGCAAAAGCAACCTTTAAAGCAGAAAAGCTGCAGTGGAAAGAAAATATCAGTCTAGGACAGGACTGAGACATAAAGTAATCTGAGTAGGAGAGAGTGTATAAGTGTTTGGTAATTGATGAAGGATCGATAATAAAACAAAACTTAATAAGGAATATTTTAAAAGACTAAAATTAATATTGAAAACAGCCCTGACACTGAGGGAAAAGTCCAAGCTATAAAACAATTTATTCATTCTGTTCTAACTTACAGTTTTGGTGTGACTGACTGGCCCCAAATGACATTGAATCAGTTGGACAGGAAAACAAGAAAAATGCTTCATTCTTATCAAATGATTTATAACAATCAGCATATACCAAGATTATATATTCCCAGGTCTGGTGGTATGGGCCTCCTCAAAATTGATTACATGTGTAGATCTGCAATCATAGTACTGCATACACATCTGCTGACCTCACAAGATCCAAACACAGTGAAAGTTTTAAAACATGAGGAGAACAAGTCCAATATGACTTCCCGGCTTAGTTTAGCAGAAGCATATCAGTTTCAAGAGGGAATATAAATCAAAACAGAAGTAGGCAAAAATCAGGCAGCAACTGAATTGGCCAAAAAACGAAAGAAAGAATATAAGATGATGGATCAGATGAGAAGGTAAGAAATGTGGAAAAGGCATATATATATATATATATATATATATATATATATATATATATATATATATATATATATATATATATATATATATATATATAAACTCCTGGAACAACCTCATGTCAACCAGGTACTGACACAGGAATGGTTAAGGAGAGGTTAATTTAAAGCAAAAGACTAAAGGTTAATATTAAGAAGAATACTCAGTTCCAGCAGCAGTAGGAGCAATCCATCTCATAAAAAGAATTTACAGTCATATTTAGATATGCTATTGATACATGTAAGTCCATAAGAATTGAAGAAGGAGTCAATTCAAAGCACATTACTGGAGTTGAAAAGACCAGTTTAGGCTAGCATAATACTAATTTTATGAACATTAACATACTTTGACTTAGGAATGGGGACCATTACTGCCATTGTATTAGAAACCCAAAAGACTTGAAGAAATTTAGTGCACAAAATATATAAATGTATATATATATATATATATATATATATATATATATATATATATACATACACACACACACATATATTCATAGAGAGAGAGAGACAGACAGACTAAGAATTGCAATATGTTTACAAAGAAAAAATATTTACAGAACTTGTGGAAGAGGTGAGTGTGCAGTCTGCTGTCATGGACAGTTATAGACAGCAAACTGTTTGCTATGCTAAGAATGCAACATGCATATGGACAGCATATATCTGTGGAAAATATGCATCAGTGTCCAGAAATGTTGCCTTCCACAAGAAAGTGTTGCCATTTACACAAAGTGGTTTACAAAGGAATCCTGACAAATGTAAGCAATATCATAATTTACAGGTAGTATTTTCCATGGAAGTTTTCAACTTCAACAAACATGTGGCAGTGGCAGTATAGTCATGCACATATTGAATAGAGACCTAAAAGTTGATACAGCTCAACTGATATTACATAAACTGCATTGACATACCTTAGGATCATGAAGTAACAATAGTTCGACTTGTAGAGGTAATCCTATATATGTGAGTATCAACAAGTACTACAAGGTTGTATGATATATAGTCTGCCATGTTTTGTGCTTGAGCACCACATATCATTATATGGACCTCGCTACCATGGAATGTATCAACATTTTTCGAACTGTCAGCATTTCTCCATTCTAAATGAACTTACAGAGATTTGTTTTTCTATATAGTTACTTTGATATGTCACTACTTGTGGAAGAGGTGAGTGTGCAGTCTGCTGTCATGGACAGTTATAGACAGCAAACTGTTTGCTATGCTAAGAACGCAACATGCATATGAACAGCATATATCTGTGTAAAATATAAATCAGTGTCCAGAAATGTTGCCTTCCTCAAGAAAGTGTTGCCATTTACACAGAGTGGTTTGCAAAGGAATCCTGACAAATGTAAGCAATATCAATTAATAAATCCAAAAAATGAACAAACCAGCAAAAAGGACCCAGGTTTCCGAAGAGGCTTCCACTTCTAAAACAGTTTCAGTTATTGAAGTTATAAAAACTTTCTTGAGGCTTCCACTTCTAAAACAGTTTCAGTTTATTGAAGTTGTAAAAACTTTCTTTAAGCGCTAAAGTAAAATACACTTTTCATCGCTGTACCATAACGCAACTTCCTCAGAAGACAACTAAGGCAATCAACCTAATTTCTTACATTTAAAACATTCTTTAATTATTCAATTATACAATCTAGTCGTCATCAATTCCTTAAAGAAGACTGGTACCCATAGTCTTTTAAAAAATGCATAAGTGTATATATTTAAAGTGTTTAAAATATTTAAAAAGGTATGTATTGTAAAAATATATGTGAATATATGTATATTATATAAATAAGATTATGCTGTTTCCTTTGCTCTATTGGTTCTTTATATAATGCATGAAAAAGTATAAAATTGTAACATTTATATTAGTTAAAGTTCATACTAGTAACAACTAATTGCCTATTTATCAAGTAACATGGGCTCAAGTAACTTGAACTCTCTTTGTACAAGTCTGGGCTATTCTAAAAGGCCCTTTATGAAGTGCTTACATTAAAATGTTTACATTAAAGTAACCTAGGGGTGCACATTAGAGTCGACCTGAACTCACTCTATTTACCCTTAGACACTTGTGAAATGCTACTAAGAATATCCAAATATTTAGAATTAATGAAGAGATGTATGTATGTTTTAGAAGTGGAAGCCTCTTCGGAAACCTGGGTCCTTTTTGCTGGTTTGTTCTTTTTCTGGATTTATTAATTGTGCTTGTTTTCCGTTATGGACCAGATTCCCCCTAGTGGCTCCACTTCCGTTACAAATGCTACTGAGAGTGACAGAAACCTTACTGCCCTTATCGAGCTGCTCACTCAAAAAGTGGACAGGCTTTCACAAAGAGTGGATGAGGCTACTTTGATGCCACAGAATCCTTTGCCCAATATGGATATTGGAAACGAGAAGACGCTACCACCAATGGGTTCTTCTCCTCCTTTGGTTACTCCTTTTGGCAACAACGGAATGAACAGTTCGCGGAGACTAAGTAGTGAAGCGGCTGGAGTTGAACAACACAACCGCACCATCCAAGTGCTTGATTCATTAAGAACCTGGGTACATAGGTCCTTTTCGTTTTTGGAAAGTCAACCCGCTGGTATGTTGCCTTCAAATCAGGGGGTAAATAACGATATTAATTCTAAACTAAATATGTTCGATGATAAACTTTTTAAAGTTCGTAAATTACAACTTGAGATTGCCTATTTTCACGAGTGCATTAAGTTAAAGATAGTGCCTAAGGGAATGAGGCACTGGCAGTTTCCTGCTGGGCTGTCAGAAGGTTCCTCATTTCACAGCATTCTTGTCATGCTCTTTGACAAGCATGGCTTGGAACTGCTCAATTTGTTTTGCGTCCATTATCAGGAAACAGTAGATGGACTGCTGGGTGAAATAGAGGAACTCAATGAATCCATAAAAACTGATACTAATTTTAAAAGGTATCAATATGAGTACGAAAGGTGTTTTTTAAGTATAGACGATTACCTTTCCAAAATGAACGCTACTAAAATTAAGAAGATTAAGCGAGACCTTAAAGACTACAGTGAGGGTAAAGCGTACCCCCACCCCCCACTGACACAAAGACCAATGACTGAAAAAAGTTACACACTGACGAATACAGAGGGTATAACTGATACAGGAAGGAGAGTCGTAAACCAGACCCTAGAAATAGGGAATGAGTTGCAAGACGAACTGACTACCGATGTTAGTGGTGACATCAGGAGAAGTGAAAGGTTGTTACAGCAACAAACTCGATCAATCCAAAATAACTCTCGGTCTGATGGGGGTGATGATAATCTAACATCTAATATCAATAACAGAGGTAGAAATTTTCAGGGGCAAGCCTTGAGGCATCCTGCGCAGAACAGGAGGCCGAATGGGAACAGGAGGAGGAAACGTTGACGAACGGGACTATAAATGAGAACTTTGGGGATGATTCCCCCATTTGCAATATTGTATCAAATTCTTCGAATGACTTTAAGATATTTAACTATACCAATTTATCAATTTGTGATGAGACTGTTGAATTATTAAGTAAAGGTTATACCTTTGTACCAACAACTAGGTTTAATATAGCAGAAACTTTGATCGATTTAAAACTGTTTACTAGGAAATTGAACCTGTTAACACTACTAGGTGGTGACTTTAATAATAAAACAGATTATTTTGTTTCTAGTGTCTACAACCCCCCCTCCACCCTTCTTTAGCCCTCTTTGAGAAAATAACAGAAATTGATCTTAGAAACTTAAAAGAGGGTAAAAAGCATTATAAAAACAACATCACTAAAGAAGAAAAGGACCTATTGTCACTTCTGAGACAAGTGCCTATTAGGATAATGAAACCTGATAAGGGGGGTGGATTGGCTATAATGTTTAACAGTGATTATAATGACAAAATGGCAAAGATTTTGGATAGTGAAACTTATCTAAAGTCATCTATTAGTGAAATGAATTCAGCACACCACAAAGTTAAAGCCTTATTCGAAGAATTGTACATGGAAGGATAGAGAAGGATATGTATGACTTCCTACACCAGCCGAAAATAAGGACACCTGTCCTATTCGGCATACCAAAGGTACATAAAGATTTACAGAATCCACCCATGAGGCCTTTGGTGGATGGTAGGGGTAGTATAACGTATACTTGCTCAAAAGTAGCAGACAAAATCCTACAGAAATATATCAAAGCTGAAAAACAGATTTCAAAAGACTCATGGTCCTTCCTTCGTTCAATAAACAATCTGCCCTTCTCACCTGATAGTTTCTTTGTCACATTAGATGTCAAAGACCTTTACTCTTGCATCCCACATGAAGTAGGGATCGAATGGGTAGCCCACTTGATGAGAGGGCTAGGTGCACCTACCAACAAAATCCAATTGGTAAGCGAACTACTAGACACAGTGCTTTCTTATAATTACATATTATTCAACAAAGAGATATACCATCAGAAAATAGGCGTGGCGATGGGCTCCCCTTGCGGAGCCAGCCTCGCAAATTTAGTAATGGCCTTTTGGGAGAGGAAGACCATTTTGGAAAATGACTCGATCAAGAACCAGATCTTATTTTACACTAGGTTTCTTGACGATATTTTCTTGGTATTTGAATGCACTGAAGTAGAAATTGAACAATTGGTTACAACACTTAATACAAGCACAGACTTTCTTAGGTTCACACATAAGTACAGTAAAAATTCCATAGAGTACCTAGATGTAGACTTGAGAAAAGACTTTACTAATAGAAAATATATGTCAAGAATTTATAGGAAGGAGACATACTTGAATATGTTCCTACATTTCACAAGCTGTCACCCCCTGCACCAGAAAAAATCGATCATTAAGGGTCAACTGGTGAGAGTGGCGAGGATGACAACATGTGATAGGGACTTTTTCGAAGAATGTAACTTACTCAAAAGATTCTTCCTCCAAAGGGGCTACCCCAATGACTTTTTTCAGGAGATTGCAACAGAGGGTAAGACCAAGAGACAAACAGGTAATTATGTACCACTGTTAGGCAGTATCTAACCAAAGGGACAAGATTGGACACCCCAACTTCTAAACGAGGTTAAACTTAGTTATTCCTGTAGCTTTATAACAATTTTCAACTTGGACTCTCAGGACATTAGAAATATTATTTCAAAAAACTGGGAGCTTCTATCTACTGACAGTCATCTTAAAGCTCTAGTGCCTAACAAACCTAAGATAATTTATAAAAAAGGCATGAACTTGAAAGAAATTTTGCAAACTAGATATGCCAAAAATGTCACTAACGCTGGTATGACTAAGTGTGGTATGTGCAATGTTTGTAAATATATAGAGGAAGGCTGCACCTTTATGATTAAGAACATAACTTACAAGATTAGAAACAAACTTAATTGTAGCAGTAGACAGATTGTCTAGAAAGCAAAATGTGTGAAGTGTGCGGCCTTCTATATAGGTAAAACTGATAGGAGACTACAAGAAAGAATTTATGAACATAATTACAGTATTAGTAGAAAGAAATTAGAAAATGCCCTAGCTAAACACTGCCTAGAAAATGAAGGTCATAGCTTTAAATTCAAAGCTATTGACCAAATAAGTGAGGACCCTAGAGGTAGGTATGAGCCATTAAAATTAGAGAGAAAAGAACTGGTTTGGCAGTTAAGAACAAATGCAAACCAGTACCCAGGAATTAAAGAAATGTCCTCGATTAAATGTATTTTGAGGTTGAAAAATATGGAAAGATAATAGAACTTCCATAAGCCGGGGTCCTCAAGTTAAAAGGTTTATTTAAAGGGCAATTCTAAAAACTAACTGGTTTGTCTTAGTTCCACAATATGTTGTATATACGTAGTATATATGTTTCTTTTATGCTTTTTGTTTTATACGTCCTCCTTGTTTTGCATATATTTGCACACTTACACGCTTTGTTCACTAGGATTCTGGGCTGGTGATTAAAGGCTAACAAGGGTATATAGAATTTAATTAGGTACTAATTGAACTATCTATGTGACTCAACATACAGTGCTTTTATGTAAGCACTATATAAGGGTTTAGTAAAGTCCTAATACTGTTTATGTAAAATAGCCTAGATCTATAGAAAGTGAGGTTTAGATATCTGAACCAAGGTTCTTTACGAAATAGGCATTTTTTATGAAATAGGTATTCTACTTTATGAAATAGGCATTCTATTTTCTTTAAAACAGGATCCTAGTTTTATTAATATGAAGTACAAATTTAATATAAGTGTTATTTATAATTTCATACATTCTTTCATTAATTCTAAATACTTGGATATTGTTAGTAGCACTTTATAAGCGTTTAAGGGTAAATAGAGTGAGTCCTGGTCGACTCTAAGGTGCACCCCTAGGTTACTTTAATGTAAACATTTTAATGTAAGCACTTCATAAAGGGCCTTTTAGAATAGCCCAGACTTGTACAAAGAGAGTTTAAGTTACTTGAACCCGTGTTACTTGATAAATAGGCAATTAGTTGTTACTAGTATGAACTTTAACTAATATAAATGTTACAATTTTATACTTTTTCATGCATTTATCTAAAGAACCAATAGAGCAAAGGAAACAGCATAATCTTATTTATATAATATACATATATTCACATATATTTTTACAATACACACCTTTTTAAATATTTTAAACACTTTAAATATATACACCTATGCATTTTTTAAAAGACCATGTTTAGCAGTCTTCTTTAAGAAATTGATGACAATTAGATTGATTAATTGAATAATTAAAGAATGTTTTAAAAGTAAGAAATTAGGTTGACTGCTTTAGTTGTCTTCTGAGGAAGTTGCGTTATGGTACAGCGACGAAAAGTGTATTTTATTTGAGCGCTTAAAGAAAGTTTTTACAACTTCAATAAACTGAAACCGTTTTAGAAGTGGAAGCCTCAAGAAAGTTTTTATAACTTCAATAACTGAAACTGTTTTAGAAGTGGAAGCCTCTTCGGAAACCTGGGTCCTTTTTGCTGAAATGTAAGCAATATCATAATTTACAGGTAGTATTTTCCATGCTAGTTTTCAACTTCAACAAACATGTGGCAGTGGCACTATAGTCATGCACATATTGAATAAAGACCTAAAAGTTGATACAGCTCAACTGATATGACATAAACTGCATTGACATACCTTAGGATCATGAAGTAACAATAGTTTGACTTGTAGAGGTAATCCTATATATGTGAGTATCAACAAATACTACAAGATTGTATGATATATATTCTGCCATGTTTTGTGCTTCAGCACCACGTATCATTATATGGACCTCATTACCATAGAATGTCTCAGAATTTTTGGAACTGTCAGCATTTCTCCATGTAGAGATAAGCCCATATAGGTGAGCATCTCAAAAATAGCTACTAGCTTATATGACATATTGGCTGCCATATTTTGCTCTTCAGCACCATATATCATTAATGGACCTCTTTAGCATGCAATATTTCAGAATTTTGGGGACTGACAGAACACAGCACCAATATCTGCCAACCTTGCTGACTCCAAAAGAATGTGTCAAAATCTTGTCAGCTCTGTTGTTGAGAGAGATAACATCCTTACTATGACCCAGGCAGGCTGGTCACAATTAGCATCTCAAACACCTTTAAGAGCTGATAGGGAATGGAAGAATGATGAGTTTAGGCCTGCTTATCCCCATTAAGAGAAGGCATGAGAATGGCATGCTGGCATGAGCCAGGTCATTCTTAAGCCTCAGTGAAACCCAGGTCTGTGAATAGTAACCAAGGTGGGTGAATGTCCAGTCAAACATTTCTGTGGGGGGTATGTATCCATATAAAGAGGTGCTCATGCCTAACAGCTTGCATGTTCAGTACTGAAACAAGCCATCCTCTGTGGGCAGCAATGTTGGCCCCCACTCTCACTCTACTCCTGTGCACTGTCTTCACCAGTTCATGCCAGCTGCTGAACCTGTCTGGAGGTGGATAAATAATTGGGTGATACTGTACAACTTTGTGTCATAAAGAGAAGGACTCAGAAAGCTGCACTTCATCAGAACTCATCAAATCCCGCAGAACTGCAACTGATTTACCAAAAAGAAAAATTCTGTATATAAATATGTATATAATGCATGAGATATTACCAGATTTAGAGATGAGTAGAGTTACTGAAATGTCTGGGCTTTTCATGTATTCCTGAATATTGCAGACAGGTAAAGCGGAGTATGGTCATACCTAGGTATGCATACAGCTGATATCTGCAAATACATGCTATATATTTGTATACCGTACTGAACACTGTAATGCAATGTGTAACACAGATTTGATATTGATTCACACATATTAGTAATTAAATTACCGTGCACACAAGTTAACTATAAAAACATGGTAACATCCTACTCCTAAGAAGTATTTAGTAGCTGTAATAGCCAGTACTTTGTACTAGTATAAAAGTCTCTATCATGCTACTAAAATGCAAGGAAATAAACATGTGTGATTAGCATATTACCCAATCATCCATGAGTACTTATTGGTTACTTCTTGGAAAGATTACAGGAAATGTGATACTCAGTCTATCCCAATCATGGCATATACAGGTAAAATGAAGTATATTCAATTTACATTATGTTTACACCAAAAGTTTAGAAACCACATGTGTAGTAAATATTATGGATACGTAAAAAAAAAAAAAATATATATATATATATATATATATATATATATGTTCATGGAACTTTGCTGGATGTTATGATGTAGTTTATGGAAAGCAATGATGTAATAAGGTATGTGGATAACATGTGATGAGTTATCAGATTAACTATAGAGACGCTGCATCTTCACAGTAAGAATCTGAGATAATAATCACCATCACTAATTTTTACTTTACTCAGAAGTATTTGACATATAGCTATACTGATGCTCTTATAACCTCAGTTATCTAAGTTACACCATGATTCCCTGCTGTATACCTTCCACATACAGTGCAATTATTTTGTCTAGTACCTACACGTAGCATGCACATTAGAAATACCTATAGTGGTATTGTGTAACTGAAAAGACATTTTGGATTGGTGTTATGATACATAAACTTCTAGTCTGTTGGAAGACTACTGGTGTTGATTATTTTAAAGCATTTGTGCAGAAGTCTGCATAAAGTATAACTAGAACAAAACCATTGTTTTTTACATTCTGTTGGAATTATGCAAACTGTATCTATACATAATTGTAAAGACATGCATATGTTAAACAGCATAGCTAAAAGAAGCTACATTAGCAATAAAACATTATTTGTTCATTTAAGCTTATAGTTATACTTTGACTATGGTATTATTTTAATTTGTGGTAATGACATTTTATGCTTCTTCAGTGTGTGCATAATGAACTACACTCCAATATACTGACATCAAAGTACACTTTGAATACACATTAGGATATAATTACTTTAACAGTGTGTATAATACATACATTTGAGAAGGACTCATGGGTAATATGCAGATTATAGCTGAGAACCTCTCTAATGCATCTCTGTGTCTGGGTATAGGAGGTCCAAATAGATATGTGACTTGCATCATCTTTAGTGACATCAAAGCACATTTTGAATACACATTAGGATACAATTGCATTAGCAGACTTTGTATAATACATGCATTTGGCAAGGACTCATAGGCAATATACAGATTATAGCTGAGAACCTCTTTAATGCATTTCTGTGTCTGGGTATAGGAGGCCCAAATAGGTATGTGACTTGCACCATCATTACCTTGAACTGCCTTTCAAATAATTCAGCAAATGAGGGCACCATTTTTTGCAATAATTAAGGTCTAACAAATGTGTACTAGCATCTATTTCACACACATCTTCCCATAGATAACAAAACAAGAGAAATATTAGTGGCTGGAATTTGATGAATGAAGAGAATGAGAGGGAGAGAATGTTGGATGATGTGGGGATAGTGAATCATGAAGTACAATGAATTAGCAAGGAGAAAGTAAGGATAGCTATGAAAAGGATGAAGAATGGAAAGGCTGTTAGTTCAGATGACATACCTGTGGAAGCATGGAGGTGTTTAGGTGAAATGGCAGTGGAGTTTTTAACCAGATTGCCTGAGGAATGGAGAAAAAGTGTTTTGGTACTGATTTTTAAGAATAAGGGTGATGTGCAGAGCTGTAGTAACTAGAAAGGGATTAAACTGATCAGTCACATCATGAAGTTATGGAAAAGAGTAGTGGAAGCTAGGTTAAGAAGGGACATAATGATAAGTGATCAGCAGCATGGTTTCATGCCGGGAAAGAGCACTACAGATGTGATGTTTGCTCTGAGAGTGTTGATGAAGAAGTACAGAGAAGGTCAGAAGGAGTTGCATTGTGTTTTGTTGACTCAGAGAAAGCATATGACAGGGTGCCTAGAGAGAAGTTGTGGTAATGCATGAGGAAGTCAGGAGTGTCAGTGAAGTATGTAAGAGTGGTACAGGATATGTACGAGGATAGTGTGACAGCGGTGAGGTCTGCGGTGGGAGTGATTGATGCGTTTAAGGTGGAGGTGGGGTTACATCAAGGATCAGCTCTGAGCCCTTTCTTATTTGCAATGGTGATGGACAGGTTGACAGACGAGATCAGACAGGAGTCCCCCATGGACTATGATGTTTGCAGATGACATTGTGATTTGTAGTGAGAGTAGGGAATAGGTGGAGGAGACCCTGGAGAGATGGAGATATGCTCTAGACAGAAGAGGAATGAAGGTCAGCAGGACTAAGACAGAATATATGTGTGGAAATGAGAGTAAGGATAAAGGAATGGTGAGGATGCAAGGAGTAGAGGTGGCAAAGGTGGATGAGTTTAAATACTTGAGATCAATAGTTCAGAGCAATGGTAAGTGTGGAAGGGAGGTGAAGAAGAGAGTACAGGCAGGATGGAGTGGGTGGAGAAGAGTGTCAGGAGTGATTTGTGACAGACGAGTACCAGTAAGAGTGAAAGGGAAGGTCTACAAGAGGGTAGTGAGACCAGCTATGTTATATGTGTTGGAGACAGTGGCATTGACAAAAAGGCAGGAGTTAGAGCTGGATGTGGCAGAGTTAAAGATGTTAAGATTTGCACTGGGTGTGACAAGGGTGGACAGGATTAGGAATAAGTATATTAGTGGGTCAGCCCAGGTTGGAAGGTTTGGAGACAAAGCCAGAGAGGCAGGATTACATTGGTTTGGACATGTGCTGAGGAGGAATGCTGAGTATATTGGGAAAAAGATGCTAAGGATGAAGCTACCAGCTAACAGGAAAAGAGGAAGGCCTAAGATAAGGTTTATGGATGTGGTGAGAGAGGACATGCAGGTGGCTGGTGTGACAGAGCAAGATGCAGAGGACAGGAAGAAATGGAAACGGATGATCTGCTGTGGCAGCCCCTAATGGGAACAGCTGAAAGAAGATGATGATGATGATGATATTCATTGCATATGTGGCCACTATACAATTTGATAATTATACTGCAAGTTAAAAATAGTATATATTACCCATGAATATTTCTGCAGTTAATACATTGTATAACACATGTTTACTGTTATGTAATCATGTAAATGTTTCTGCAAGTATGCAGCAAATACTCATGGGTAATTCGGCAATACATTAATTGCATCTGTGAATGTTACCTTCCATGCTCCATACTTATATAACTGTTTTACTATCATGACAAAGCCTATCATAATAGTATGTTATAAGGGGTATATAGCTTCTGGTGCAATTCATAAGTGGTATCAGAGTGTGTTGTTAAAGTCTGACAATATATCATAGTACTAGCATGTATAAAACACTACTGACTTGCTGTTGTACATTGTTTTACATGGTAGTCTGCTCAATACTTGCTCATACCTCTCAAACTATGTTAAGATAAATAACAGCTTTACGTGTATCCAGGTATGACTATCTCCCATGGTACTCTGACTATCTGTGTTATGCCAGAAATACCTGCATATTCTAGGTTTCTGTAATTGTAATTGCTCTTGTGGAGAGTCCTGCATCATATGCATATTCTTCTGTTAAGACTTTTTTTTTTGTTAAATTAATGTAGGTTAAAAGACTGGACTGACTTTTGTTGTTGTGTGTTTTCTAAGCCTTTTTTTCCCTGATAGCAAGACAGTCATTGTAAGTCAGGTGATTAACTCTTCTGTGTTTGGGTCACCAGCTGGATGCAAGAGGAGAGTGATCCTGTGGGCTGCCACTGACATTCATATAGGATGGTTTGAATCAGTGCCAAGAGGTCCTACCTCTATGTGCTATCATTATTTATAACATGGTTATCAGCCACTAGCCAACACATGTCTTTAGGTGTTTCTACACCCACTCTGAAAGTGATAATGCCCTCTCCTGGATGCTTGTTCACCTAGTCCAGATGTCATTCAAGGTTCTCATCATGACCAAGGCCCAGAGCCACAAGGACAACATGCCTGACTACAGCATATTGTCATTATTTCTCCAATATGATAGAAGTAAGCAGGAAGAGTCTCATAATTCTTCCACCACCCATCAGGTCCTGTATGTGCTTACAGTGAATACATAAACTGTATGAACTGTGATATACTTGCACCAAAAAATTTAAAAATTTGCAGGCTTTGGCATGTACTATTGGATCTCCAAGTGGTTGTGAATATTGACACTGTGTACTATTATTCCCTGGCAAACTACACATTTTGAGAAAAAATACTCTGAAACGTTACAGGTTAATGAGGCCCATTAGTGATGTATGGCATTGAAGAGCTAAATTTGGTGACAATATTTTGCACATGTTTGGAGGGATCTAAGCCATGTACATGTATGGGATTATTACCTCTACATAGGGAGATAATGTAGTTGCCCAAAACCGCAGTATGCCCACTTATCAATACTATCACATCCCACTGGGCTATATCAAATTTTAGGTCTGTGTTCTATATGAACATGACTGTTGTGCTCCTGCCATATGTTGATGAACTCTTCTTTATGGAAGATACAACATGCATATTGTGATACTATCTACATTTTTTGAGGCTTCCCTTAAAAGCTGTTTAATGTAGATGTCAAATTTTCTATTAATACTTGGTATGAGCACACCTTTTGGGTATTGATGCATATTTTTACAGAAATATGTGCTGTCCATAGCAATGTTGTGTTCTTAGCACAGAAAGCTCTTTGCCATCTGTAACTGTCCATGATAATATACAATGTACAACTTCCATATATCAGTAGTTTTCTTGTGTGTGTGTGTGTGTGTGTGTGTGTGTGTGTGTGTGTGTGTGTGTGTGTGTGTGTGTGTGTGTGTGTGTGTGTGTGTGTGTGTGTGAGTGTGTGTGTGTGTGTGTGTGTGTGTGTGTGTGTGTGTGTGTATGCGTGTGTGTAAATGCATATGTACATATAACCATGTAAGCAAAGCCAACAAACACTGCATTCATGCATTATTTAAAAATCTGTATTGTCAGTGTTACAATTGGTTCATATATCATGCATGAACATTGTTAGTTACATTTGCTCGTTTAATTACTTCAAAAACTTTGGAATGCAATAACATGAGAACTTTTGGAATTCCCACTTGTGTACGTGTACATACATAATGTAAACAAAGTTTGTATACACTGCATTGTTCATTGGATAAAATCTGTCTTGTCAGTATTACTATCCGTTTGCATAACACACATGAATACTGATTGCAACACAATCCCTTTTATAAAACAGATGTTTTCACAGCTATTGATGCCAATTTTTTCAGAATCCCACCCTTAATTTACTCATGATAGAGTTAGCTAAGACAGATTATTGTCATATTTACCAAGATTTATTGACAGTGGGGACAAAAAAAGTTTATTATTTTTTCACTGTCATATAGTCTCTGAGGTAATATATTTAGAAATGCATTTTTTTTGCAATGGTTCGTTTGCTTATTTGTGACACATTGGATCATGAGATAGTGCACATCAGCGGTATCTCCCTTTTTTCAATTTCTCCAAATGTTTTGAGTTTCAAATGAGTGACAAGAACGGATACTATTCCTGACTCCAGGCATGATTAGAATTCAAGAAGTTGGGTGGTATTGATTCAGTTTCTCATGTTTGCCAAAATTGTTCTTCCCTGCAGTCAGGGTGTACCCATTGTGCTGTTCATATGGAATTACATGTACTGGCAGAATATTTGAGGACATTTGAAAATTCCTTTTTATTAATTTAAGGACACACAGACAATGACAAAGTACATGTCAGCATGGAGTTTGCTTCAGTTACTTTAGATGGAAGTCATCGTTGCTGCCATGTTTTCTGTTAACTTTATCAAGATCAATGAGAGGTGGTTATTCATAGTGATTTTGGTACAAGAAATCCAATGCTGCCTATCAGAAACGTAGCAAACATTCTCACAAATCTAGGAAAGTGAACAACATTTATTCAGATTATACCAAATGTATGATTCAAGGCTGGTACCAATGAAGATATGCATTGCAAAACAAGCAAAGTAAAAGTCAATATCAAAGGGCTCTGGATGTCTAACTGCAGATTACTACAGTCATTGAATCCATAAATGACTTGGCCATCCTGCAAGAAGGTTTGCCTCAAATAAATAGCTGATGCCAAAATCATGAACTTAAACTAAATGCCAGAAAATGCATTATTGTATTATTTGGGAAGTAATCTACCCCAGGGAATTGCTACATTGACAATACACCCCTAAGAGTTTACCCAGTTGTTCAGGATTTGGGAACCTATGTGGAAAGTCACCTAACTTTTGACTGTGTGTCTATTGTTGTAAGAAAGACCTTCTATACTGCACAGCTTATAAACAAGGAGATTGTGTTTAGCTTTAGGGATGTCATTGTCTCCCTTTACTCAGCCCTCATTGGGACAGTCATTAAATATAATGTCACCTTTTGCATGTATCTATCTAGATGGATGCAACAAATTGAAAACCCACAGAGATACCTTATTAAAAGGATTGCTGTTGTTGTGTCTTTCGGCTTTTCCCGGTTAGGGGTCGCCACAGAGGAACTCCGGTGCGCTAATGATTGGCAGTTGATTTTTACGTGCTGAGTTGCCGGCCCTAACGCACAACCTTCAACGAAGGTACGTCCATTCATGCATGTCTCCACAGTAGACGCGCTAGCTGAGAATCAAACGGAACAATGTCTTGCTGTGAGGCGACAACGCTACCGCAGCACCACCACCACGGATACCTTGTTAAAAGGATACAAGACCTAAATAACATGTCCCACAAGAACCCAGTCAAAGCCTTGTCTCTATACTTGGTATCTCATAGACTGTTAAATGGTGACCTGTGTCTGGCTTACAAGGCATCCTGAAGTTTGATGCCCATTCTTTAGCCATTCTGTCATAGTCCAACCTGGTACTACCCATAAGACACATAGCCCAACTATTTACTGAAAATTTCTTGAGATTATCTCCAACAACAATTGTTAATTGAAAGTACTGCCACCAAAAACCTTTAACAAGTGGAAACATGGCTTGTAAATCATTAAGTGAGCGATAAGACCCTGCAAGTATCCTTGTCCTAAATATCCTTAAACATCATAATACCCCTAGAGATGCCTTCTTCCCAAAATAAACTGTTTCCATAGATCATCACTATCAGGCATCCCCACTGTCTTCATTCTAAGGTAAGATACTGTACTGATCTCATAGACTCCCAACCTTTCTGTTCTATCCACATATCCATACTCTCAGGATCCCATGTTATGTTTTGCAAAGAAAGTCTAATATAAGACTTCCTACTTTTAATCACAGCTATCTCAATGGTTAAGCAAATTTGTTTGAAGAAAGTTTTGTCTCACTGAAGCATATCATCCACACATGCCATACTATAGTGCTTGAAGAGGAAGGCCAATGGCTTCTTTGTCTCTAGGAACCAACACATTTTTCCTACATATTATTGGAACACCTGGATTCTGTATAGAAGCGACAGTGATATATTTGGATTTCTCTAGTAGTCTTAAGAATGTAACTTGAGGAATATGTCTTAAATCACATAGAATGGAAAACTCAGAAAAAGTTGAGAAATCTAAGAAGAACACCTAGATACCTTGAAGTTTAGTCCTTCTTCCTGTAAGAAATACAACTCTCATTCAGCAGTCACAAGAACTGTTAATTCCTGTACTCTGTCAGGGATTTTGTTAATTGTTCAGTCAAGGATGGTGTGGCTTCCAGCCTGCAGCCTCAGATATGAGATGGACTAAGTCCCTGTTGGCCAGGGACTGGGCAACAAAGAGCGTTATCCTGTGTATCCGATCATGCCCTGAATAAAGATTTGCTGATATTTTCTTATAAGGAATAACTATTAAGTACCTTTAAGATCTTGAAAGTATCAGTACTGGTTCTGGACTTGGAGGTGCTGATACAATTAAGAAAAGGTTTTGCAACAACCCTTTTGGGTGTTATTTTATTACTGTTAAATGCTTTCAGTATTAACTTCCATTTGTTTGGAAAAAAAGGCCAATCGCACATCTATTCTCTTTCAGTGCCTGTGATATGGACTCCATCTCACGAGTTTTAAGATGGAAAAAATAAAACAGGCGTTTGACTGAAAGAAGGTATCAAAGTCAATGTGATAAAATGTCAAAACTTTTTTGGGGTAGGAATAAACTCTCATTTCCCCATGCAGTGGCCTTAACTGGTGCAATCCTGCCCATTGATATAATTATCTCAAAGATCATTGACCTTTTAGAATAAGACGATATCCCTCTTACTATGACCAGTTTGACAGGCAGTATTGTTTGCAAACATTTAGTTTTGGTCGAATATAATAACATAAGTAAAAATGAAAGACTTACATTAACTTTCAGAGATGTGGGGAAAGCATAGCTATTGCTAGTTTCTGGGACTGTGATTGAGCATAGCAGCTCAAAACTTTGGTTACTGATAGGATATCATCCAATTAGTGTCAAGCGAATTATTGAAGGGGACTCATGCTAACCTCTGGATAACAAAAAGCTTGTTTAGAAGGATGAATGCAAAGCATAAATCTGAAGAATATAAATGAGGGAAAGAAAAACAAGCAGCATATCAGAGTGTAGCAAAAGGTAGTAGAAACATGACAAACAGTTATATGGTGACTGTCTTAAAAAGATTAATGATCAAGTGAAGTTATCTACATGCAGACAAATATATATTAATATTCCGACTAATGGAGATGGCCTAGAAGGTTAAATAGACAGACAAGTAAAAAGTCAATCTGCAAGGTCAAAGATCTCAAAAGTAAAATAAAAAACCCTAGAGTAAGACAAGACATCAAATAGAAAACAATGTAAACTGCAACCATGATATTAGTAAAACTGTGGGTGAAGCATATATCTCTAGGATAAGAAAGATGTGTAGTAAATACTGCATAATGAGAAATCAGTGATAGTAGCTTTAGAAAGTGTTGTGTCACTCCAGCCAGAGTCAATAAAAAACAGTTTGTGAGTGCGACCATTTATTAAGTCATATAATGTAAAGCATGTCACAAAAAAATCTCATCTGAATAAAACACTGAAAATACAACCACATAGTAGAACTTACTCCAATTGCTGGTCAGTATGTCCTTGCTCATTTCAGCCTATGACTGATCCCAGGTGGAATACACCAAGCCCCTACTGTCAATATTACCATAATCCAAATAAGTGACCACACTTTTTCCTACCCACCATTAACAGTTAGGGTGATGCTAACAGACTCCAATATGGCTCTATGCTTTTAGGGTAGTGGTATTCACTCTAGCAACCACAGACAGAGGTTAGTGAATAAAGGAAGGACCCATACAGGATACCCACCTGCTCTGCCACTGGAAAAGTGAATTACCCAATAGAGAGGGAGGGAGTGTGTGAAAACCTAAGCTGTTCACCAAAGTGCCAAATTTGGCATAGGCACATCTTTAAAATAATCATTCCAATAACTCCACCCCCCTTTTTTTCCTCCAAGGAAAACAAGTAGCGCCGTTTTTTGTGCCCGAAATCAGTAGGGCACTCCAGTTCTCTGGTTCTTGCAGCACTCGAGTCCGGAAAAAGCGCTGTCAGGCACAAAAAAAAAAAAAAAAAAAAAACATTCCGTCTTGGACTCTCGTTGATTGGCTGCGCAAGCAGCCAATCAACACGAGTTAGTAGTCAAAGCCCTGCAAAGCCCGTGAAAATTTATGAATATAATTTTACCTTGGTGCTGCTTTAAGATCTGAAATTCTTGCTTGGACATCGTCTTCAGTGGATTGCCTGCTGCCTGGAAGCCCTGCCTTCCGCCTGGAAGCCCTGCCTGCTGCCTGGAAGCCCTGCCTGCTGCCTGGAAGCCCTGCCTGGAAGCCCTGCCTGCTGCCTGGAAGCCCTGCCTGGAAGCCCTGCTGCCTGGAAGGATTGCCTTAGCCCTGCTGCTTGCCTTGCTTGCTGGAGTCTTGCCCTGGCTGGAGGAGAAGTGCTGTGGACTGGGTGGTGGTGTGTTCCCCTGCTTGCTGGCCCTTTAGCTGCCTGTTCTCTTCTGCTGCTGAGAGCTTGTTTTAGTAGCCCTGCTGCTGATTTTTCTGGAGGTAAGTGGATTTTTTTTAATGGATTAATTCTTTGGAATTAAGGTAGATTTTCAAAGATTAGTGTGACAGGGAATGAAATATTGCCAGCACAGCTACTAGTGAATTTTTTAAATATTAAATTTATATTAATTCACTATCTGTGCTGGCACTATTTCATTCATTGATGGTGACAAGATGTGTGTAACTATCTAGATGTTCAACATGTGGTGATTAACTAGAACAGTTTCTAATCTGGTTTTGGACTTGGTTGCAGTGAATGTATAATGACTTCATGATTTGTATAAGATGCTTGGACTGTAGATCTGTCTTTCTAGTCTGTCATCACCGTGATGTTTACCTTGACCTGTGTTTCTTCCTAGGGTGTCTTTCTAGGGTGTACAGTCGTAGTATAGTGAGGCTTAAATGTAGCTTTTTTGTCTAGTTTGTTATCACAACTGTTTACCTTTTATCTGTGTTTTCTAGGGTATACCATCTATACCAAAGCTTAGCTCATTTGATGTTACAGTGAATATATGATTACATGATTTGTATAGGATGCTTGGACTGTAGAACTGTCTTTTCTAGTCTATCATCACCGTGATGTTTACCTTGACCTGTGTTTCTTCCTAGGGTGTCTTTCTAGGGTGTACAGTCTTCGTAGTATAGTGAGGCTTAAATGTAGCTTTTTTGTCTAGTTTGTCATCACAACTGTTTACCTTTTATCTGTTTTCTAGGGTATACCGTCTATACCAAAGCTTAGCTCATTTGATGTTACAGTGAATATATGATTACATGATTTGTATAGGATGCTTGGACTGTAGAACTGTCTTTTCTACTCTATCATCACCGTGATGTTTACCTTGACCTGTGTTTCTTCCTAGGGTGTCTTTCTAGGGTGTACAGTCTTCGTAGTATAGTGAGGCTTAAATGTAGCTTTTTTGTCTAGTTTGTCATCACAACTGTTTACCTTTTATCTGTTTTCTAGGGTATACCGTCTATACCAAAGCTTGGCTCATTTGATGTTACAGTGAATATATGATTACATGATTTGTATAGGATGCTTGGACTCTAGAACTGTCTTTTCTAGTCTATCATCACCATGATGTTTACCTTGACCTGTGTTTCTTCCTAGGGTGTCTTTCTAGGGTGTACAGTCTTCGTAGTATAGTGAGGCTTAAATGTAGCTTTTTTGTCTAGTTTGTCATCACAACTGTTTACCTTTTATCTGTTTTCTAGGGTATACCGTCTATACCAAAGCTTAGCTCATTTGATGTTACAGTGAATATATGATTACATGATTTGTATAGGATGTTTGGACTGTAGAACTGTCTTTTCTAGTCTATCATCACCGTGATGTTTACCTTGACCTGTGTTTCTTCCTAGGGTGTCTTTCTAGGGTGTATCTTGTCAGTCCACAGTATGCCTGAACTTTCTTGCTGTGTTCAGACTCAGCTGGATAACGTTTGCACTGGGTTCTACATAAAAGTAGAGGGTCTTAATTTGGTGCATTGCTGTAGTGTCTGACCCATGTGTTTTACACACAGTTGAATACCTTCTGTGCATATTCTGCTGTCAGACCAGGTTCATGTGTAACAGCTGCAAGTCCCTCAGACAGGAGTTGCTTCTGCCTTTCATTGCTTTACCTTCACTGTAATTTTTCATGAGGAGTTTCATTTTTTTCCCTATACCAACTTGGTATTACTAGGGTGTGAAAGTCTGGAGATTCACATGTGAATGTGAACTCTGGCTAGTGGCTACTGACTGACACAGGCCCGACCAGGCACTGGTGTTGGTCACAAGTGTTTTGATTTTCTATTAATAGCTGTTTTGGTTTATTGTAGTGTTGAGCAAGGATCCTACAGGAATCATGTTCAGGAAAAGGTCAATGGATCATCAAGAAGAGGCTGAAAGCGCATCTCCTAAGAGGTTTTTCTGCAGTTATAATAAGGTGTGGGAGCAAAGCTACTCATGGGTGCGACCTGTTCCAAATGCAGATGCCATGGCAAAGTGCACATCCTGTGGAACAACTTTCACTGTAAAATGGGATGGGGAAAAGGCATTGAAAAGCCATCAGAAGTCAGACAAACATCATCAAAGCCTTCAGCACCAGAGGCAGAACCTCATAATGACCAAGTTTATTCAGCCACGTAGTATAACCAGTGAAGCTTCCAAAGTCACTGCATCTGAAGTGACAGCAGTCTATCACGGAGTGAAACATGGTCACTCATATGTATCCATAGATTGTGGAGGTAAGCTGGCACCGACAGTCTTCCCTGATTCTACTTTGGCTTCGAAATTCACCTGTGGGAAGACAAAATCTGAGAGTATTGTCATGAATGTTCTTGCACCTCATTCAGAGGAGCTCCTTCTGCAGGAACTTGGCAATTCCTATTTCTCAGTGGGATCAGATGCATCCAATAAAGGGAACAGAAAAATGTTCCCTTTAGTTATTCAGTACTTTACTCACACCCATGGCACACAACAGAAACTCCTTGATTTCTATGAGGATCATAATGAAAGTTCTGAATGTATCTTTACTAAAATAAAGGACATCCTTGTGCATAAAGGACTCAAAGTACAAAACATTGCTAGCTATGCTGCAGACAATGCCTCAGTCAATTATGGAAAGCACAGGTCTGTTTTAAAAGTTTGAAATCTGAGGTGCCTCACATCATTGCAGCAAACTGTTTATGCCATGTAATACATAACATGCAAGCAAGGTCCTTGCAAAGTTTGATGTGGAGACTCTGGTTTTGAAAGTACATAGTGAGTTTTCAGCATCTGCTAAAAAATGGCACTGTTGAAAGGCTTCTATTCTTTCCTAGACCAGGACTTTAAGGAAATAATGCAACATGTTGTAACAAGGTGGCTGTCTTTGTTCCCAGCTGTGGCAAGGCTGGTAGAATGTTGGCCTGCTATTAAAAGTTATTTTATTAGTCAAGGGCCTGAGGACTGTCACCCCTTATCTGGAAATTTGTGGAGGCCGATGAGGATGGCATCAGTGGGGATGTGTCTGAGGCAGAGTGCTACATACATTTCATGCACTACATCCTGCAGGTATTCCACAAGTCTATAGCAAAACTTGAAAGTAACACTCTCTGCTCCAGAGTTGTACACCGTGATGAAAAGTCTAAAAGATGAGTTGCAGAGAAGGCTAGATGACCAGTTCTTTGGTACTAAAGTTTCATCTGCCTTACAGCACTTTACTCCAGCTGTCGCACAGCAGGTCTGTAGGACCTTCTGTGATTTTTACAGTAAAGCACTTTGTTACCTACAGAAGTGGTTTGACTATGATAATAGTCCCTTTAAAGCTATGCAGGTCCTCAGCCTCCAACATCCTGTAACTTGGCCAGAACTGCGTACAGTTGCAGACCTCTTCAAATTGGATGTGGACATTGAAGCACTTTACTTAGACTACTGTACTTTAACTGCTGCATTGCCAGCCCTGTTACAGATGACAGAGGCATCTGTGAGTGATCACTGGGTGACTTTTTTTAGTAAAGCTCCAGACTGCAAGCCACTTTACAGACTGGTGCAGTTTGCTCTTTCAATCCCCCCCAGCAATAGCTTTGTGGAAAGGGTTTTTTCACTTATGGGGAATGCGTGGACTGATGTAAGAAATAGAATGCTTGTGTCACTTGTGAAGGCCGAGTTGCAGGTCAAGCTAAACTTTAACATGAGTTGTTCGCAATTTTATTCATTTGTGAGAAATAACCAGCCATTACTTGAGGCTGCTAGATCAAATGCCAAATATAGCTTCAAGTATAAGCAATGATTTCTAGCAAAACTGAAGATACTTTAAACAGTTGCTTTTCTTTTACTATTGTGTGTGGTGAACCCTTAATGTACTGCTTTGAATGAACTGGTGTTTTTAATATCTAATTGTATTTCCATTTTAGTACTACCTGTGATATGAGAGTTGGGCTTAGTTTTCCCATGCTTGTGTGTGATGTACTGTTGTATATAGTGAACCTTTTGAAGTATTGCTAAATAAAGTTTTTTTTATTTACTTTTGACTCGTTGCACATTTTTCTACTTATTGGTAACTGTATGTGATATTAAAGACTTATGCTGAAGGGTGCTAGAGTAAAGGGGTGTGGCTATTAAAAGGAATGGGTGTGGCTTGATTGTGCATGGGGCGGGGCTTGTTTGTCAGGAAATGGCACAGTAGAAAGGTGGCAACCCTAGAAACAAGATGTGTGCAGGCAAACATCAATTATTACCCTAGCCAGAGTCAATAAAACACACACAAATTGCAGTTGCAATCATTTATTAACTCACATAATGCAAAACATGTCACCACAAACTCTCATATGAATAAAACACTCTGAAAATACTAGCACATAGAATAAAATACTCTAGTTGTCAGTCATCATGTCCCCGCCTGTTCTGGCCTGTACTTTTTCCAGAGATGCATACACCAGTACAGTTAGGTTGATGCCAACAGACCATAAGATGTATGTATACTTTTAGGATGGTGTTATTCACCCTAGTAACCTCTGACAGAAGCCAATGAATAAAGGGTAGACCCAAAGGGGAGTGTCTGTCCTTCTTCAATCATCCTCCAGAATTCTGAACATGCTATCATCTCACTTAATCAACACCCACAGTCCTCTCAACTCATATAATCTGAACATTAATAAAATTTCATTAACATCTTTAATAACTTTTATCTTAATCACAACAAAAGCTGCCAACTATTTATACCAGTTTTGAACCAACATGGAGATTTGCAAGTTAAACAAATGATTTACTGAATATATTGTGTTCTACATCTACCTCATTTCTGATACTTCTGCTGTTCTAATATATCTGCCTTCTCTTAGGGCCTCAGACTTTCCTTTCTCACCCCCATCTTTATTGTTGCTTCACTCCCTGTAGCCCTTTTTATTAACCCTGGCTGCTATCCTCCTTGTCTAGTTCTACTATTTCTATGCTGAGACACTTCCTTAGTGATCATATACCTTCTGTTCTACATCCCTCCTAATACCCCTGGCCTAACATTTATTTTTTTTTTTCCTCTTACAGCTGTTGTTCGCATTTTTCTCAAGTGAGTACACCTGACTGACCATGCTTAACTGGATCTCTCACCCCTTTGCAGCTTCCTCGTGGCAAGATATACAAGCATTCATCTCACCTGCAGGGGACCTGTTAGTTTCATTAATCTTCCTGCTGTACTAGTCAATTTTCTATAGTGAAACAGTTTAGTGCTTATTTGTCAAGTGGCATGGTCACTCACTCAATCAAATAGTGTTGGGCTCCCCTGAACTTTATCTCTTCATTCTTCTCTCTTTTTAGCAATTGCTAATATCAAGAGCTGCAAGACTATACAGACCTAATAAAGCAGCATTTGTTAGGTTGCTATTAGATGCGTACATTTCTTACGTCTAGGAATTGCTACTCTTAACTGCTCCACTGTCTTGAGGCACACTCTAACACTTTAACTGATTGTTTCTACTGTGGTCTGGCAAGCTGCCTCAAGGTTTTCAGGGATCATTTCTGTTCACTCAACCTCTCTTTCCCCTTTCCTTTACAGCCTGTGTCCCTTTGCTAGTGTACTCTAACCCTGCAGTTTAATGATAAAGACTCAGATCATTTTTTTATACCATTATCTGCCTAAGCCTCTACTATAATTTTGATGCGTGTGAGTTGTATTTAGCCTATTGATTGGTTCCCTCTGATATGCACAACAAATAGTTTCTGGCTAAACCCATTACCTATCAGCAAATACGTAATAAAGTAAACTTTAACCCTGGCATCTTTATCTCAGCCCTAAAACACTGTAACTGAACTTCACTAAAATACCTCAACCTTGATGACGTTGTCCAATTTTTCAATACCACCTTCCTTAAAGTCCTAAACACCCATGCGCCCACAAGATTTACTAGAGTTAAAGCCCAGTCCTTCCCATGGCTACAACAAGCCACTAGGTTAGAAATGAAAATCCGAGATAGAGCCTGGAATCACTGGAGCAAGACAAAATGCCCTTCTGATAGACAGAAATTCTGTGAATTACGTAACAAAGTCAAAAAATTAATAAAACAGGACAAAATCCTATATTACCAGTCTGCCCTGAACTCCACCCAAAACAACCCTAAACAATTCTAGTCAACCATTAACTCCATCCTCCACCCAGGAAAAGTAGGAACCACTCCACCAAACAAAACAAACTCCTCTGAAAACATTGCCACCTCTTTCTACACTCACTTCACACAATCCGTTCTATCACGAGCAAAACAACACCACCCCTCTCCCCTACCCCCTCCAACTACACCTAGTAACCTGCCCACTGCATTCGCTTTTTCTCCTATCCCTACCTCCAACATAAAAAAACTCTTATCGAAACTAAAGCCCACAAAACTAGCAGCTGACAACCTCCCAGCTTACTACCTTAAAATTGCAGCTGAAGCCCTAGCCTACCCAGTTGCAATCCTGATTAACCAATCTTTATCTGAAAGCTATGTCCCTTCACAATGGAAAATATCCCACATTATCCCCCTCCACAAAGGTGAGCCCTCCAGAGAATTCACCAACTACTGGCCCATAGCAATTCTGTCTCCTCTATCAAAAATACTTGAGAGATGCATTCACTCTCAGGTTCTAGGCTACCTCCTTGCTAACAACCTCCTATCTAACATGCAACATGGTTTCTGACCATACCACAGCACAACCACTGCCTTACTTGCTTTCACTAATACAATCCTTCAACATAAAAACAATGGTTATTTCAGCTCTGCAACTTTCCTAGACCTATCTAAAGCATTCGACATGGTCTCTCATAAACAACTCATCACTGTCCTCAGTACTCTATCCTTCTCTCAGTCTGTCACAAACTGGTTCCAGAGCTACCTGACTGACCGCCATCAATCCGTTGTTTGGCATGATATATCCCCCCAACTCCCTGTCTCAATAGGTGTTACCCAAGGATCCATCCTTGGACCCTTACTCTTCTCCATATTCACTAATAATCTAGCCTCTGCTACCAAACAAGCCACTCTCATACAGTATGCCGATGATTCCACCATCATCTGTTCAGCCCAGTCCCTACCTGAACTTCTAAAGACCACACAGGAAGCCCTTTCCTCAATTGAAACTTGGCTTTCAGATTTGCAATTAATATTTAACCCAAACAAAACAAAACTCCTCATCTTCCAACCCACCAAACACAATCGAAACACCCACCAATTTAATATTAAAGCCAATGACAACACCATTATCCCCCCAACAGACCACACCAAACTACTTGGTGTTGAAATTGACAATAACCTCAAGTTTGACATCCACATCTCGTTAACCATTAAAAAAGTACACAAAAAAATAGGAGCTTTATACAGAAATAAGCAATTCCTCACCAAAACAGCCAAGATTTAATTTGCAAATAGTCACCTTATCTCTACCCTACTATACGCCTCTCCAGCATTTACCAACCCAAGGCAAAGTGAGTTAGGTAATCTCCAAGCTTGCTTGCTACAATAATATAGCAAGGTTTGCCACTGGTGCAAACTACCATAGCCACCACTGCACCTCACTTACTGAACTGGACTGGCTAGAACTCCCTCACCTCCTTCAATGGTACTGACTCTCACTCACCCACAAACTACTAAATCATCCTCTAAAAATCCTCTCCCTCCAAAAAGTTGAATTCCCTTTCTAACCATTAGTGGTGGACTCATCGTTTGGAACATTCTATGGCTCCCTGTTTGAGGGCTCCAAGCCACTGCAACCTTAGAATGATGGCTGACCAAAAAAATGATTACTTGTGGAACCTATTGTGGATAACTATCAAGTCTGATAGTATTCTGGCTACGTATGCTAAGTCATTCACATCCAGGTGAATATCTAAACCTCAAGGACAGCAACTAAATGGAAAGGTTCCTGTAACAAACTCCCATAAAGGAAACCCAGACAAGTTGGGAAAGCCCTGCTAGTGTGCTGCCCAAGCTTTTTGATCAAGTGAGAGATTCAAACCATTCAGACAGTCCGACTACCTGCCTGCTGCTCTAGTGATAAAACAATGTTCTATCAGCAACAAGGAGCATCTGCCTGAAAAACAGAATGTCTCATTAACAGAGAAAATAAGACAGGAAAGCACTAGAAAACCATTCATCTTCTTTAAAACTTGCACAGAATCCCTTTGGAGTGGAAAATCTCATACCCTATCAATTCTAAAGGTGTTGGAAGAAAAGCCCTCATGTGAAACAAGCTGACTCAAATAGGTCTTAACAACCATGTTATTAGCTTGCCTCTGTGTTATTCTGAGTTCTGACAGTAGGATGAATATTGGAAACTTAGGAAGACTGCTGAAACCTGGTGAAGCAATGCTGCTGCTCAATGAACTGGGCAGGTTAAAAATTCACTAGACCTCTCTAAATGAACATATTACCTCCAACCGAGCTGATCAGCCTTTGACCCATATTCTAAGTCAGTCTTTGGAAACTATGATGTCTTCTCAGAAGAGTTGTAATAGTAGCTCACTGATTCTAAAATCTCCCATGTACAGTCATGTAAATAATATTGGGCAGATGACAAATGTGTGAAAGTCAACAGTTATTGATTGAACCCCAAATATTAGGATCACTAACAATTCTTTGTTTATTGGTTTCCCTGGGTCTAATCTTAACCCTATGATTTTGGCCCATTCTTTAACAATCTTGTCAACTAATCAATGAGTTGAAAAGCCAGGCAAACCCAATAGTTTGGCCACCCAAGCTAAGACTGACAAGTGTAACCTTAGGGTGCTGGCTGCTTCCCCCAATAAACTTCTGTATAATAGGTACCACATTATGAGAGTTACTGACCACTTCCTCTCTTCAGGAGGAAAGCTAAAGAAATGCCCTTGAAACAATAAACTACTGAGGAATAGTCCCTACTGGTTTTGGAAACTCATGTGCTGGTTTCTATCTGCAGAGCTAGTGTTGACCAATCAACCATACTCTGTCTCTGGGATTGGGGTAGGGTTTTGGCATTCATCTGGTGCCAGTTATCAAATCTGGCAAACTGCAAACAAGATGGGCTATCAGCAGTGTTTTTGGTTTGCCAGGAATGTACCTAGTGAAAATGACATATTATTCTGTAGACCTAGCAGCACCAGTAGTCTAAGAAATGACTGTAAATTACAGAGGGGGAAGTATTGGTTGGTAAATTAGTTCAGCTGGAGATCAAATGTATTATTAACTTTAAGACATTGCATCTTAGAGGATTAAATATGAAATTAGACCTGTGTCCACAACTTCTGAAATCATATTTTGCTCTAAACCCCTCAGATATGTTTATATATAATTGTTTACACACAATCATTCAAACATAACATATAGAACTTGTCATAATATGTACCTTCAGTAACATAGTTCATTTCTGGGCCAGTATTAATCATGGAAGTATTATATTTATTCATGCAGATTTACAAATGTATATCTGATATATAATAAATTATATATTTAAAATTATTTATATGAAAGTTTGAAATAATGAAATGTGTATATCATGAGAATTTTATATCTGCATATTCAATTTTATATGATGGAATTTATTTATGTTATTCATGATATCTGCTAAATAATGAGTTTACATCAAATGTTTAAAATGAGTTTGTGCTTAATATAATAGGAATTTAGTAAGTAAATGCATATGTATTAAGTTTAGCGCAATGAGCACTTTAATGCAAGATGATGAAGAGTTTTTATAATTGATTCCTAAAGTTAACTGAATTAATGAATTAAGCAATTAATGATGTCTCAGTATAAAACATGGCTGCTTGATGTATAAATGAATTCCTTGAAGGCATAAGTCGATGTACCGGATACATCAGTAAAGTTACCATATCCTAGCCTGGTGTGGTGTGTGTGTTTTATTATACCAGAAGATGCAGTGTGTTTTCTTAAAAAATGTTCCCATCCCTATACAAGCCAAAGCATCTGTGTACAATTGCTTGAATTCAGAAGTAGCCCACTCTAACTTAGAAAAGGACACTGCATTAAGCTCTGCCAAGAAAACTTTCTACAAGTGATGGTTATTTTTAATCCTGTTTGTGGCCCTTACCCAGTGATGTTTAGCTTTGCCTTCTTTCAGCAGGTTTAAAACAGATCACACAATTGTTCTGTCTGGGGTGACCATCATACAGCAAAACTGGGGATCCCATGAATCTTAGCTTTGTTGATTGATTTTATCAATCAGCAACTTAAATTGCAGAGGTTGTTCACTGGTGGCTTGACTATAGAAGTAACTGTGTCAATGTCAGATTCTTGGCCAAGCCTTCCTTCTTGTCTTCCCCTAATGGAATCTCCAATTTCTGCCATAAGGTATTGAAATTTGACATACCTTTAGTGGCCCTTTCTACCCCTTCACCAAATATCACAAAAATAAAATATCCAAGTAGTGCACTGCTCTCTGATTCTCTGTCAGCACCAGTGGATAGCTGTACTGAAAAAATCAAAGGTGGCACACATTGCACGGCAAACCATTGGCATGCTTTTACCAAAACAGTGCTTTCCCTGGAAGTAAAACACTAACAGGGACCAATCTTGTTGATGAATTATTAAGTGAAAGGCCAATTAAATGTATAGCTTGACCACCCACGGGTCAGAGAATTTCTTGACCAGTAAGGAGACTTCGTCTAATGAGTCATTATGAACTTGAGCTAATTCCTTGTCTATGAAATAATTAATTTATGACCCTGGTGAAAATGAAAGATGATGGATCAGGTGGTGTTCTCCTGGTTTCTTCTTTGGGACTAGCCTAATGGGAAAAATTTTGAAAGCCTCCAATGGAGAAGAAGTAAACAGACCTTGGAAACTGACTTCTGTTAGTTCTTTGTTAATGAGATTCTGTGTGATGTCCTCCCTCCCATTCACTGATCAAAATTCTTGTGAACTTTGCTATGTAAATGAGTAATCAACCAAATGGGAAAACTGTTGGAAAAACCCTGGAAGAAAAAAATATGCTGAACACTTATCAGGATAGTCTCAAAGATGTTCTCCGAGAGCTTCAACTTTAAATGGTGAGTGAATAATGTTATGGTCTCAGATTATTACAAAAGGATCCATTGTCTATTTGACCATGAAATGACTACCTTCCCCTGTGAAATACTGCTTCTGAGGTTGCACCTCAGCAACTCCTGACTGACCTATAGGAAGCTGTTTGCCTGGACTATAACAGTGCTTGGCTGCTGTGTGGTTCATAGAGCAATATGAACACATGTGGGTAATCTTACAAGCCAGCAAAGTACATTTTCCAATATTAAAAGCCCAACAATATTTTTGTTTAGATGCAAACTCCAGCTGAGAGATGGAACCAGCTGAGACTAGTTTATCTATCATCAAATGTGGCCAAATTTCACATGTCATTCCTTCCAACTCAGTGATTTATCTATTGTCTTAATTTTCCTGAAACATTTATACTAATCTTCCCATGCTGTGCCCTGCCCTCACGTGTGGTGGATTTCCCTGATTGTAAGGAAATAGGCCTGCAGGTGTAAAGCTTAAAGGAGATCTTTCTAAATAAGAATTACCATACAGTGAAACTGGCCTCCCAGTTATCCCAATTGTTCACTACTGAGTTGTGTAAAGCCTTCTTGTCTAAATAAGTGAGGGTAGTAGTTATGTCTTTAGCCCCAAGTTTCTCTTTATCTAATAGGTGCTGGATACCTTCTGGATCTACCCAATCAAAAAAATGTTTATATACTCCCCCTTAATGACTTTCTCTCTAATAGAGTTAGGGACGAGAGTTGATGTATTTGAGGCCTGGGGTAATGGAGGCCGGTGATATACTTTGGCAAGGTATAGAGGATAACACAGGAGCAAGAAACAAGAACAAGAAAAAGGTTAATTATCTCTTCTAGATGATTTCTGTTTGTCTTCTGTAAGTTAGTACCTCCTGACCCTAAAGAGTCAATCAGGCCACCTTTATTCATAGCAAACTGATGCTGCTGTGGATATGTAATGCTGTCTCCCCAAGATATAACCTTTTTGGCCCCAAAACCTTTCTCTATAGCCATATCAAACTGTCTAGATCTCCCATTCTCAGGTAAATCATTAAAAACTTATTCTGCAGGATGTTTGTTAATGTTGGAACCCTCCCCAAGCAATTCCATACCCTCATTACTTTCAGTTTGGGACTTCAAACTTCAGCTGGAGAATCTATTAGTTGTAAAGGCAGTGGTTGTTCACTGTCATCTCTCCTGGAGTTCCCTTCGGTCTTCTAAGACCAGGACTTCTGGAATAGGAAGCTCTTCATCCACTCCAATCATGTTATGCTTCTTCATACCTGCAGATCTTGGCTGCAACTTCATGGCTTCTATCTCAAAACAGCTCATCTGCTTCAGCCATTAGTCTTGTCCTTTTTGATTTGAGTATCTGCATTACCAATAAACCTAAAATAAAAAAAGATCAGTTAATAAATTCTAATGACTGTTTATGCAAGACACTAAGCCGACTGCCTAAACTTTTTTGTCAGCAATCCTCTGGGTCATTTAACTATGATCCCTTTAATCCTGTGCCCTATCAAAAAGGTGTTCAATATCATTCCCCTTATCATGTAACTGTCTTTATATATATGTATAGATATATATATATATATATATATATATATATATATATATATATATATATATATATATATATATATATATATATATATATATATATATATATATATAGAAATGCCACCTGCTTCATTAATAAGAAAGAAAACACCCTGTTAATTTATCACAACTGCCTTCAAAACATCCTTACATAAGATCACTTGTTTCTTTCCATACTTTAAACCTTCCAAATCCCCAGAACAGTATGCTGTAGTTATCATTCAAATCTCTCTTGCAGTTCTTTTTCATCATATTAATTTCATGTAAAAACTTGTATGCCAGTTTACATTAACTTTATCTTGTCTATAACTCCAGCTGAAGCACTAAACATTTTTTGTCATATATATATATATATATATATATATATATATATATATATATATATATATATATATATAAAATCAAAAGGTATAAACCTGAAAGAAAACATTCCATTTCTAATTGTTTTCCAGTCCACCTCTTGGCATGCCCACACTTCTCCCAATATTATTTTTCACAAAACAAAATTAGTCTACAATATAATATAATATAATATAATATAATATAATATAATATAATATAATATAATATAATATAATATAATATAATATAATATATTTATTTATTTACTTACTTAATTGACATTTGTTGACAGGGATTGTTCATCTGAGCCACAGCTCTTTTTCAGTGGAGGCCCGGGAAGAAAAGCTCCACGAAGGTATTTACAGTTTACAAAAATAACTATTTATGATTACATTACAGAGAAAAATATAGTGTGAAATGCACTAGATTAACAAGTAAAAATTAAAAACAATGCTGCTAATTAGCAATGTACTGAGACTGTTTAAAAGCAGTTGACAAGCTATTAACAGGATATTTTACTGTTATACAATAAAGGAAGAGATGGTAGAGATATGAAACTCAAGAGTTAGGGAAAGTTCACAGGGAGGGATATGATGTTCAATGATGGAGTATGGGCGAGATAGTTTGGGAGAGCAGTAGGAACAAGATGAAAGTGTGTGAGGAAGGGAGAAAGTAGAGCAATTTAGGGGAAGAGGAGAGAAGGGCAGTAAAAGAGGTTGAATTTAGAGACGTCAGAGAAAGTGGGATTTAGAGGTGATTTAGGGGAGGAATTTCAAGGAGGGTTTTTACAATGACATGTCCAGGTGTTAAGAAGATGTTCCTTGGGAGCTTTTTTGAATTATTGTGTATGTGGCATTTTGTGAATGGCCTAGGAAAGTTTGTTACAGAAGAGGTCAGGACAGTAGTTATATATGTTTTGGCCTATTGATCTTTTAGGTTTGTATATGTGCAAGTGTTGTTGTTCAGAGCTTCTGAGGTTTCTATCTGGTGTGTAAAGATAGATGAGTGAGGAGATGTCAGGGCAGGAGGAGGGCTTATATAGGATGGTATGAATGATTACTAGTTGAAAGGACTGAAGTTGATGCGGGAACTCTAGTTAATGTAAAGCCTTGAGAGAAAAACAGTGATGAGAGTTAGAGGTCTGGTGTGTTGCAAACCTGGCTACTTTTTTGTATGTGGCTTCAAGTCTAGCTAGTAGACTGGTCTGTAAGTTGGTTTGGATTTATAATCTGCAGAGGAGACTGGATAGTAGGTAGGTATGGGCAAGAGAGATATGCATACCTCTCAACTAGGATTGCCAACTTTTCATGTCAAAAATTCTGGACGTGTATGTGAAAACAAAATGCATGTAATTTTAGGGGGGGTGGTCGCCTTCAGATCGTCAAATGGCCATAACATTGACATGCATATGGCAGAGACGATACATCGAAACATCAAATAGTTTGCATGGAGATCACCATAGAGAAAACTTGCCATTAACTGCAATTGTGATCTCAGAGTTGGTATATTTAAGTAGCAGGGAGAGTGGAAGTGCAGGAGGTTGTAGCCTCCCTGCTGCAGCAAAAAAAAAAAAAAAAAAAGAGAGAGAGAGAGAGAGAGAGAGAGAAAAGTGTTTTTTTTTTTTTGTTTGATTATTTTTTATTTTGTTTTTGTTTTGATGCTTTGATGTTGTCATCTCGGCCATATGCATGTTGATGTTATGGCCATAGGATGATCTGAAGTAGACTCAATTTTACTACCCCTGTCCCCTCCAACACTGGCATTCCAGTGTCCCTTTACTTGGCTATTTCTCCATTTCTTCCCAGTTGCCATAAACACCATTGAAAACTGTCAATGTGCATACTGTTTTCTGCTTTACTTCTACAATGATCGCAGATATTTGGATTTAACTTAAAACCTTTGTTTCAAATTTTATAGCACAAGCACTGATAGAAATTTGCTAAACAAAGCAATACAGTATCACATTGAAAACAGACTTAGCATTAAAACTTTTCTGATTTGAAATTCACATTCACTGAAACATCATTGAAACAAACATTCAAAGAAAATGCATCTGGCCAGTGGCGGATTAAGTCTACCTTTGGCCTGTTTTCAAATCATAGACACCTTGCACACATTTTTAGGACCGTGCAAAAGTTAGTTGATTGTATTAAATTATAATACATAATAATCACATTGTATCTCTTGCATAAAACCACACCACTTATTAGAGCATGTTTTAAATTTATAGTTTTGAGCATTTTTCCAGTAAGCAATGAAACAAAACACTGAATAAACAAACAAAACGTGGAGAACACAGACCATAAAACTGGTAACTAGTAACTGAAAAAAATGGTCTGGATGCACCGGAAAGCAGTAAATAATTAATTCCACAGATAAATACAAGTGCTTTCAAATGGCCATAGTGCTGGCCTTTTTCAAGTAAAAATCTTTACTTGAAAAAGCCCAGCACAATGGCCGGGTGAAAGTGCTTGTATTTATCTGTGGAATAAATTATTTACTGCTTTCTGGTGCACCTAGACAATTTTTTTTCAGTTAAATCAAACAAAACATATGAGCCAGTAATGATAAAACTGCCTAATTGAGAACAGTTCAACCATAAAAGACCACTCAGACTTTTATCATTACAATCCACCAATATCAGTTAATATGTACAATCTCTGCAGAAGTAATTCATCAGAATAATTCCACATTAAAGAGATTTGTAAGTAATGAAAAGGTTGCTGCTAGCAAACAACTTTATATTTCTGTTTTCTAATATTTTATGTTTATAGCGATTATAGTGGCAACAGAACCACTTTGAAGCATGCCTGCAGTTTGGAGTATTTCCGTGGGGCATGAGAATTTTCTGCATGCACTCACAAGGTTAACATTATCCTGAACTTCTTGTAAAATGGCATCAGATAAATATCAATGCAGGGTTTTCCTACATGCACCTGTTACTGGAGTTTTTTGCTCCAGAGGAACAGCAATTGAGTAGGGAAGTAAAGACTTTGCAGCAGCGTCTTGAGACTGAGTTCAAAGAGGAGAAGTACACAAACCGATTGGAAGATGTGTACTGTGCCTTTTCCTCCACAGATCATAAGCTGCAGCAGACCAAAGTTAAAAAAATTACAACGTGATTACAATGACTTTATGACAGGCCATATTTTTGTTTGGCCAAAAGAAAGTTTTACTAACACCACCACACAAGATACAGCTTCAGCAGAAGCGGCGCGGAAACCCACATACCTGCGAAAGCCTAGGAGAGACAGCTTCTACACTAACAAAGACCTGACCAATGAGAGGGATTGGCAGATGTTGGCGTTGAGTCACCTGACTTCAGAGGGAGAAAAACAGAACAAACAGTTTGTTAATGAAGTGGGAGAGGGCAATATGAGATGCTCTATGAAGGAAGTCAGACAAGAGACCTTGGATACGGGAGATGTGCAACAAGGAGAAGAGGAAGTTTGCCACATTGTGATGGAAACTCAGCGAACAGGGGCCGCCATGAGCCAAAATGTTAATCCATCTACTTCATGCTCAGGGGCTCAGCCTAAGGTTATGCAGGTTGATGGGGAGAATAGGCATTTTTTGCCTCCCTACCTCCCTACCAGCACCAGTGAAGAAGAAAGGCAAATGGAGATGTTCACAATACGAGGGCAGGGAGACCAAGAGACACAGGATTTCACAGTGACTGGTGAAAATATTGTGCTTAATTTATCTGAGTATATTTTATCTGATGATGAGATGTATGTGTTAAATAAGGGACTAACATCTGTCCCGAGTCATGACAGCATTTTTAGTGAACTAATTTTAAATATTATGATGTTTGGCAGAAATGTGATGCTTAGAGAAATGTTTGGAAATGACAAACAACCAAAACAGGGTTATCTGAGACACCCCAGTACTTTTCTTCCAGTATTCAGTTCCACTATACACACATTTATTAGGGTCCGTGAGCAAGAAATTTTGACATATTTACAGAATGGACACGATTTTGTAATTTAACTGCAACACAAAGACAGGCTTTGAAGGATTTGCAGCATAACACTCAAATGGTCATCAAGTCTGCAGACAAGGGGGGAGCAGTGGTGGTCATAAGTAAGAGTTTTTATCATGGCAGGTTGGCTAAGTTACTTTCAGATGCATCTAACTTTATTCAAATCTCCCCTATTAGCATTAATGGCTTCATCAAAGAGGTCAGGGATCACTTAAAACACATGGAAGCTATAGGCTTGATGGAAAAAGAGCTTTTTGATTTTTTATGGATAGCACACCCCATAACACCAGTATTTAAAGCCCTACCTAAGGTTTACAAAAACTTGCATTCCCCCCCTTGTGGCCTATTGTCTCAGGGAGGAGATGGGCCACTGAAAACATTTCAATTTGGCTGGAGTGTACATTAAGACCGTGTTTAACATCTTTGGAAATGGTATTGAAGGACACGGGGCATTTTTGGATTTCATTGAGAAACTGTATAACATCTGGAGCAGGGGCATACATCATGGTCACACTTGATGTCCAGAGTCTTTTTACCGTGATAAGTAATGAGTATGGGATTGATGCTGTTTCACAGTTATTAACTGAACTGCATATGCCAGGGGTGATAGGATAAAATTGGATAAGAATCTTCTGATGTTAGCCCTAGAGTATAATGTCTTCACGTGTGCAGGTGATTTTACCGACAGACACAGGGGGTAGCAATGGGCTCCCCCTGTGCCAATACATATGCAAACCTGGATCTGTCTTACTGGGAGAGACATCATGTAATGGGGATCTATAACAAATGGAGGGACAAATTATGCCTATACAGGCCATTTGTGGAATAAATATTTTTGTTATGGGAGGGGGAGGAAAAAGAGTTAACTGATTTCATCCAATATTTAGAGTCAACCACTACATTCCTCAGGTTCTCTACAGTATTTTCCAGGACAAAGATAGATTTTCTGGATGTCAGGGTAATTCAGGAGGAAGCTGGGTTCAAGACGACCCTGTATAGAAAAGAGTGCTGGAAGAACAGTTTGTTGTCACAGGATAGCATGCATCCGAGGTTGATATTTGACAACATTGTTACTGGACAGCTAGAGAGAGTATCTAGATTATTACTGAGGACAACAATTTTAAAGAAGTAACATGTTTTGAAGGTAACTTTATAGCAAGGGGTTAGAACAAAAGGAAAGTGCAACAGATTATACGTACAAAGAGAGATGGGGGGGGTAAAATGTGTCCATGGTTAAAACGGAGGCAGGGAGGACCGTGGTTAATAGCAATTTGAAACAAAGTAGCAACATGAGACTTATGTTTACATATAGCAATAACATTCATGGGGTATGCAACATAATTAGATGAAATTGGAAGATTTTATTATCGGATGAGAAAATTAGGAAGGTGGTGGGAGAAGAACCAAGTTTCAGTTTCAGGAGGAATAAGAATTTGAAAGATCTATTGAGTCATGAGGGTAGGAAGGATAACAGACAGGTTGAAGTGAGTAAAGGAACCAAATCATGTGGGTTCTGTAAGGCATGTAGATATATAAATAAAGATACCAACTTTACACACCCTGTCACTGGCAAGACATATTACTTCAATGTTAGAGCTAGTTGCAGGACCATGAATGTGGTTTATCTTGCTACGTGCCAACTATGCAGTTGCTACTATGTAGGCAAAATTAATTGCATGCTTAAAAACTGGATACTCAACCATTTATCAGCAATTAGGGTACAGAATGAACACAATGCCCTATATAGATATATTAAATCATGAGGGACATTATTTTAAGTTTCAGGTGATCTGGAATGTAGTGAAAGGCATCAGAGGTAGGGATGTGGTGAATGACACTGAGTATGAAGAGGCTAAATGGATAGTGGAACTTACAGAACACAGGCATCCAGGTCTCAATGATGTCATTCCATTGAAACCTGCTTTAAAAAAAGGCGGGTTCAGTACTGAGTCTTGATTGGTTGCCACTCACTTTAAAAGAATGTTTTAAATTTGAACATTTTATCTGATGAAGGGTACAGCCCGAAAGCGCTCATCTCTGCAGCTTTACTTCATTTTATGTTTATTTTTCTTTGGGGATCACTTCAGTGGCCTTGCTTGACAGGGGCATTGGGAACTAACTTTGGGTGGCATGATTTCAGGGAATCTTCTTGAGCTAGGCTTATATAGGCTCCAGGGCCATTATCCTAGTACACACCTATGAACCTATGAACATGTTATAGCTAGCACAGAAATGCCTACACATCTCAGCCCATGGTACAGCTAGCACTAAAATGAATATACATGTCAGCCCATGGTATGTTTAACACTGACATCCCTGCATATATTAGTCTATGGAGTAGCTAATAATGGAATCACTATACATATCAGCCTATGATATGGTTAATACTGAAATCTGCATACTTATCAGCTATCCAGTATGGTTATCACTGACATCTCTACACATATCAGCCCGTGGTATGTTTAACACTGAAATACCTAAACATATCAGCCAGTTGTATGCTTAATATTGAAATCTCTACACATCAGCCCATGGTAGGGTTAACACTGAAATTCCTAAACACATCATACCATGGTATGGCTAGCACTAGAATCACTGCACTTATCAGCCCACTGTATTGTAAGCACTGAAATTCCTACACTTATCACTGAAATTACTGCACATGTCAGTTCATGGTATGTTTAAGGCTGAAACTCCTACACATATGAGTCACACTGCAATCCATAAACATATCAGCCCATAATATAGTTAACATTTAAATCCTTACTCTTATCAGCCAACGATATGGTTAATACTTATATTCCTGCATTTATCAACCCATGGTATAGTTAACACATTAGCCCACTGTATGGTTAGTAATTTAAAGACTGACTATCAGGTCTGGTTTGACTTAAAGGAAACAGATCATAAGGGATAATTCCCTCACCTCAAAAGTAATTCTGGCTTCAAGTGTGGTGTTAAATGTCACTATATTCTTCTTAGAAATTACTCAGAAATGTGAAACATCCATGTAATAATTTCAGCCATAGTATGGTGTTTTCAGGATTTAACATGTCTGAATAAAGTATATTTTTGAGGTCAGTGTGGTCTGTCTCAGCTTCTAAAATTTGCTGCAGTAGTTCTTTGTTTCATATTAGCTGTGCTTATGATTTATTGCTCATGGTAATTATTCAAGTATTCCTTTGAAGAGTTAAGACTGTGCAGTCCCTGCTCGTTAATATTTTATCAAGCTAAAATATAAGTGTTTATGAAAAGGATTGATTCTATCTGGCAGCTTGTCAAATACAGGATGTACTCATTTTGTTTTATCATTTTCTTAAGAAAAGCATGATTATTAAAACAGGAGCAGCCACATAAGCAAACATCTCTATTTATAATTGACTGAATGACAAAATGTCCATACTTCAGACTCAGACACAGCAACAGTAATATGCTGATTTGTCCTGCCCAACATGCTATTTTAGTCTCTCTCTTTGATTATTAAAATTTGTTCTTTAAAAACTGAATGAAAGCCTTGCACTAACTTGATGATTTACCATTATGGGTAAGTTATAACACATTGACTGTCTAGTTATTGATATATTACAGTTAATTTCCTTTAGAACAAATGTCTCATTGATTTTATCAACACTTCTTTCCTCTCACTTGCTGAATTAAGAATTAGTCTGTGTGTGCATGGGGAATGCAAGTTTATTCTATAGCTTGTTATTGGAATAGTGAGAAATGTATTTAATCAACTATTACATATTTTGCTGGCAAACATGGTGCACTGTTTGAGTCTCATGAATATAAACCACCTGAATGTAATGAGAGCACAAAACTAAAAAGCAGTCTCTGTGAAGTAAGTGACCTTCGGATATAGTCCCTGTAGATTGTTAGTTCAAGATCTGCATTAAACAGCTTAATCCATCTGAAGCTGTTAGTATCAGACTTGTAAGGCTGTAGCAGCTTGACTTTTAGTCAAGGGAAAGGGGTCATGAAAATAAATGTGCACAAATGAACAGCTAGAATATCTAAAGAATCCAAAATTAATTACAGGATTCCTAGAGCCTGTATACATGTTCACTTTTCTCTGTTCCACAGTTTATTTTCACTTAATGTCATTAACATACACTGAATGATTTTAATATCCAGAACTAATCATAACATCCAAATTTCCATATCTGAACACCAGAAACATTTCAATATTTTACTTCTAAAATATTTGATTAATATCCAATGCATAGCAGTATAAGAAAATGGAGGGCGAGGTAGACTAATTGCAAATGTTCTTTGAGGGTATGAAGGCAAATGAAAAGAAAACATCAATAAACAGAACTCAGTATTAAGCCTCACATAAGATTACTTGTCTAACATTAACATTGTTAAAAGGAATTAGGTGGCTGAAACACTTCATGAAGATTAGAATATGAATGAATTAGATTTTTTGTCCTGAAGGTTAGATTACTGGTTTAATATTAAAACTTTACTGGTGAGAAATAAATGCTTAATAAATCCTAACTAGAGAACCTTGTTATATGAAATGCATCTGCAGTAATATTAAATCTTTAGAGACAGGCTCTTAATAACTGACATACCTACAGTAGTTTTATGCAAAGTTGTTGTGTCTTTCAGCTTTTCCCGGTTAGGGGTCGCCACAGTAGAACTCCGGTCCGCTAATGATTGGCAGTAGATTTTTACGTGCCGAGTTGCCAACTCTGACACACAACCTTCAACGAAGGTACGCCCATTCATGCATGTCTCCACACAAAAGATGCTCTAGCTGAGAATCAAACAGGACAACGTCTTACTGTGAGGCGACAACGCTACCGCAGCACCACCACCGCAGTAAGTTTTATGCAAAGTAATAATGTTAATATTAGCCAAGGGAAAATGATAATGGTATTCACAGAAGACATTACATTAATGCAGGTGTTTAACTACTTAGATATCTTCTGAATCGGGTTATCAGTCTTAATTACATTATATATTTATTTATTTATTATTTATTTATTTATTTGATTATTTTTATTTATTTTATATTTGTTTACCAGGGAAGTCTGACTAGGCTTTTGAACTGTTTTCAGCGGAGGCCCAGGGGAAAAAAGCTCCTCAAGGATAATTAAACAAAGCATGATTTAAACAGTATTGACAAATACTAAAATATGTTAGACAATTATTACAAAGATAATGGCTTAAAGGCATATTTATATAGATATTACATGGAGATGTATTCACATTTATCTTTGTTTAAACAGTTCATCATCATCTAATACAACCCTTCTCTCTCTGTATATATATATATATATATATATATATATATATATATATATATATATATATATATATATATATATATATATATATATATACACACACACACATATATATGGGTCTCCTTCTGTTTGTCGAAAGTACACTTCATCGGCAAATAGAAGGACAAGCTCACTTCTGCAAAAGTGCACTACATTGAAAGTGCACTTTCGTGAAATTTGTCAAATTGCATTACAGTGGGGATAAGGGAATATATCCTTTTCCCCACAGTAGTGCGATCTCAGAGTTAGTATATTTAAGTAGGAGATTTTGGGGGGTGCATCCCCCACATGGGGGGTGCAGGGGGCTTGCCCCCCTGCATAAATGTGATTTAGTGTTTTGTTTTTTATTTTTTTTTTTGTTTGGTTTTTTTTTCATTATTTTGTGTTTCGCGAAAGTGCATTTTCAACAAAGTGCACTTTCGTGAAAGTAAGTTCAAGGGTTTACATTTTAATGAAATGCAATTTTGATGGATCAACATAGATCCATATATATATATATATATATATATATATATATATATATATATATATATATATATATATATATATATATATATATATATATATATATATTATACACTTTAGACATTTTCAGTAGCAGTTTTGCTCAAACTGATTTAAAGCTTAAGTATTACATCTATTAAGTTATTATTTTAATGATCTGCTTAAAGGAACAAAACAACTTTGTCTTTGATACTTTCAAGACATAATTTACACATTCATTACATATTACATACATGCATATTACACATAATCTAACTTATAAATTAGAGTGTAAATGTATTCAGGTGACACACCTTTCCTGTCATTTCTGCAGTCCGTTACACAGTATGTGCTTAAGTTTGCATAACATTTGTAGCCTTGTGACTTTCAGAAAGCTTGGCCACTGATTCCTGTTTTAGTACTAAACCATAGCCATACATTTGCTATTCATTAGAAGTGGATAGCAAATTACATTTATTCATATGGAGAAGGCGTTTATATTAAATACGATGGAAATGATGGATAATAAATTGATTTGCTATAGCCATTAATAGACATCTGTAGGATGATTATGAATAGACCTCTTGACTTTCACTACAGTAAGCAATACATTGTGTGCACAGTCCCTGGGATTCAGCAAGCTCTGCACGGCATGCAGGAATAGTACAAGAGCTGCTGCATGCAATATGTCCGCCGAGTGATCCAGGATAGAGCTCCTGGCACATGCATGAGCGCTCCTACACTATTCCTGCACGGACACAGTTCCTGTATGCTAATTACCTCATTTGCTGGTGAAAACCATGCAAATGAGGTGAATTAGTGATCCAGGAAGCAGGCAGGCATTAGTGCAGGAATAGTGTGGACTGCAGAAATGTATTCAGCTAGTAGCCAAATACATTTCTGCAAACTACAAAATGGAGGCATGACAGTTCATAGAAAAGCATGTATTATAAGGGTTAGGCATGCCAATGCCCAAATATATGGCCATTGGCATGAAAAATAGATTAAATATTATAAAATTATAACTTTTTTTTTGGCTGATTCCGGCCGTGTAAGCATAGGGCAGTGGCGCACCAATGGGATCGGGCTGAAAATACCAAAAAAAGGTGAAATAAGCCTTTATTACACAATTCATCATTTTGCCATTATAGTCAATGGCATGCATACGTAAGCAATACTAGGGAATAGTGGTTGCTAAGGGGGACAGCTCAGTGTGAGTGTAGTTACTAGGAATTAACAGTCAGTCCTATGCAAATGAGGGGAGTTATACTGAATCACAGGTTGGAGGGGAAAATTTCTAAGTGTCAGACTGCACCTAACCATGTAGGTGCTCTAACATCATTGTGTAGGCAGGAAGAGCAAGGAACATGAAAAGGGGGTGTGTCATGCTTACTGGAAGCACATTGGAGCCCTGTTGCCTGGTGTCTGCTTAGCTAAGAATTGTTTTAGGTGAGTGGGTGTGTCTGAGGCTGTGTACTCATACTCTATGAACTGAAGAGAGTGTGCATGTGCAGGGGTGGGGCAAATCTTGCTGTTTACCCTACCAACAGGCTGGAAGAGGAAGGGTAGAAGAAAAAGGCAAAGGAAGTATCAGAACAAGGGAAATCCTGTACAAATCAGCAATATGGGTGTCTGCAACCCACAATTGGCCAATGAAAGCACTCGAATAATACAGCTGACAGGTGACTACAGAGCTGAAGATGGGAGGACATGTAAAATAGAATTAAAGGGCAACAGCACAAAATAAAGGTGAACTGATGTAGATATCAGTACTATGGGAGTCTTGCAACTCAGAATGGGCCCTGCAAATATAATACAGCTGGCAGGTAGCTGCAGAGCTGTAAATATGAGGAAATGCAAGTAAAAATTAATTACAAAAAGGGCAGCAGCAGAATAAAAGCAACCATCCACAAATCACAAATTATGTGTCTAACACACACAGTGGCTAAATCTAAGCCATGCGCAAGTAAGCTGGCATCTGGAAAGAATCAGAAACAGTCAATCTGACAGGCAGCAGTAGCATCACACCACTATAAAGTATGGAAACACCCCTCAGTCAGCGTTTTCCCCCAACCTCTCCACCTTCAGAGTAAACCTGGGAATTTAAACTGACAAAATGCTAGGGGCTGCCATTGCTCGGATACATCACCATATGCTGGAGGCTGATGATGGTGGGGAGGATAATGCTGCTAATCGCTGCAGACCCAGGAGGAGGAGGATAGTGTTCAGACCCAGGGTGACCTATCAGGGGATACATGATCTAGAGATTGTAGTGCATTACAGGGTGGACAGGGACATATGGCAGCAACTTGTGGAGCTGTGCCAGTACTGCCTCACATCCAGAACAAACAGAGGGGAACCCATCCTAGTGGATACTAAGGTATGTGTAGCCTTAAGAATACTAGCTACAAGTATGTCCATACACCTACTGGGGATATCATGGGGGTGTCTCAGGCATCTACATCCAGAGTACTCCATCAGTTCCTGGATGCCATGCTACAACATGTCCTTGAACAAATCCACTTCCCTAACACCTGTGAGAAATTCACCAGCAATATGTGTTTCTTCCACCATGTAGCTGAATACCCATAGGTGCTGGGTGCCATAGATCACATGCACATCCACATCAAAGCACTACTTGGTGAGCAGGGTAGGGTCTACATCAACTGCAAGTGCTTGCCTCCCATCAACTGCCAGGTTGTGGTGTTGCCCAGGGCATTATCATGCAAGTTTGTGCTGGCAGCCCTGGAAGCTATCATGACTCCCACATCTGGAATTCCGCACAGCTGTATCAGGGGTTTGCCAGGGGGACATCCCAATTGGCCATCTAGTGGGGGATGCTGGCTATGCACGGGAGCTGTGGCTGATAACAATCATCAGAAATGCACACACCCCCGAACATGAATGCCATAATAAGGCACATACACAAACCAGGATCATTATAGAGTGTGCGTTTGGGATGCTCAAGTCACAGTTCCACTGCCTTGACATATCCGGTGGAGCCATGCAGTAATCTCCAGCTACATGTGAAGAAATGTTCACAGTATGTGCCATGCTACACAGTATGATCCTGTGCAAACAGCCACACCAGGAACAACACAGGGAGGGGACACACAGCCCACCACCACTGCCAAAATCACCACAGGCACAGAGGGACTTGGAGGAGGAACTTCCTGAGCCTTCCCCTAGAGGCAGACAGAGGCATGCCCAGTATGCCTATGCCTTGGCAAAGAGGCAACATATAGCGCACACACTGACACTGTAGGGACCCAGGGACTGATACCTCTCTCCAACTTTCACATACAGTAGAAGGGATACCAAACATGATACTACCAGTACTTTACCATGTATAGGGAGTGTACTGCATGCATCCCACATAGTCAGCCCTCCAGCACCATCCTCAATACCACCCCAGGCACAAGGTATGTCACCATTACTATCAAATACTGAATGGAGTACTATATTCTGATAGTTGTATCTATGCTATGGATACAAGCATGCAAAGGAATCGTTCGGCCAAATGGGATAGCAGCAGATATCTGACAGCTATATGGGACAGCATGAAATCCATAACCAATACTGGTGTCCCCATACTAGGCAGTAGTACTCAGGGTGAAAACCCTGACTGCAGTACATGTGGTGGCTCAACAAACTGTGGGTGTCCACAGGTCACACACATGGATGTCAATGAGAGTTTCCATTCCCATCCCCCCAGCCTCATCCAGCAGGCAGGTGTAGATGACCGGAACTAAAGGTCGGGCAAAGCTCCACAAATGCTGGCAATGGTGAACAGCCCCCCTACAGACCTACACAGACATACCACAACAGGTCTGGCAGTTGCAGTATATTTCTGAAGAGTAAGATGTCTAAAACTGAAATGTATGCCATTACAATCTGACTTGAGTACTCCACTGATATGCCTCCAATCAGCAAGATAGGGCACAGTACAATACTAAATGGAAGCAAACAGAGTTATAACTGAAATACCAGTGCAGTCAGTGCAAATGTGGAAAGTTGTCAGGTGTGCCCCCCCAACCCCATGTATAAATGGCAGTAACATGTACGTTTGTAGAGTAATATCAGTGGAGCTCAGATTGCCTGAGCCAATTAACATGATAATTGGTGTATGTCCACTATATGCAGGGGTCAGTGTACCAATCTTTTGTGAGTGTTTAATATTATCTGGAAGTGGACAGCATGTAGGCCTGGATATTGTGTCTCAGTGGCCTAGGTACAGTACTGTGTTTGACAGGGGCCATGTTCAACCAACTGCAGTGCCAACCAATCTGTTTTTCAGCTACACCTATGTTACTAGTTGTCCAGATGTCAATATGTGTTACTGTCAGAAAGCTGGACAGGCTATGAAGAGGGGTCCATGAATAGAAACAGTACACAGGTGGAAGACCTTATGCAGTGCCAAGAAAGTAACTATGAACTGCACACACATTTGGAATTAAATATAGAGGTTAGCATCACATTAGTTGTCTGTCTAATATGGAATATTGGTTGTCTGCCCAATCACTGACAGCCCACATAAGGCACAGTTATAATGTAATGACACACTGCTGATGTCCACATACAAGGCAGGAGAAGGAGAAGGTCCCAGTCATATCTGTGAGTCAGGTGCCATAAGCTTCCATATCACACATGCACTAAGTCCACCACCCCCCACAACAGCCACAGGTATTTCATCAGTCATATCCTTGCTGTTGGGAATGATGTCAGAATCAGCACAAGTCTTTTATGGAATACACACAGGAAGCAGCATGCTGACATGGTGTCCCATGCAGGTGGGTCCCAAGCCATAGGCAACACCCTGCACACATCCAGACTGATGCATCACTATGAACTAGAAGGATTGCCAGGAACACCTCACTCACTTGTCCATGTCACCCCAGGGAAATCAACTGGCTTGAAGCCTGGTAATGTACAAGTGGCAAAATGCAGTGGCCTACATCACTGTTATGTGGCTTCAGGCCTCTGGTAAATGCCCATGGCTCACCCATAGTGCCATCATAGGATTTACCCATAGTGCCATCATATGGAATGTCATAGGGTCCTAACTAAAAACATAACACATTAAGCAGAAAACAAATGCAAGACCATGCTGACAAATGCCAGTAGCATGCCTCTCCATGTCCTACTGCAAGAATTGTGGACCAAGACATAAATACTCTTGTGATAAAGGTCAAACTATAGAAATACATCTGAGATATTGCCACCATACTGTTGGGAAAAGGATAGAATTACAAGGAGGCATAAATACATGGATATCATGCAGTGTGTGAAGTCTGAAACTCAGATATCTGCTCATACTTCCCCGACTGCAAACCCATGAATGCATAACCACAAACCTGCTTGTAAACCACAACTTGAAGGGAAATCCACCAGATATATGAGTCCTGCTGTTGGATAACCTGGCTAAATCTTTACAGCTGACAGGTATGCCCACAGCAGGATATGGCCATTCAGTTAAGTTGAGAAATGCACAAGAAGGGGATCCCCAGCCAGCATAGCACCAAGGTGCTGGACCATATACACAGACCCATCACTCAATTGTCTGTAGCCACCCCTCCACAATGGCAGGATTGTGCCACAATGTCTAGTCTTCACTTCACAATATTGGTCTCTGCTGCATTGCTCTTATATTTTCCTGGTAAAGAACTGTGAGTAAACAATGATATCTGTCAGTAGATGATGACACAATACATTACACTGTAAAACAGTACATATGCCCAAAAGTCTATGCTAAAACAGAACATGTTACACAAGCAACAAAGACAGTAATAGGAAACATAGTTACACACAGTATCCACCCATGTCTGGACCAATTGTGTCTCCATATTGGCAACCTATCTACAGATATCCTGAAAAAATAGTTTGCTAGGTGTAGCTGTAGCACACAAAACCATGGACTGAAGTACAACTCTTCCTGAAATGGATTCTCATAAGCAATATAGAAGGTCATACTGGACATGCTCCCACTCTTAGAGAATGGATCCCTGCACGCAATACAGAAGCTCATACTGGGCATGCCCCTACACCTAAGAGAATGGATACCCACACTCAATATAAAAGGTCATACTGGGCATGCTCCTACACTTACAGAAATAAAGCCCACGTCTGACATCACAGTGGACCATAGATATCTGTTATCTGCAGATGTCTGTGCACACACACCAAAATGTAAACTGTTTGGTCTTCACAGACACTCACACACACACACACACACACACACACACACACACACACACACACACACACACACACACACACACACACACACACACACACACACACACACACACACACACACACACACACACACACACACACACACACACACACACACACACACACTCACACACACACACACACATTGGACAGGGAAACCCACATCCAGTTGTAGGTGGCAGATATGTGGTAAGTCCCCATCTGTTTCATGTGATACGCACACATATCTAAGGCTAACATACTACAATAATTCAAACATACATACACATACACATGGGGAAGAGATACACAGACAGTGAGAGAGACAGTACCATTATGAAGCCTTTCCCACCCAGTACACATCCCATAGTTCCACTCTACACTATTTGCTGATGTATGTCACCTTAGATGTACCTTCAGCCAAGCCTCAAATCTGTAACCTCAATAGCGCATGCAGTAAATCCATAACTTACTAAACCAAATAAGTAGGTAGGTAGGGTTTTGAATCTCAGTCCTGGTAACTGTGTGTGTGATAAAAATGCTGTTTTACTCTATCCCCACACAGGACACATTCCATTACCCAATATCAGAACATGTGCTGCAGTCAGTCATTGTACAAATTCCTTTTGTTAGCCCTCAGCCATATAGGCTCTGTTGTGCTTCTCATAACTGTGTAAAAGTAGAGTACCAATAACTATTTATGTAGCAATCCTAATCACAGTCCTGTTGAATGGAAAGGTGTGTCTGTGTGTGTGCTTATAGGTGAATGATTTTGAGGCCATTCCCACTGGCTCCTTTTTACAATGGCCTCTGTTATAACTGGTGCTGATGTCACTCAGCGTTAAAGATATCTTTGGACAATTCTCAAATATGTAAGCTTCGTGGCACATCTGATAAAAGCATAATACTATAGTGCAGTCAACTAGTTAGGTGGGAGTTCTAATCTCAGTCCTGGCAAATGTAAAAGTGTGTGTGTTTGCGTAAGAGTGTCTGTAGTTAAAGAGACATGATTTTGAGCCCATTGGCACTTACTACACTTCCCTTTCCCCTCCTTTATCACTGCTGCTGATGTCACTCACTGTTAAAAATACCTTTGGACAGATCTCAAATATGTATGCTTCATGGCATGTCTGATAATTGCATCATGCTTTAGTGCAGTAAATTAGATAGGTATGAGTTCTAATCTCAGTCCTGGCAATTATAAAAGTGTGTGTGTTTGTGTAAGAGTGTCTGTAGTTACATTATCTTGAGCCAATTGGCACTTACTACACTTCACCTCCCCCTCCTTTATCACTGCTGCTGATGTCACTCACCTTTAAGGATACCTTTAGACAGCACTCAACTAGGTAAGTATCATGGCACATCTGATAAATGCGTAATGCTATAGTGCAGTAAACTAGTTAGGTAGGGGGTTGAAGCTTGGTCCTGACAAGTGTGCATTTGTTTGTGGTTGTCTCATTAACATTGTGCATTGTGATCCATATTCATTGGGGGGTGGATTTTGCTACAATTTTGTGTGGTCCACCCAGCAAACTACCAAATGTCCACTGTACAGGGCCCACTTTTGTGGGTGCTGTGGACACGCTTCAGTCCTATAATCTGTTTGTTATGTGATATTACTATACAACAATATGGAGTCCAAAACAATATATGTGGCCCTTGTAGTCCTGTGATACAATTCCACACTCAGGAATCATAGGCAAACACACACATCTATTCATTAATCCCTATGTCACTAAGTGGTCTGCAAATGGGCTCACAGATGGATCTCACAGTGTGAAAGCAGTGGAATACATGTCAGACTGCAAAACAGTCATTAGTGGTGTCAAACTGCCAAACAGTCATGTATGGAGTATCACAGGTTCTTGTCCTGCATCCAATCTTGTGTGTTGTGTGTGGCTCTGATATCCAGCTCAATAAGAATGAACTGTGGTTAACAATGTTTGCAGACAATTGCTAATTGGGGGGTCTGTTTACATCCCCACATTATGTTAACATCTTGCATAAAGTTGCCACTGACACCTCCACCTGTTGTCAGAACACTGGCCTTAGTCTCAATGTCAGGAAATGTATCCCAATCCCTGTTGAATCAATGTGTTGTCCACAAATGATCACTTTGGAGGTAGTCCAATGGAGACAGATGTCCTTATAGGAGGTCTGTGAACACAGCTTGACAGCAACCTCTCTTCTGACCACCACACTGCCACTGTGGACAGAAAGTCCTTCCATGTGCCACATTGCATAACTAAGGGTGTGTCATCCAGGAATGAAGAGGTCAATGTCCCCCTCTACTCCCCGCTCATTAGGCCAATCAGCAGATCCAGTGGCCCTTTTACCATGTAACTCAGTAGACACCTTCAACAACTGGGTAGGCTACAAGTGTACCTGACATGTATGACCCTAGGTATGAAACAACTATCTAATATGGAAAGAGCCCAAAATCTCTGAGTGTTTCTGGTCACATCTTACAGGCAATCTCTGCTTGACTGACAATGCCATGTCTGCCCAGCAGTGTTAAAAATGCCACAGCTAGGAAACCACAATCTGTATGCACCACATGCCATGGATACCTCAACCGCATTACCATATTCAACAGAACATGCTTGGAGGCAGGTCCATAACCCAGACAATGGCTATGTTATGCAATATATGTTGCATACATGTAAATCAAAGCACCTCATTGGCACTCTTCAAGAGAAATCCAGATGAGTGGATGGTGAATATAACTGTCACCCTGGGGACCACTCAAGTGGCAGTAGTCAATAGATGGCATGTTGACAAATGTCAGGTGCCATGATACCAGTGTACTCACATGTCCTACTCTTCTCATATCTCCATGGACATTAGCCTGGTACACACCCAGGGACACCTGAACCAATGAGCCTCAGTACTGACAAATGTGTCTGTGTGCATTACTGAGTATAACAGTGTTTGTGAGTTTGTAAACTTGTAGTTGAAAATCCTTTGAGGACCTTCTCACCCACTGCACCCCCAATGCTATACTTAGAAAGGGATGATGCTGTACTGCACTGTGAAGGTACCTTGTGACACCCTTCACCCTTTGGTCTACCTTGAGCTTGCAGTACCAGCATAACACGGTTCTATCAATGAGTAAACAGGTGTGGTTTACCCTCTGAGTCCTGACATATGTGAGTGTGTGTGTGTGTGTGTGTGTGTGTGTGTGTGTGTGTGTGTGTGTGTGTGTGTGTGTGTGTGTGTATGTGTTTGCAAATGTGTGTGAGTGTGCATATTTGTAGGAGACAGCATTTTGAGGGCCCATTCTCCAAATACACTGTACAGTGTCATACATTACAAGGGATGGTGATGTTGCTCTCCTTAGGAGAGCCATGGAACAATCTTCACCCTACTAGCTCTGTGGCACATGCAATAAATGCATATCAGTGTAACAGTGATAATTGCATAGGCAGGCAAATGTTTGAATTTCATTCCTGGTAAATGTGTGATTGTGGATTTGCCATAGCATTATCATTGGTATGAGTGAGTACTATATATAATGTGGGTGGGGTGCTAGGTGTAATATGTTTACACCATGGTACTCCCAGTACATGTCCCAAGGTCCATTGTATAATGACCGCTGTCACCATCAACCATACAGGTAACTGATGATACTCTTCAGCCCAATAAGGCATGTGTTGTGTGCCAAAACACTGTAACAGTATGGACTGAATGATGAGCTAGGCAGGGCTGCTAACTGCAGGTGTAGCAAAATGTGTGAATGGCTATAGCTGTGTTGGTCATTGTGTATATTTCTGTAGCTGATAGTATTTCCTGGCCATTCTCAGCCAGGACATTTCCCATTGCCATACTGTGCAAGGCCATTGGATGTTGTTCACCTTAGAAGGACTGTGGAGCACACTTCACCCTACTTTCTCCATGGCGTGTACAATAAATGCATAGCACTTGAATGGCAAGACATAGGTAGGTAGTGGTTCTAATCTCAGTTGTGCCAAGTGTGTATGTTTGTGTGTGTGAGATCAGTATTCTGACTCTGTGTGTTTTTGAGTGACAAATGTGGCCATGGTTTACAGTTTTACACCATTGTACTCCCAGCACATGTGCTGTCCTACATCCATGTGGCTGATGTCTAACTCCCGCCACATGCTGTGGCACAGCTGTGGCACAGACATCCCACAGTTGACGATTGCAACCATCTCACCCAACTGCTATCTCTGACCTCAGCATAATAACGGTGGGCATCTCCAAGATCAAGGATGTTACCACACGTAGCATGAAGAGTTGCATTTGTGACCCTGAGAATATGTCCAGTGCTAGATTTGACTTGTGCCTGTGCCTCCATGACAGTCCAAAACATGTGCTGGTGACATTTCTGTGGCACTTGTGGCAGTGTTCGGCAGCAGTCCACCTATGAGTACCCTTGTCCATTCACATGTGTGGAATCTGCCAGTTCACTGGCTATGGAAGGTGTATACACACTATATGGTTCTCTTAGATTTACACGAAAAACATGTGTATCATACTCATATTCATAGATAGCATATGGATATGTACAATATCCCTGTAACTGGCCTAGCAGTGGCACAGTCAGTAGTGTTTGACAGAGACTCCCTTGTATGTCATGTGTGAGCTGTCCTTTCCTGGGGTGAGTTAGGGTCCTGAGCTGTGTTCTATGTCACAGCAGAGAGAGGCAGATGCTATGGCCATAGGTGCTGTTTAGCAGATCATCACTACAGCAAGTCTCTCTCAGACATAAATCTGTAAAAATCCTATTTCCCATTATTAGAAAACACATACTACATTCACTTATATGCTGACTTGTTTCACATACCTTTGTATTATTTTGCACTGCACTGGGATGTATCAGCAGGTTGCTCCATGTCTTTCTGTTTTCCACTGTGGAGTACTGGTAGACATATGTTTGGAATAGGTATCTGCATGCCCTTTGTAGGTAATGCTCTTGACCAGGTGATGGCCTGTGCAGGTGATGGCCTGTACACCAATTGCATGCAGAGTAGCTGGGTAGTTCTTCCAATAGCCAATATCATGGCAACACACTCCTATAATTGAGTACTTAATGGAGGCATTGTCCCTTTGCCTTGGCTGTGAGGAACACATCTTGAAGGTCTGTGGCTACTGAGTGCTACACACAGCAGGTGGGAATAACACTCAAGACATCTGCAACAACTGGAAAGGCCGCAGAAATACCTCACTAAAAGAATTGCAGGTCTAAAGCAGATGCCCTATGCTAACCGCCTTAAAACACTACAGCTATACTCTGTCACATATCATCTACTCAGAGGTGATCTATGCTTAACATACAAGGCCATGTCAAACCCAGAGCTGTTGGACATGCTACACTTAAAGAAATCCCAATTCCTCAGAGCCACACTCTCAAAGGATATACATTTTGTCATCACAATAAACAAAGCATGCTGGAGGGATAGGTTCCTGACCCAGAGACTCCCCAGACTCTGGAATAGACTGCTCATACATGTCAAATAGAGCGCCTCTTTAGCCCTCTTCAAAAGGAACCTTGACGATTGGATGGGAGAAAGGAAATTCACCCCGGGAATCATGTCAGTTGCCCTGCTAGACAAGGGTCCAGGGAAGTAAATAGTGTGGGAAGAAATAGCCAGGGAATTGTTATGGCTAGACTTGTATAGGCCCTAGGGCCAATAGCTTAGTACCAACCTATGAACCTATGAACCTAAGACTGTTGGAGACAGGCCAATTCAATGCTGGAGAGGGTTACTGACATAGGGACCAAATATGAGTATTGCTGTTATATGGTGTGAATACTGCTAATTTTACAGGCTTTGTGTGTACATGCTCCTTCTGCATGGATGTCAGTCTGACAAAGTTATGTGTCTCCATAGCTCTGAACTGTAGGCCTATCCACATAATGGCCAGAGGTTTGCCTGTTATATTTTGTGTGTTACCCAGACAGGTGTTGTCCTTAGCAAATCAGTGGCATACTCCAGTCACTGCTGCCAGTAACTGGCAACATTCATATGTGTTTCTGACTTCATATCCCTCAAAATAGATCTGTTGCAACAAACCCTGTAACACCAGCAACGTTCTCAGTGTATAACAGCAATATATCAAATATGGCCCTGTGTTTGGACCCCTGACCTCCACTTATGTGACAGGCTTTGTCCAGTTGTCATGCAGTAGAAGGTTGATAGGTATGGTCTATCAGTATGTAGTGCTGAAATTCCTGCTATTATCTCAGTGATGTTGTGGAATAAGACACATTAAAGGAGGCAGGGGCCATACATATGAGTGCAAAGGCTGGACAACATGTAGAACCCTGTACAGTCAAGAGGTGGGTCTGTGGAATAGTAGGACATGGCTTAGAATCAGTCTGTTAGAACATGTGAGAGATATAAATTATTACATGGACAAACGTTCTATAGCTGTTACTTGTCATACATTTCACCATGGGGACTGTAGTGGATTACAATGTACTTTTTTGGAAAAGGTCTGTTTCCCAGTTTCATCAAACACTTAGAGCCATTGTTATGTGAAGATTCAGTTTACATTGTATAATTTGATACTGGAGAACATACGTAGTTAAGTGTCAATTGCTTCATGTATTTCAGGCAATTATGTTTTGTAATGTAATACTTGACGGCAAAGCACATTAAAGCATTTGTGTGCAGTGATGGCTGGTTGTCTGTTATTTTACTATCCTCAGTCATTTTAGTTATATTGCTAATAGGTCAGTGTACATCTGGCCATTTTGTATGGTGTATCCTGATTTTGTAACAGTGTACTATGTACTTATTAGTTGCACTGTGTAAGGGGGGCAGCAGATGTCAGTGGCATGGGTCCCTTTGTATCATTACCAATGTGTTTGTATGTTGATAGACTGGTCCCCCACTTCATCTGGCATGGTTCAGAATTGTACTAATGTGCTCTTGGCTCTGACAGTGCTGGAAGTTACTGACAACTAAATCAGTACTGATTCCATATGCTTCCTTCCTTATGATAAACCAACTGCACTGCATGTTGAGGTTGAGAACATCATGAAATAGTACAGTTCAGATAGCTTAGTGGTTATATGCTTTGACTATTGTGTACAGGTTCAAGGGCTGTATATTTTGTTGCAGGCCAGGTGTATATTATTTCCTGTCCATAATATGCCTATATGTGCTGTCATTACAGTAGCAAGGGGTGTGAGTATACTGTATGGGACACGTGTATACATGGGTGGCTGGACATGTGATGTGCACTTACACATCCATTGTACACCAGCTACACTACATGGGGACACATATAATATACCAGACATTTGGCTATTAAAATAATACTAATTAGTTACCTTTCCTGTAACTAGTCTAGTCCAGATACAGAATTGCTGTATTCAGGACTGTATGCTAGCTTCTGAGTGTTGCCCAAGTCTGCTCTTCAATGTGTCACTTAGATATGCTAGTACTCTCCTCTCCTGCACTTTCAATAGCGTATTACTTTAGCACTTTATCAGACATCTTGTGGCAAGTATTTTACCACACAAACATGCTAACAGAACTAAGTGTTCTATGAGGAAACAGCTCCAGTAATTATTATTAATGGCCACTCCTCCAGGCATGTATACAGGTCAGTTCCCTGTGCTTTCACCTATTAACCTGTTGAGCTTGGCAATCCTGAGGCAATGTCGCAACTGCCTCATGTACACTGACAACCCTCATCTCTTACCTCTCTACACTCAGACTTGCAAGAGATGCACCTATACATCCAAATTGGAAGCCACACACACTCCCCAGTCAAGAGGAGATAGTCAACACTTGCACCACACTAAATGGGACACATAGCCCTCCAGAACACACACCAGCATTGCCTTCATATATAAACACAAACCACACACCTACCTTTGCAGAGGCTCTCAATGAAAAACTGCACAAACAGCAGAGACCTCCAAAGCAGACATGCACGCCACCACCGCCACACAACACTAATCACAAGACGCATATGTCTCCTAAACAGTGTGCCACTCAACCAAAGTGCCTAAGGCAAAACAACATGACCAAAAACAATAGGCATAGTTGACTTGATAGTGAAGAACATTGATGTCCCACTCACTAGGTTGAAAAAGGAGAAAGTGACAGTCAGCTGGCTGTTGGCACCAGGATCCACCACATAACACACACACTGAGGTCCCCCAACAACAGGTACACATATGACTCTGTCATTGTACATGTGGGTGTGAATGTCCTGAGATGTACCTCCCTGGACTATATGGAAACACTCATGGAGGAACCCGCCAACTATGTAGCCCAGATGGATATGACCCTAGCCCTGAGCAGCATCCTACCATCACCCAGACTGATACCACAGTACAAGCTGAAAATGATTGTTCTTAACAATTGGCTACATCTCTGGTATCATATGAAGGGGTCCCACTATCTGTGCACCTGGGATGACATGTTTGACAGACCGTGAACTTTTGCCATAAATGTCCTGCATCTGTCACCCCTGGACTTCCAGAAACTGGCCAAGGCTCTTGCTACCCCTATAGTGGCTTTTTTAGGCAGTGTTCCACAGACCACATTACCACTGTAACAGCTACAAACAAATGTAATCTGAGGATCATGCTGCTCAACACTAGAGGTCTACATTTAAAAATGCACTCACTCAAAGCAATCCTTAAACTGGAGAACATCAACATTTGTGCTGTAACAGGGAACTGGTTCAAGGCGGCAGGATGCACACCTGCACTACCAGACTATCAGTCATTCCACACATCTGTGGCCCTGAAGTTGGACTGCAGCTGCAAGGGTGGTGGTGTTTCAATATTCATAACAGATGCACACACCTCCAGGCTGTTAGCACAATATAATGCATCTGGGATACTTCAGGTGCACCAAGAAATAAAGGCACTGGGAGAGTCAAGAGCATGAAACCAACTGACTGTAATCAAAGGATTTAATAAGTTGAAGCCAGTGAGGTGCTCTGCTTGACATGTATGGGAAGTGTATTCCATAGCATGGGCAGTCTCTGGGTTATGAACCTGTCCCTACTGCATGTTCTGTTGATTGTGATAATGAGGTTGAGGTTTCTGGATTGTGTGGTGTGGAGGGATTTGGATTTCTTTAGATGTAGGATTTCTAACAGAGCTGGGTCACACATGGCTTTATAAGTGAAGCTGCAATTGCCTCTAAGTAGGCAATATGAGACAGGGACTACTTGGGACAAGTGTTTAGGACTATGGTCCTCTTTGTAAGGTACTTTTGTGCCCTATCCATTGTTGCAGGTGTCTAGTGAGGTACATGCCAAATGGGGCATTATACTCAATGATTGGCCTAATGAGGGGAGAGTAGAGGGAGACAATGACCTCTTACTTCTTGGATGCAAAACCCTTTGTAATGAGATGTGCCACATAGAAGGACTTTCTGACCACAGTGACAATGTGGTGGTCAAAAGAGAGGTTGCTGTTAACCTGTATTCCCAGATCTATTATGATGCCTTCTGTGTTCAGTGGACTACCATCAATGTGGTAATTCAAGGGAACTGGGTTTTTAACAAGGGGAGATGATGACACATCATTTGTCATTGAGTTTAAGGCCATGGTTCTGACACCAGTCGTTGGTCTCACTGAGGCATTTATATATACATGGGTCTACTTCACATGGTCGACAATTCATTTGATCGACTTTTATTTGGTCGACAATTCATTTGATCGACAAGCAGTTTTATGTGGGGGGCTTTGCCCCCCACACCCCCCCAACTATATATATCAACTCCAGGGTCGCACAACATTGGGGTGGGGGGCAAATCTGCCTGTCGATCAAATGAATTGTCGACCAAATAAAAGTCGATCAAATGAATTGTTGACCATCTATATATATATATATATATATATATATATATATATATATAAATGTAAATGTTCGTTTGTTCAAAATCTTAAATCTCCGAAAGTTCTCCACCAATTGCTTTGAAATTTTCACACAATGTTGCATTCGAATACGTGCGTGTTTTTATATACCTACTATTATATAGATGTCACACATTGCATTCGAATAAGCGCATGTTTTTATATACCTACTATGGATTCTATATATTTGTATACAAATATGCAATTTTATATGTTTTTGTTATAACTTTCTTTCTTCTTTTTCAGTGCAATCGATCTGCTTTAGTTCATCCAAATAATGCCTCGCATAAGATCAAACTTAGGTCGTCGTACTCGTGGAGCGGAAGCAGTGCGACAAGTAATTGCAAATCAAACTGAGGAAGAACGGGCATCAGCGAATGAGCAGAACAGACAAAGAATGGCTCAAATACGTGCCGAGGAAGCAGCAAAGTGATGTGCAGCCAGACTTGAGGATGCACTGTTGCGAGCACGGCGATCGCGTTCTGCAGCTTCAGCTCTACTTCATTCTCAACAGAATGAACGCGACAGCTGAGAGTGGCTGAAAGACGTCAACGAGAAATAGCAGATCAGCATCAAACATGACTCCGTGCTCAGCAATCATGCGATTACAATAGCCTTGCATTCTGGTACAACCCAGCTGATGATTATAGTTTGAGCCGGCATGTTCTCATCGGCACTATGACTAAAGTGTGTCCTTATTGCAAGGCTCTGAAATTTAATGGGGAAATGAAAGGAATGTGTTGCATCACTGGAAAAATTAAACTGCCTCAACTTGAAGAACCACCAGAGCCATTACAAACTTTGCTTGCCGGATATACCACCGAATCAAAGCATTTCCTATCTAACATTAGGAAATACAACTCATGCTTCCAAATGACGTCGTTCGGTGCAGAAATCGTAACAGCTCAATTCATGCCAACTTTCAAAGTAAAAGGACAAATTTATCATAAAGCTGGCTCCCTGCTTCCATTCCCAGATGGTCAACATAAATTCCTACTAATGTATTTCATCGATAATGGCAATGATGAATTGAATGCATGCTGCGGAATTTCTACCGGCATACAAAGGTCCATCGTTTCCCAACTGCAAGAGCTTCTTCACAAAAAAAAATTTAGTGTATTTGTTCAAAACAGCAATTGACATGATGCCATCTGATACACACAAGATTATTATTCATGCTGACAAAACGCCTGCTGGAGAACATGTGCGAAGATTCAATGCTCCAACTATAGACGAAGTGGCAATTGTTATAGTCTATGAAATGCAGTGCAATGAACTATTATTCATACCGATTAATGATTCAGGCAGTCCACATCATATGCATGAGTACAGAACTATTCATTACATTCACATGTAATCCAGCTTGGGACGATATACAACAGCTCTTATTTGTGGATAGGCATGACATAACAGCACGTGTTTTCAGACAGAAACTGAAATCGCTGATGGATTTCATGGTAAAACATGAAAAATCAAATTCATGCATTGTTTGCAATCATTTTTACCACCTGCTCCTTCATCTCCAACAGAGTTATGGGAGAAATATAAATCGCTCACCCCACACCCCCAACTGAAGTGGACCCATATATATCTATATATCTATATATATATATATATATATATATATATATATATATATAAATGTAAATGTTCCTGTGTTCAGAATCTCAAATCTCCGAAGGTTCTTCACCAATTGCTTTGAAATTTTCACACAATGTTGCATTCGAATACGTGCGTGTTTTTATATACCTACTATTATATAGATGTCACACAATGTTGCATTCGAATACGCGTATGTTTTTATATACCTACTATGGATTCTATATATTTGTATACAAATATGCAATTTTATATGTTTTTGTTATAACTTTCTTTCTTCTTTTTCAGTGCAATCGATCTGCTTTAGTTCATCCAAATAATGCCTCGCATAAGATCAAACTTAGGTCGTCGTACTCGTGGAGCGGAAGCAGTGCGACAAGTAATTGCAAATCAAACTAAGGAAGAACGGGCATCAGCGAATGAGCAGAACAGACAAAGAATGGCTCAAATACGTGCCGAGGAAGCAGCAAAGTGATGTGCAGCCAGACTTGAGGATGCACTGTTGCGAGCACGGCGATCGCGTTCTGCAGCTTCAGCTCTACTTCGTTCTCAACAGAATGAACGCGACAGGCTGAGAGTGGCTGAAAGACGTCAACGAGAAATAGCAGATCAGCATCAAACATGACTCCGTGCTCAGCAATCATGCGATTACAATAGCCTTGCATTCTGGTACAACCCAGCTGATGATTATAGTTTGAGCCGGCATGTTCTCATCGGCACTATGACTGAAGTGTGTCCTTATTGCAAGGCTCTGAAATTTAATGGAGAAATGAAAGGAATGCGTTGCGCCACCGGAAAAATTAAACTGTCTCAACTTGAAGAACCACCAGAGCCATTACAAACTTTGCTTGCCGGATATACCACCGAATCAAAGCATTTCCTATCTAACATTAGGAAATACAACTCATGCTTCCAAATGACGTTGTTCAGCGCAGAAATCGTAACAGCTCAATTCATGCCAACTTTCAAAGTGAAACGACAAATTTATCATAAAGCTGGCTCCCTGCTTCCGTTCCCAGATGGTCAACATAAATTCCTACTAATGTATTTCATCGGTAATGGCAATGATGAATTGAATGCACGCTGCGGAATTTCTACCGGCATACAAAGGTCCATCGTTTCCCAACTGCAAGAGCTTCTTCACGAAAAAAAACAATTTAGTGCATTTGTTCAAAACAGCAATTGACATGATGCCATCTGATACACACAAGATTATTATTCATGCTGACAAAACGCCTGCTGGAGAACATGTGCGAAGATTCAATGCTCCAACTACAGACGAAGTGGCAATTGTTATAGTCAGAGATCAATTCCAACCTAGAGATATTGTTCTTCATCGGAGAAACGATCAATTGACAACAGTTGCAGAAACTCACCGATGCTACGATACCCTGCAATATCCAATCATTTTTTGGGATGGTCCCAATGGATATCACTTCAAAGTTAAGATGATAAATACAGTCAGTGGCGAAGAAACAAATATGAAATGCAGTGCAATGAACTATTATTCATACCGATTAATGATTCGAGAGAATGAAGACAGTCACATTTTGAAATGTCATCAATTGTTTCACCAATACATTGTAGATATGTATGCAAAAATCGAAACAGAACGTTTGATATACATCCATTTGAATCAGATCAAGCTTTGCTCTGAAGAATCCTTTCATTTGCGAGATGCAGTTGTAAATGATGGTAATACAACTAACGTTGGAAGATTAACGATTTTGCCATCTTCATATACAGGCAGTCCACATCATATGCATGAGTACGCTCAAGATGCAGTTGAGTATGTTCATCACTATGGGCGTCCAGAACTATTCATTACATTCACATGTAATCCAGCTTGGGACGATATACAAAAGCTCTTATTTCCTGGGCAATTGCCGGTGGATAGGCATGACATAACAGCACGTGTTTTCAGACAGAAACTGAAATCGCTGATGGATTTCATGGTAAAACATGAAGTGTTTGGCTCTGTGTGCTGCTGGATGTACTCAGTGGAATGGCAAAAGAGAGGATTGCCACACGCACATATACTAATCTGGCTCTATAACAAAATCACTTCAAACAAAATTGATGATGCAATATGCACTGAAATACCCGATGCCGACGTCGATAAGGATATGCATGAAGTTGTGACAAAAAATATGATACATGGACCTTGCGGTACACTGAATCCAAATTCACCATGCATGATAGACGGAAACTGCTCTAAGTGATATCCTAGAGCATTCGTATCCAACACAGTTACAGGAAACGATGGATATCCTTTATACAGAAGAAGATCAGCAGAAGATAGCGGTAAATTAGCAACCATACAAATGCAAAATTGTGACATCGAAGTAGATAACCGGTGGGTTGTTCCATATTCGCCTTTGCTATCAAAAACATACAAAGCGCACATAAACGTGGAATACTGTAACTCCGTTAAATCGATCAAATACATTTGTAAGTACGTGAATAAAGGCAGCGACATGGCAGTTTTTGGTGTGCAACCAGAAAGAAGTGATAGGAATGCGGTCATACATATCGATGAAATTGCACAGTATCAGGCTGGAAGATACATAAGCAGCAATGAAGCTGTATGGCAAATTCTTTCATTTCCCATACATGAATGAAGTCCAGCTGTTGTTCACTTAGCAGTACATCTAGAAAATGGACAACGCATTTATTTCACAGCTGCAAATGTGCAACAAATAGCCCTGAATCCAGCGGCTACAACGTTAACTGCTTACTCCGCGTTATGTCGAAATGACGCGTTTGGGAAAACACTGCTGTATTCGGAAGTGCCTACATATTACACATGGTATGCGAGTAGAAAATCATTTGAATGACGCAAACGAGGAGAGCGAGTTGACGGACAACCTGGCATATTCAAAGAAACTACGATAGGCAGACTGTACATCGTGCATCCCAATCAAGATGAATGCTTCTTTCTTCGCATGCTGTTGGTAAATGTGCCCGGTCCAATGTCTATCCATCAATTGAGAATTGTCAACGACGTTACACATGCCACTTTCCGCAGTGCATGTCAAGCTCTGAATTTACTGGAGACTGGGATGTATGCATTAATGATGCGTGCAATACGTCACATCCAAATCAAATTCATGCATTGTTTGCAATCATTTTTACCACCTGCTCTCGTTCATCTCCAACAGAGTTATGGGAGAAATATAAATCGCACATGGCTGAAGATATTTTCCATCGAATACGCAAGGAAAAATTCAAATATGAACATGGATTTCACAGCAGAAATCTACAACAAAGCGTTGATAATGATTGAAGATTTGTGCTTAAAAATCACGAACAAAGTTCTCAATCAATTGGGAATGCCATCACCGAATCGATCTGCTGCTGCTTTGTTCGATGTAGAATTGCGTTGTGAACAAAATTACAACACGGGTGATCTTTTGTCATATGTGCAATCAACTATTCCTAAGCTAATGCTTGAGCAAAAAGGCATTTACAATCAAATAATGCAAACTGTCAATAACGGGATTGGAGAAATCTTCTTCTTAGATGCACCAGGAGGAACTGGTAAAACGTTCCTAATTACATTGATTCTGGCAGTAATTCGATCCCAAAATGGCATAGCCTTAGCTCTTTCATCGTCTGGAATAGCTGCGACATTGCTACTATGTGGAAGAAGTGCTCATTCTACTTTGAAATTGCCAATGAACATGCAATTCATTGAAACTCCCACGTGCAACATTTCCTAAGCATCCGGCATGGGAAAAGTATTGCAGAAATGCAAACTTATTGTTTGGGATGAATGCACAATGGCACACAAAAAATCACTCGAGGCTCTTGATCGATCATTGCAAGATTTGTGTGGAAACATCAGACCATTTGGGAACACATTAATATTGCTTGCAGGAGATTTCAGTCAAACATTACCTGTACTTCCTCGATCGACACCAGCAGATGAAATAAATGCTTTCCTGAAATGCTCTACTTTGTGGCGACACGTAAAGACGTTAAAATGAACTACAAATATGCATGTCCAGCTGCAAAACGATCGATCAGCTGAGATATTCTCACATCAATTGCTTGAAATTGGTTACGGAAAGGTGCCGGTTGATCTGACCTCAGGACGAATTTCATTGCCTCATAACTTCTGCAATTTAGTGACGTCAAAAGAAGAATTGGTTGAAAAAGTATTTCCCAATATTCAAACCAATTATAAGAATCATGACTGGCTGACTGAATGAGCTATTCTTGCGGCCAAGAACAAAGAAGTCTACGAACTTAACAATATTATTCAGTCTAACATTTAAAGCAAGGTGGTCACATACAAGTCTGTCGACACTGTTGTGGAAGCAGATGAAGCGGTTAATTATCCAACATAATTTTTGAATTCACTCGATCTGCCAGGGATGCCACCGCACATACTGCAACTGAAAATCGGCATGCCAATTATCATGTTGCGAAATATCAACCAGCCAAAGCTTTGCAACGGCATGCAGCTTGCAGTAAAAAAATTAATGAGCAACGTCATAAAAGCAACAATCTTGACAGGACCTTTCAAAGGTGAAGATGTCCTCATTCCTCGCATTCCTATGATTCCAACGGATATGCCATTTCAATTTAAGAGATTGCAATTCCCAATTCAATTGGCGTTTGCAATCACCATCAACAAAGCTCAGGGCCAATCTTTAGAATTGTGCAGTTTAAATCAACACACGGATTGCTTCTCACATGGACAATTATATGTTGTGTGTTCTAGAGTCGGCAAACCAGACAATCTCTATATCTGCACAGACAATGGAACAACAAAAAATATTGTATACTTACAAGGATTGTGAAATTAAACATATTAGAAACGTGCGCTTTCTCTTTTCTTTCTTTTCCATTTAACCAGACTGAGCCACAGCAACGCATGGCCGGGTACAGCTAGTATCTATCTATCTATCTATCTATCTATATATATATATATATATATATATATATATATATATATATATATATGGGTCTACTTCAGAAGATCGACAGACCATTTGATTGACATTCCTTTGGTCGACAGCTCATTTGGTCGACAACCAGTATTCAAGGCACTTAACAGGGATTTGCCCCCCTCCCCAATGTTGTGCGACCCTGTGTGTATTGTGTAGTTTTTCTTGTATTTTCTTGCTTTTAAACGAAAATAGGTGGGGGGGGCTTCACACCCCCACACCCCCCCAACTATATATAACAACTCCAGGGTCGCACAATACTGGGGATGGGGGCAAATCCCTAAGTGCCTTGAATACTGGTTGTCAACCATATGAGCTGTCGACCAAATGAATGTCGATCAAATGGTCTGTCGATCTTCTGAAGTAGACCCATATATATTATATATCTATATATATATATATATATATATATATATATATATATATATATATATATATGTGTGTGTGTGTGTGCGTGTGTGTGTGTGTGTGTGTGTGTGTGTGTGTGTGTGTGTGTGTATGCCTTCAATCATATATTTATATGTGTATCTCTATTTTAGGTATGTACGTTTCCATATATATGTCTATATGCAACACATGACTGATTCTACAGAGCTTTCACATGGTGGTGGTATACCTGTATTGCATGATAACTTTGGAAGAGCAACAGTGACTTGTAAAGCTCAGATGGTGTACTGGTATGGGGTGCCAACTGTGGCTTACAGGGTCCTGTGTTAAAGACTTGGGGGTGACAGTTTTATTTCCATTAATGTTAAATAACTAGACTGCATGATATGGTAGGTAAAACATCATGATGTTCTATGTCTCAAATGGCTTAGTGGCTGAGTGATTTGACTATGGTGTATTGGATCCTGGGTGTGAGAGTTGGGACTGACATTTTTTTCCATTAATAATGACCAGTCTCATGATATGGTAGGTAAAACATCATGTTATTCTATGTCTCACATGGCTTAGTTGTTAGGTGCTTTGACTATGGTGTTTGAGGTTGTAGAGTTGGGGCTGACATTTTTTTCCATTAATTTAAATGACCAGACTGCATGATATGGTAGGTGAACACCATGCTATTCTATGTCTCAAATGGCTTAGTGGTTAAGTGCTTTGACTGTGGTGTACGGTGTCCTGGACTTGGGACTGACACTTTTTTGCCATTAATTTAAATGACCAGACTGCATGATATGTTAGGTAAAATATCATGGTAGTCTACATCTCAAATGGCTTAGTGGTTAAGTGCTTTGACTGTGGTGTATGGGGTCCTGGACTTGAGATTGACAATTTTTTCCATTAATTTAAATGACCAGACTGCGTGATATGTTAAGTAAAATATCATGCTATTCTACATCTCAAATGGCTTAGTGGTGCTTTGACTATGGTTTCTGGGATCCTGGATTCAAGGGCTGTTTATTTTTTTTTTTGCTACACTTTAAACTTTATTGCAGAAAGAGGTTAAAATATATGTGTTTTAATTATTTTATTAGGGGTATGGACATTGATTTCTGCTCCTTTATCTGTGGGGGGCTGTGTGAATGTTGTGACATGACAGGGGATTTGCATTAGCTTACACTTGCCCACAATCTGGGTGGGCAGTTAATGATGGGGAAACAAATAGGGATGGACTTTAAATATTGCTGTTGGATATGGGGTATGTGTGCTATGTGCTTACTTTACTTACATTTTGTGTTTTTTCTGTCCACGGACACTAACAGTAGTGTCCACGGACACACAGTCTTCGTTGATGAGCATTTCCGTGCAGGGGGCATGTGTATTGTGAGAGCTTTGCTCTCAGACACAACTCCTGTGCTCGTACACATAACCATGTATGTAGTAGGGCATGACAGCATGCCTTCATACATATGCATGGCGCTGCCGTGCTGAACGTACATAGTCATTTCATGCAGGAATAGCTATTCCTGCATGGAAATGTTACTAAATCTGGGGGAGTGTTTAAAAAAGATGGTATCCTTCATTGCATAGAGTGTAATATTCATACACCATCTAAGAAAGTGGTACGAGGTTGAAAACAAGAATAGTTTCCTATGTCTGTCAAAACAATCAAGATCTTAAAGCCCATCAGTTGTTTTGGTTATGAACCTTTTTATCTTTCAAGTTGAGTAAGGTGTTTTGATAAAGCATACAGAAGGGGACATTATACTCATGTTAAAGAAAGTAAAAGTTTCCACAAACTGAATATATATTTACCTTAAAATAATATGAGCTACACAGTAGGCATTTCTTTCCTCTGTGGCAAATTGTTGTTCAAAGGAAAGACCTTTCTGTATCAATATGCTGACGTCCTTTAGGGCTGTAGCCAGTCTTGAGTTATTTTCCTATAATTTAATTACTTGTTGAAATAATTTGCTTCTTAAATATGATTACACAGCAGTTGGTGGTCTTAAAAGTCAGTCCATTGTTTTTACTCCAGGAATGTATTACATCCATCTGCTACAGAATATGTGTGTTTCTGTGGGGAGAGAGAACAATTGTACCAGATTTTCAACCATCATAAAACTTGGTCATTCAAAGATGGTTAACATCAACTTATGAGCATGAGCAAAAAATGTTAAAAATGTGAAGTATGAATACTTATCCATGTGCACTCTGCTGGTGTCTTCTATTGGTTTAGACACTTGACAGTCTACCCTCATTTCTTCAATTATTCATTTCTTTCTGAGAGCCAATGGGCTGCCATGGGATCAACCATCACCTCTAAACTCTGCATTTGTTCATAAAATCATTAGTATGAGCTTGCACTGAATGCATTTTTTAGAGCCGGGTAGGCTTCCTATACTAATAAGCTAGCATATAGGACAGCTTTGACTTCCGCAAGGCAGGTGACTTAGTTTAGTATGCAAGATATACTTTTAATAAACCCATATTGATATATGGCTAGGATTCTGAAATAGTTTCATAAGTTTCCTCCACTAAACACTACAGATAATGTCAGTAAAGCTGATGGGTCTGTGACATATTATATTAGGTGTGGATTCAGCCTTGTGGATAGGAACTGCTGCAGCCTGCTGACATATTTTAGGTGTGAAGAAAGTGGTGAGAAATTGTTCTGAGGTGCAATATATGTGTATGAAGTTTGTTTAGTACCAGCATGGAAGCAGCAAGGAATAGTGCCTTGGATCATGGAGACGGTGTCTTTAACCTTACAGAAGGCTGTCACAGTGTTGTCTTGAGTGATATATGAAGGTTGGCAATCTAGGTGTTGTTATGAGGATAATATGTATCCTAGCTTACTAATATACAAGCTAAATTTACTTGAAAGCATATCAATGACATCTTGGAGTTCAAAGTTTACTGCCCTATTGCCTCTGATAGTACTATAATTCTGAGAACTACCTTACATTTTCCTTCCATAGTTGTAAAAGGCTTTATGGTTATTTCCAGTCTTTACAGCAAGTTAAAGTTGAACTTTTTTTTACAGATTGAATTTGAAAATGCTTCTTGGCTAAATTAAGGCTGGTTTTAAACCTGTTTTTGGTAAAGTAATCAATTATTTTTTGTATTGTTTGTTTATTTTATGGCTCCACCAATGAGATTTGTACCTGAATTACCATCCATAAGTGCAACAAATGAAGATGTGAGCAGTAATGCAGTCATTAAGAATACTGTAAAAAATTACTGTATTAAGGGTACCATAAAATAGGTCAAAACCATCGGTTGTTGTCATACTGGGTTTTGTTAAGTGCATTTCCAAATTGTGTAGGTAATGGTTTCAATGATCTATAAATAGTCCCAATTTGTGAAGTCTCTGGAGAGTAATCCATATCCTATAATTAAAAGATCTAGATCATCTCTACTTTTCTCAGTATATTTGTCTGTTAAACGTAGCACTTGCTCCTACAGTAATTTTATTACACTTGAATACGGCACTCTTTCATAAGATAACAACCCCAATTTTTACCACCCCCGCCCTCCCCCGTCCGAATCTTTTAAAGCTTTTTGTCTATTCCTTCTAGCATGTCGAGGGATCAGTTGCTTGTGTCCTCTCCTGCTCAGCTTGTGAACTGGGAATATTGAGGCAATGAACATAGGACTGGCAACAGCAGGTACAAAATGACTCAGTCATTGTCCACGTGTGGTGTAAACGACCTGAGACGCACCTCCTTGACCACAAAGAGACATTGAGGACACTCTCTGATTATGTAGCCCAGGCATGTGAAACTTTACCAAAAGCAGTATCCTACCCCTACCAAGAATGCCCCCAAAAGCCAGAGATAGAAGATGAACACACACCTGCATGGCTTAAACCACTGGTGTCAATTCAGGGGATCAGTGTCTGTCTGCCTGGGATGACATGCTGGAGGCAAGGCTCAAATTCTAAACCTACCACCCTAGAACATAAATATCCATATTCATCAGGACACCACACCTCCAAGGTGTGGTGGGACGCGATGCATTGAAGAATCCCAGGTGCAATTGTGCATGAGCAAATAGGCTGCACAAATTTGCATGTGCATGTGGCCCAATACACTCACAAACCAGGAACCTCACATGGCCTTCCTGAAAACACTAGAGGGGATAAATGTATCACCAACACCATCATACTAGTGACTTCAATTACCCCTAATATAGACTGGGACAACACTACAAGCCCAAACACCCTAGCCCAAAAGTTCCTGGAATTTCATAATTCAAATGCCATGGAACAACTAGTCACCATCCCCACAAGAGGTGCCTTCTACCAGCACCTACAGGACTGCATGGATAAGGCAATCCCAAACAAAACAAAGAAACCTGGGGAAACCTCCAGATATGCTCAGAGCTAGTCAAAAATGATGTGAAGATGACTGATCCTACAGACATTGCCAACATACTGGCTGACAGGTTCAGACAGATGGGATCCCGTGAATGTGTCCCGGCTATGTGCTCCATGAACTCAATGAGGAATTAACCCACACAGCCAGGACAGCTGTTTAATCAAAGTCTTACCTCTGGATACCATTGCCAGGGGTGGCGCGCGACTGCAACTGTGGTACTTCACCAAAGGCAGGTGCCTCCACCCGACCCTGAAATTACCCGACCCCATTAGTTGACAAGCCTTATGCAAAAGCCATGGAGAGGATCATAGACATAAGAATTTGCAGACTGGAACCCACCCAGTTTGGCTTTGTCAAGGCAGATCATGCCTTTAAATTTGGGTTGACTTTTGAAACGGTTTTTCACAAAGCCATTGATGAGGGATGTCCAGCCCAGCCAGCCTCGATCTGGCTGCTAAGGCCCTCGATACAATACCCACAGGTATCATTGAAAAACTCATCAGCTTAAATGTCAAACCCATACATCACAAGATGGGTTAAAAAACTGGGAGTGACAGAACCCCACAGGGTCAGAGTTGCTGGCACCATGTCAGACTCAAAGCCTGTCACAAGTGGTGTCCCACAGCTCGATATCCTTCTGAAGCAGAAAGCGGGTAGCTGGTGCCAGCCCCACGCGTTTAGGGTTCAAAAAAAAATGCATGATCATACCGCCGGAAAAACAAAGGTTACCCCTAGCTACCAAATAGGTGGGAATCCACTGAGGCCAGAAGAAGTTATCAGGACCTGGGGACCCAGGTTGATAAGTAGTCTGTCATTCGACACCCATACCAAAAGGAAAAAGTGTCTATGCTGCCAACTGGAAAGAACTCAGCCTCTACTCAATTACTCTAGCAGAGTGCTCACGCTTGACTAACATACAAGGCCATGTCAACATGTCAAACCCATGGTTATGCTTCACCTCAAAAAGCCACCTCAAAATCAAAGATCCATCAGAGCCACAGCCACAAGGGCGGAGACACGACTATTAATACTATTAATAGGAGGGGATAATTCATTCATCAAATCTCCACCCCACTGTGAATGCTGTGGAACAAAATCCTGAGGCAGAGAGGCAGACTCCTTCACTTGTCTGAGAAAAGAAGTGACCAATGGATGGAGATCGAGATATATACCCAGGGATTACCTAGTGTCATTGCTCGACAGAGAGGCACAGCAAAATAATGGGTTTAGTTCTCAGTAATGTAAAATGCCCGGCAGATATAGCCTAGTATGAACCTATGAACCTATGAACCTATGAAATGTAAGCATTGCAAACAAAGCTGACTCCGCTCTTATGCATGATGTAACTGTCTTGTGGTCTAATTTGACTAAAGCTGGCAAGACATTTGGGTCATAACAAACAGTATGTTTGCATCTCACTCAGTTGTGAGTGACCTGGGCACACAGGTTGACAGCAATCTTACCTTTGACCACCATGTCTCTAAAGTGGTAGAAGGGCATTCTATATTGCTCATCTCATAAGTAAGGGCATTGTCTCCAGAAGAAAAGAAGTTATAACTTTGCTGTACTCTTCCGTCATCAGGCCAATAACTGAATACATTGCCCCTTTTGGCATGTACCTTTCCAAACACCTTCAGCAATTGGAGAGACCACAAAGGTTGCTGACAAGGAAAACTCTAGGTCTTCAGCATCTGTCCTATGTGAATCATCTAAAATCACTGTCATTTTATTCTGTTTCCTACAGACTACTCAGAGGTGATCTCTGCCCTGCATACAAGGTAATCACTGATCCTGCTTTATTGGAAATGCCACATCTCTCTAAGTCAAATGGTACATGGGTTATTTGCTCTAAAGACTTTAACCTGGTATGTGACATTAATAGAACCTGCTGGAGGGACAGATTTGTCTCCCAGAGATTACCATACCTCATGTCAAACACAGCACCTCATTGGCCCTCTTCAAACACCATCTGGACGATTGGATGGGTAACCATAAATTCACCCTGGGGGTTTCACCTGTGTCCCTCTTGGACAGGGACAATAGGTGCTAAACATGAAAATAAAGTTAGAACTTGGTTAGGCTTGTAAGGACCCTAGGACCATTAGCCTAGTAACTTCCTATCATCCTATAATCCTATGATGTCTACTTTGGTAACTTTGGGTTAATTAATGCACTAAGTATATTAATTAGTTTATGAAATTCTTCAAGATAATATTCATGCATCCTTGGGGAATAGACAGGAATCTCAAGCAATCAGTTACATGGAATTAAATATTGTTTATTGTTCCCAGAATGTGGGGTAATGCTGTCTAATTTTTAGATTGTTATTGATGAAATGGTCACTCTTCCAGCAGTTCCATGATATATGACTGATTAGTACTCCTTAAACTCTGGAACACTGGTAGTGACAGATACCTGAACCACATTTCAGTAACACTGCAAAACTTTACACACTCTAGGGATAGAAAAATATGTAACCTGCAAATTTTAAGATTTAGACATTAAGGATAGCCACTTTGACATTGTGAGACTCGTCAGATGCCCATTTTGGGTATTTGCCTGTTTTGACAAGCCAAAAAAGGGACAAGTAGACTGAACATTTTTCATTCAGAATCTGTACTACTTGAGCAGAGAGGCAGAGACAATTTCTGAGAAAACAGATTGATATACTACACAGCTACAGTATCCCACATCAAGCAGCAGCTATGTAGCCAGTTGGTGACTCCAATTATTTGTTATACTTTATTTAGGTGCCATCTTAGGTGACGGTATAATTCCACTTAAAAAATATGTCTGTTCTGCTTCAAAGATGGAAGTGGAGAGCATGGAAGCCTTGTGGTACTGAAGTCTGGGCTGAAGCCCTCCCAAATGAAAAAAAGCATGGCAAAAATATAATTGCTTTAAGTTGTAACATAGATTCTTAGAAAACAGTCTAATTTGCTATTCTGAGGCATGGAACCCAATGCATGCAGTTATTTGGAATGATGGGCTGTTAACAAAAACAAAAATATTTTTTCTATCAGAATGTTACTTTTTATAATTTATGCTCCTGTACAAATCCTGGATAAGAAAATAATTCCAGTGCAATGCCCTATTTACTCTAAACACTCTTTCTCTAGGTGATACTAGTTCCTCACATAAATCAGATCACATCTAACCTTTCAACATACTTCTACCCATCCTTATTACAATCTAAAGCATGTATTTAAGGACTATAGTAAAACTATTCTCTATAATTTGCAATTATGTTCCAATATCTATACTCCACTGTATCTTCTCCTGCTATAGGCTATCAGTCAATGTAGTCTATATATATAAAAAATGCCCACCCATCGATTGTTATTAATAATACCTGGTTTATATTCTATAAGTCACTGATTTTTCTGAGAGATTTCTTCACCTTGTTTTTATAAAGAGTAATTCTCTCTTTTCCTGTACTAGACCATGCAAATATGCCATTAATAAGACTATTTACATGAATGTATTTTTGTCCAATATTACATATTTAACACAAATGTCAAGTCATATGTATGTAAGCCTTGTATTTGCAATTACAATAACTGTTACATGTTAAATGTGGAGTTTTTATCCACCGGCCTTTGCTGAAAAAGGATTTTTGTGCAGTCGGACTTTCCCAGTAATCAAATATAAAATAAATAAAAAAATAAATAAAAAAATAACTTATGAAGTATTTTATCTGAAGCATAATCAATTACATTTTTTTATCTGAATGGGCAAGTGCACATTAAACCTAGGTAATGCTTTATTCATATGACTACTAAATGGTTTATTTTAACCTGTTATATCTTGTAAAATTAGTTCTGATTAAGTCTTGTTTTTTTTGGATGAAAGTGATAACCTTATAAAGTTTTTTATTTATTTCACTACCTTGTGAAATTCCTGAGAGTTGGATTGTGTGGCACTGGTGAATTTACTTTTAGTTCTTGGTTTCTTGACACTGGAAGCTTCTTTGTGTTTGTGTTTGGCTCCTAGTTCATAAGGATCACTACTTTGTCCTTACAGGACCTCCCCTCTACTATAGAAAACAAACAGGTTGCATTGCCAACAGTAACAATAACTTTATTGGAGCTGAATTCAAACAGCTAACTGACAACTTGACCAAACTAATTGAATTATTTATGCTGGTGGCAGCTAATCAGAATCCTACTCTATGAAGAAGTTTGAATCCATAACCTTTATTGCCACCTAAAACATTTCAGCCAGTATCTCAGCTGCTTCTCAAAATTCCAATAACTTTAACAGTGTAGCTTTGAATATCTCTTCCAGAGAGAGAGTACCACGAGAATGTTGCATTTCCACTATTTATTCCTGCTGTCCTAGTCACTCAGGGCAAAGTTCTGATGGACCAATGCATTTGGATTACAATGTTCAGCCTCACAATGCTTCTGCTTTGGTCAGTAAAGAAGGGCAACCAACGTGTAGTGATTCTGCAGCAGTGTTGCTGATTATTGTCCCAATGGCAGTGAGCATTGAGACAGTGCATATATTTTTTGCCTTTAAATTTGGATACATGGTGACATAATGATATTTCAATATACCAATCCACCAACTACCCACATGACAGTTTTAATTTGCTTTTGCAGTCTTTTGAGAAAAAGCTGTACAAAGTTAAAAGTCACAAGTGGAAAACTATTACCTTAAAGAGTGCATTAACAACAAACTGGCACCAAAAGTTTTGAGGCTGTGAAAACTTTCAAATGGTGTTACCAGGAATTCAAAATTCCACAAAAAAAATGTTTACCCTTTCTGATCATGTGGAATTTAATGTAATGAGTCTTATAACTGAAGAAAATGACAGACTTATAGAATTCTTGTTTGGGGAAATATTGACTAGTGACTTGTTATTCACATTGGAAAGACAATTACTCATATGTTTTAAGTTGTGGAAAAGCAGATAGACAATTTGAAAAATAAAAAAGTAAAACTGCAGCATGACAGAAATGCATAGAATTTCTGCATAGCATATCCTTTTCCAAAGCAGAAGTTTTGTGAAGGAATGAAAAAGGCTGGCTCTAAAGCAGTTGTTAATGCCGTAGACAGTCATCAGGGCTCTAATGATGGGGGTACACCACAAGTTGAGTTTGCACACCATTTAGGCTTGGAAGAATTTCTCTCTTTAAGATGTTCTGCAATGACAGCCCGCAGGCAGCAATATGGACAATAGTGCAATAACCAGCCTTAATAGAGCACAGTAACCAAACACTGAAGTTGGAGAGGCAAAGGGAGAAGGATGATGCCAACCTTGTTCTAGGCTGATTATTATAGTAATGACCTTAGCATCTCTGTGGATAGTTCTGTTTCCCTTAAAGGGACTAAGTTCCTAGCTGTTGCAGTCACCTGTTATGAATGCACTAAATGCACAACAAACTTTGCAAAAGTCTGCAAGGGACGTTGGACAAAATTCCCAAGAGAATAATATTATTTATTCTTGAAATAGGTTCAGTATTTTTGATTACAGAAATTTAGATATTTATAATGTTATCTATAATCTAGTTCAGAAAAGTTTTATGTTTCTGCTGCTAGAAAAAATGGTATAGCTGACACCCTGTTTCAACTGAAAATGTTCACTAGGAAGTTGAATTTAATGTTCTAGTTTAACAATAAATAGAAATTTATCAACACCAGATACAACACTTTTTGTTAGGAGCAGTATGTTTGTTCCTCCCTCCCACCCTGCTGTTATCCTGTAAGAAAGGTTGTGTGAATAGAATGTTAGAACTAGCGCAAAAAAGTAGGATTATTATAGTTACAACATGACTAAGGATGAAAGACAACCTTTTTTAAGATCTAGTGGGCAGTAAAGACATTAGGATTTTAAAGCTCAATAAGGCAGGGAGACTGATCATCATTGTCAGCATAGACTACTCATGTAAAATGTTTCAACTGCTCAATAACAGTAACCAGCAGTGTAGAGTGTCTAGGAAAATGATTAATGTTGCCTATCACAAAACTGATAATTTATTAACTGATATGATGCTACAACATGGTATTACCCCAAACATATATAAGTATTTAGTAGAAGAAAAGCCTGTTATAGCTACAATTTTTGGTATACCATAAAGTGAATAAAAATGTAAATGACTGCTCCCCCTTCACCCCATAGTGTCTGCTGAGCATCTAAAACACACCCTTTGGCAGATTACTTTGATAGAAGACTAAAGGTATTCTATGATAACTCATAGCTCTCAACCTTCCATGTCCAAAATGAGGAACACTAGCCCTCATAATGTGAAACAAATGGGCAAAATGTAGAACACATACTAATGGCTTACTAACAACTTCAACTAGGAAGGTCATAGAAGGGTCAGAATATGCTGGTTTTACTTATATAGATCTTTTAATGAATTAATATGATTCATTTCTATTTACAATGGATTTCACTTAAACAAATTCCTAACACTGAATGTGTGACAGAGTCTTTCAATGTGGAACTTTGAGGGAACTTCGAGGAACATGAACTTTTTAAGACCCCAAATGAGGTACGTTCCTCGTAATGAGGTACACTTGAGAGGTATGTGATAACTATCCACATATGGTAAATGACTCTTGGGACTTTTAAGTTTATTTTAATCAACAAGCATTTTCAAGTGAAGGGCTCTTCATCACCTTAGATGTGGTAGATTTATTTTTTGTCATTCCACATGTAGAAGGTTTGGAATGGTTTTATGATGTCCTTCTAGCATGTGATTTTATATCAAATGTGGATATTAATGCTTTTATGACAATCATGACAGTTAGCAAGGACAGTACATACATTATGGGATATTTGCATAGAGTGCATTTCATCAATATAACATGTTGGAAAATATGAATGGCTCAGAAGCCACAATCTCCATTTGCAAGAATCTAACCCATGTCATCAACGTTACCACTGAGCTATTTATTAACTGCATATGCCACAGAAATTGACATAACACGTGAGATGAGGATCACCCTTGAAGGGAAGTATGCAGATTAATATTCTAATGGTTATGCATCCCATACATAGGTGTTACAAATGTGGTAGCAGAGTGTGGCATGCGTAATAGACCTGAGTAATGCACTCCTGCCATACACAGCTATTGTGTAGACAGATAAGAAAAGAAGCAAATGCCATACTGTGATTCAATGTATTCCACAGAGCCATGGCTAGGTATCTTCCAGAGTCTATGTTAAATAAATGAACACTTAAAATGTCTAGTCCAACATACTGAAACACTTTTAATCGAATGTTTATTTAACTGACTGCTCAGAATGTCAGAAAACACAATCACGAAATGTTTTGTTTGGCCACCTACCCCTCCCAAGTGCTACAGGACAAGAAACCAACTAACAGCAGTTACATACATATAATAACAAAAAACAAAAAACAAAAGGGAAAACATACTGTAACTTTACAAGCAGGGGGATAAGCCCCTTTGCACCCCCATACACCCCCATACCTAAATATACCAACTCCGAGACCGCACTTAAGTGCAGAAAAGGCAAATTCTCCCATTCTGCACTGTATGGTTCTGTTAGCACTAGCTTACATGATGTATCATGTCAGATATGTCAGTGCTGGCCAAATGAAATATTTCAGAACTCTGTTTTCCAACGTTCTGAGCAGTCGATTAAATAAACATTCACTTAAAAGTGTTCGAGTATGTTGTACTCAACATTTTAAACGTTCATTTCTTTAACATAGACCCATCTGCCACAGGAGGCAGCAATAGATATTGTCACCACTAATTGAAATTGATGTGAATTGAGAAAGGATTCCTGATAGTGAATGTCAAATCGGCATATCAGACTGATGGCAATTAATCCAGTATGCTCATTTACACATAATTGTGATCAGTACTCTATCAATTGTCCTTGATCAAGGAAGGCTTTTCTTTATTTTTGTACACATACCACCAAGAGCTGGAGCACACTCACGTATACCACAGTACTAAATGCATGCACCAGAGTAACACTCTCAACACGATATTGCAGAACAAATGTCTGCTGCCATGAAATCCAAAGCTACATTCACATGTGTTTGTGCAACACATCAAGGGATAATACTGATGCGATATAATTGCCATTGTGTGATGTCAGTACATTCTCACAAAATGATTCCCCATGTTAGAATTGAACATCAAGCTGTATGACCCATCTAACAATATGGCTGTTAATCATATGCACCACAGCAGAACTGTTAACTCAGCTATTGAACTCCTATGTGAAGTCATTAAATTAACTGTACATTGTTTGCCCATAACTTATATCTGATAAAATGGATGGGGGAAGCCTCTGCCACTTTACATGTACATAGTAGAGCTGGGGATGCCATTCCTGCAGAACAGTTAAGGACACAGATGGTTACAGTCATTCAATACTGGTTTGGAGCACTTGCCTAAGCACTGATAAAATCAACACCATAGCAGGATCAATTAATGTGTCATGGTATAAGTGCATCACCAATTGTCATAGGTGTGGTTATGTGAAAGCATTATATCATGTGTATAAATCAAGGAATATGAGTCCCTATAATTACTTAGAAATAATCTTGTCAAAGTAAACTTTTTTGTCATTTAGACCCACAAGCGAGTGCAGGCTAGATGAAATTTCATTGCTTCAAGCTCAATGTGCAGATAAAAACAACATATAAAAACATGACAATATAAATATAAAAATAGAACTACAGACTCTATATATGACACTAATATTGACACAAAAAACAGAAATACAGACTCTATATATGACATTAACATTGACATGACACTAGGGCATAATTACAATTTTTTTATATGTCTATCTATAGCAGACATCATTGCCTGCTATTAGGTATTCCCCAACACATCTGCAGCTCCTGCTATTGTCACTGTGACAGTAGAACAATTCTGTACAATGTGGATATAATCCTATATTGGAGCACATGTCTTACTTAGGCAACAACATAAATTAAATCATCTCATGCTCTCAGTCCTGAGGAGCTGTCTCACTACAACTGAAATGGAAGAACAATCTATTCAAATGGCAGCATCAGCCTTCAATACAGCATTTCAAAAGGAAATTTACAATAAGCTCTTGTAACATGAAACAACATCTACACATGAACATAGCACATGTGGATGACAACACTAACAACATGTACACTGACTGTAAACAGCAATGTCAGGATTTGAGCTATATACCTAACATCACAACCTAATGAAAGTTTGTTGAAATACAAGATCCACTCAGGATTTATTTGTCAGCTGTGGCAGTGCACATTTCAATGAAAGACATCAGCATTTTGTATTACTCATACTTTGATGTTTCCACTAAAAAGTAATTACACAGCACAAGCACTTTGTATAGATATACAGTAAACTCTCAGGTAACCGGAACTCAAGCAGCTGGCACTGTCAGTGAACTGGCAAAAAATATCGAAGAAATACAGTACAATTTTCATGTGTTGCACTTTCTGCACCCCCCCCCTGCAGAATCATACCTTACGTTTTTAGAGTTTTAAAGTTTTAAAAAGGAAGATATGAATAAATTCCTTCTCTCCTCAACCTGAGAACAAGTCAAATCAAACAACTAGTATGGGGTGCAGTATTAGTCAGGCCTATTTTTAATAGTAACTCTCAAGCAACCAGAAGCTACAGGCATCCAGCATCTACCAATACCCATGGGTGCTGGTTAACTGACAGTTTACTGTACATCATATATGTATTTGCAATCTGTTCTGAACAGTAAGAGAAATAAACACTCACTCACAGAAGACAGTCAGTACTGCATTTGAACTCCCTACCTATCAATTGACACAGTCTACACACAACTGTACTACAGGCATGCACCACAGAAGTCTGACTGCATGTGAGTCACACTGCATCTTTGAAGGGGTAACATCAACTATCATGCAAAAGAGATGTGTGTGAAAAAATGACTTCTACAGTCATGTGAGGTTCTAAATGTTGTCAGTACTAAGAGGTGTACAACACTCCTGCAACACATACACACACACACACACACACACACACACACAGTCAGCACAGCCTCACTGCTGTATTCAAAGTGCCTACTTATCTATTGAAACACTTTACACACAAGTGTATTATAGACACACACCACTAAAGTCTAACTGCATGTGAGATACATTGCATCTTTAAAGAGATGACATCAGCTGTGTCATGCAAAGGCGGTGTGTATGCAAAAATGACTTCTATAACCATGTTGGACTGTAAATGTCAATACTATGAGGTGCAAGACACTTCTGTATCCATTTACATTTGCACATTTATGAGTTTCTCACTGCTGTATTTGAATCCCCTACCTATCTATTGGCACAATCTACATGCAAGTGTATTGTAGGCATATGTCACAGGAAAGGTCTAGCTTAAGTAGTGTGAGAGGGTATTTTCGTAATGATGACCACATTGGGGTGTTGCAGATAGTAACTGTTTGTGGATAGAATGAAAAGGAGATGTGGGATTGATCTAACTATGTAAATGTTTCTCACTAGTGGGAGTCAAATGAGCACAGCTGATGAATTAATCCTCCACTGATATTATGGCCCCACCATCACACACACACACACACACACACACACACACACACACACACACACACACACACACACACACACACACACATGCATTGATCATTGTGAGATAGTACTTAAAGCAAGTGCCATCGCAAAAGTCTGACTTCTATAGGATGAGAATGCACTTTATAGAGGATGACATCAGCATTCTCTTGGGAGAAGGGTTTGACTTTGATGTATACTCACTCTACAGTGTAAAAGATTCCCCAGACTCCTATTTCAGTGAGGTTAACAGCACGTAAGGTCATAATTATATGACTCTATACACAACCCACACATGAACAAGTTCACTGCTGAGAGATTAGAATGCCCTACCTATCTAGTTACACAATCTAGAGGACACAGTACTTAATGCAAGCATCATCCCAGACATCTGACTTCTACTGGGTGATAATGCACTTTATAGAGGACAACATCAGCATTGTCTTGCACCGACGATGGTGTTGGAAATGGGGTTCTATATTTAAGCGGACTCACCCTTCAGTGTAAAAATTTCTCCTGACTACAATTTCAGTGATGCCAGTAGTGCACAAGATCATAGTTACATGACTATATAGACAACCCACACACACACACACACACACACACACACAAGAGGACACAGTACTTAACACAGGTGCCACTGAACAAGTCTGACTTCTACAGTGTGACAGTGCAATGTATATAGGATTAGTTTCTTATTCTGTGTCAGAGAAGATAACGTGATGTTGAAGTTTTTAAGCAAACCCATATTTGTTGATACGAAGCAGTAAGTGCAATCTTATTAGTTATAAATATATACTGCTGACTTAGGTAAGCTATACTGTCTTAATGTATATTCCAGAATTGAGGATGACATGTACCGGTTATATGATGTTGTGTACATGAGACATACAGTATACAGTTGTGTAACACAGGGTGGACAATGAAGGAGTCATGGATTATCAGGCTAAGATAATGGTATGCAAACCTTAATGAATGCTACTGATATGCTATGGTATCTGCTCATGCATGGACAATATGCACTATCAATACAAAACAATTCTTAATGTTCCAATGCAGTAGGGCTAAATAATGATGAAATATGTGTTCCAAAGCTCTATGTGGTTGCATATCATTTGCAAGTGCTGCAGTGTAGACATAACTTTCCAGTCAACCACACAGTTCACTTCAGTTCACTTGAGTACATTTAGTAATTTCCATGTAATGAAGTAGTACAATCCAGTAACAATACTTTATCTTTGTTCAAAATCTCTTCCTAAAGTGCAATGCTGAGAAACTTATTTGCACAGATGTCGGCAAAGTATAAGTGCATGTGTGCTTATACTTTGAGGTGTTGAACTTGGAATGTGAAGTAGCAGTATTCAGTGGTGTTCAGTGTTACTCCTTGCCAACCTTCACACAAATAAGGAGCAAATAAAAAAATGTTCTGATTCTGATTAATTGTAGAACAGATCAGTTTTATGTTAACATGTTGCACATATACACCTTGCATGTTGGACTCTATCTACGTCTTGTTAGGGCCGAAGCTTAATTCAAAAATTAATTGTGCTTGCATTCCCTGTTTGTGTTACTTTAGGTGGCAAGCAAACAGGTTCACTGCAGGAAAAAAGTGAAAACTTTAATATGGTCAGCTTTTGTAGCAAAAGCTGGCTCAGTGACAATGCAAGGCCATCAGCACTCTAGACACTTCTATGTGGAGAAAATGCACCTATCAACTAACTTTCTTGGTGGCAGAAGGTGTAAGCTCAGTAAGCTAAATGAAAAAGCTGGGTTTGAATCTAGTATGGAGATCATTTTACAAAGAGTATCAGAATGTGATTATCATAAGTAATTTTGATCAGGACTGTAAGACTACATAGGAATGACTATCCTAAATATGCTGATAGCTCAAATTGCATCAGTAATTCCTACTAAAATAATCTTTTATATCTACTGTATATCAGCCATACTTCAAAGGAAATCACAAGTTAATTGGGTGTACAATACATTAAACATGACACGGATGGTAAATATTTTGAAATAATTATTATGACTCAGCACATATCCTAATTACATGTGTAGGGCAGGATGTCTTCTAAAATATGGGCATTATGCTCTATCACACTAAGGACAGTTGCCAAATGATGTAAGATGAGCATTTCATACATCAGCCTACTAAATATATCACATTATAATGTGATGAGCCAGAAGAGGTGACGAGAGGCACAGAGATGGAGAGAGACACATAGTTTGTGTTACAACATATTTATGAATGCCTGTATGGTGTGCTTATATTACTTGGTTTCTCATTCAGAATGTGTCCTGCTCTGTACCATTAAGTGATTAATAAAAGGGTAGAGAAGGTACAGGAATGACAATAACCAATATATTCACACACATCTGGTTGAAGGAAGTATAAGAACTTGGAAATATGATGCTGATATGAGGATGGTGTTTTATTGATAACAGATGTAGCACACACTTATGCAAGTAATATTAATATGGAGAAAAAATACATTACTGTATAACATGTGTCAGGATTCAAACCCTTGGCAATAGAAATAAAAACTTGGCAGGTAGGTTGATTATCTTAGCTCACCACAGAGGAGCATGTTATACAAACTTTCAATCACACATTATAAGAAATATTCATACCATGCTCAATAAAGGCATTAGGTAGTCAGCAGCATTCATTAAACCTATATCAGTTGTAGCCTCCCTTACACTTTAAGTGATATCCAGCAACCTGATACATATGGAAGAGTAACTATATCACACTTTATTACCGTAACTCTGTTTTGCTATAGTACAGCAGACGTTTTGCTATTTGTGCTAATCTAACTGTGGCAATGCAGTCTAAGGCAAATTCTCACCACATTTTGCAACACTTGAAATGCCATTTAGCATCACATAGTACACATGCTCATTGCCAGACTTCATGCAGATGCTGAGAACTACAATTGATAAAACTGAAGGAGGGCAGACAAGTACACAGGCAACACATACACCTGAAAGAGACTTACAAAACAGGCAGTAAGAGTGTCACCTAATGCTGGATTTGAATCATTGTCGGTATGCAAAGCTATGCTAATAGACTTGATCATCATCTCAAAACACCACAAAAAAAAATCTTACATCACATATGTCAAAATTGGACCATTAAAGGGACATTGATAACCTATTCAGTCAAGATACATTTTACATCCATCAGCCTAATGAACAGTCAACAATACAAAGGGATGAGACAGATGATGTCAAGACAGAAACAGACTGGCAGGCACATATCAAAGGTTGGTATTATGAGCCATTAATGCACATGTTTATGGTGTGTCCTCATTATTCACCTGTCATAGTCTGTGTGATTAACTGATGGATCTGGGGTTCAAGAAGCTGTAGGAGAGGCAGAATATGATTAAGACATGTGTAAAATAAGGGTGGTCTTTCTTATGAGCATGGATGTGTTGCAAATACTTTTTTGCAACAGTATTTAAAATCTGTTCATTAGCGGTCATAACTGTATAAAACTTAAAATGAATGTTAAGGAACATATCATGAAAGTATAACATCACAGTAAGAAATAATATGACATACATTTAGATATCGAACCTTTGATGCTATGGCCGAAATCAGTCTTCAGACAAGTGATTTATTTCAACATTCCACAGAGGAAGTAGCATATTGCTATATCCAGAAATCAAAGAACTGTTGCTAAGTATTACTTTTATTCTGCCTTTACTATGTATTCAATAGTGCAGCATGTTTAAACACCTTTGTGTAAGGATAACCGGACTACTGCAGGTGATGGCAACAACTAACCAGGTTTTGCCACAGTACCTGAACAGCCATTCATCGTCACTCATTATTGGTTTGTGATGCCAAACACCGTGTAAATGCTAAGGACAAAAAGGGAAGGCTTTCTTACTGGCAATTTCTAGGAGTATGTTTTGTCTCACTCTATTTTTTGACTAGATTAAATGAGTGAAAAAGAGGTTGACAAGAAAGTGGTGAAATGGGGGGTGGGTCAAGCAGAGAGAGGGACACAGAGGAATGAATAGAGGAATTTGCAGGAAAGTATTAGGATAGAATCATAGCTATCTGCTTCTTCACACCACAAATGTAGAACTGTAGTCAGAATTTGCTGAATTTGGACTGTCACCACACCAAGGGTAGGTGACAACAACAGAAACATGTTGTAGAGCCAATTATACCAAATCAACTGTGTCAAGAATACACATAGGTAAAGTGAACAGCTATGTATGGGTCATTTTTTTTAGTGGGACAGGTACCCATTTTTTTTAACTTTCAAAGAGAGAGGAATGTTGGGAAGAAGCTTAAGAATGCGAGGGTCAGATAAGTAGGGTCAATAAGGAAGAAGGAAACACAAAACAGACATGGATGGTGATGGACACATAAGGCTGGCTGATACCATGACTGTGGATAAGTAGGGGACATCAAAGGCACACACATGCATCAAGCCTGAGAACAGTGAGAATCTAGTCCTTACCTTCAGAACTTGTCATCACTGTCTCTTGTCTAAGTTTCTTGTGTCAGTGCTCAGCATGTCATCATCTTGGCTGTATGACAAAACACCTTTTCTATAAGGCTGATTCAAGCACCCAAGGTCCCTTCCCATGATACCCTCCACCAGCCCTGTCAGCTCTTGTCAGGTGATAAAATCACCACCTCCACTAATACTACTCCCAGAGGGTAACAGTGAACCAGTAGCTGGGCCAGAGCTACCTGAAGCAGATAGAGCAGGTAGGACAGGGGTCGTGGTGGCAGTGCTGACAGGTTGGGACACTGAAGTACTGGATGTTAGTGCTGCAACCTGTGGAGGGCTGCTGGGTATATCCTTAGTGGTTGGTCTACCTCTCTGTGTTGAATGTCATTTTTGGTCAGCAGAAATGTATGATAATAGAACATTTTTAAGCCATATAAAAAATTCAGAAAAAAATTATACAAAAGGAATGAGGTGAGACAAAAAAAGAGAAAATCAGATCACTGGCATGTCACATAACCATATAATTTCACTGTATACACATTTTTGGTTATCCATTCTATATATCTTTGTCACATCCAGGCATGTTGGGAAGGTCGTAGCCTTTTGAACCATTCATCAGTTGCACTGTTATATCATAAATACAACTATTTACTTCAGTACTGCCATATTGCACACAACTACAATAGTAATTAGACTTACAATAAAACCTGATGCATACATACCCCATGCCTCTCTGAGGTGAGTTAACCTCTCTTAGTGTACCTCCCTGTTCACTGCAATGTCATCAGCAGCTGTACAATAGAAAAGAAGAGACACGAAAGCATAATGAATACCAGCCTTGCCTGTTTACTGCATTCTATATAAGTGGATGCAGATGGGTCAGTATAATTACACAACTGAGGGGTGTCAGCAGTTCTAAACATATCCTCCTATCAGCTAAGGAGATTATTCTTGAGTTCTTTCAGGTCACTATAGTCATGATGACAATTCTTTCCAGTGCATGGAATGGCAGCTGTACTGGAGATAGCCTTGGGTAATCTGTTCCAAGCCTCAATCTTATACTGAGACCCAGCATAGTCCCCCTGCAGCAGTCTACAGCTGTAGCACTTCAAGAGGAGTGCCACAAACTTTCTAGACTCTTCAATACTTCACCTCTGTGCTGTAAATTTAGCACCATCATCTCCCACACCAGCCATGTCTGCAGAAGTCAAGCAACAACTCTATGGCTGAACTGGCACCAAATTCCAGTCTCAGGTTTTACAGCCAGTGCGCAAAGATGCACAACCATGTTAACTGCATTTTTGTGATGGAAAGCAGAGAGATTTGTTGCCAGACAATGAAGCAGGGATTTCAACAAATAGCAATGAAGGTGTGAAACATGGCAGTGAGAATTGCCATGCATGATGCTCAACCTATTCATACTTTTTCCAGTGGTCAATACTGACATGCTTAATGCATTTCACTGTAAGTCTTGGTGTTTGGAAGATTAAATAGGATGACCTGGGACACAGTTTGTTGGTAACTGTACACTGTAGCAAGTAGTATTACAAGGTGGGTATCAAAGTTTTGGAATAAAGAATGCATATATTTGAAGCCAGGTTATTATTTCACAGTGCTATAGGAGAACTCCCTTTCAACCATGGTCAATAGAGATATAAGACATTCAATATGAATGGAGATAGACTTCATATAGGCCTGTATGTGTGTGACTCTAAGAACTCCGGGAAACTGCATTCTCATATAAGAAGCAGTATTACTGTTTGTAAATATATTTCAAAGGGATAGACTTTCATAAGCTGAGTAATACAGGTCAGTGCATGATACATACAGGGTCTATATCACATAAAAATAGCAAACGCTGATATATCAAACTTCAAAGTCTGAAAGCTGAAAACAACGAAGGAACGGATAAGCAAATTTTTTCCCAGGGAAAAATTTGCTGGGCTGTTCTCTGGGCTTTGCTGTTTTCTCCACTGTGGTGCGATCTCGGAGTTGGTATAGTTAATTTGGGGGTGGGGGGGCACAGCCCCCCACATGGGGAGGTGAGGGGCGAAGGCCCCCAATTTATTTTGACTGTATACTCTTTTTTTTTTTTTGAATCAGCAAATTTTTTCCCTGGGAAAAAATTCGCTGATCCATTCCTTCGCATTTTTCAGCTTTTGGACTTTGAAGTTTGATATATCAGCATTTGCTATTTTTAGCATTCACTGATGTGATATACACCCATACATACATACTTCATAACACATGCTTTCCTAAACACATAGTTGGACTATGTGAAAAGTCAAGATGATTTTAACTAAACTATTGTACCCATCATAGATATGCAAATGGATTTTTCAGTAATTATCATAATTGTCATGCTTTCGCAATTACACACACACACACACACACACACACACACACACACACACACACACACACACATGCACACATTTCATAATTAAGTCATTAATGAGATACATTACCTAACTGTAGTTATCAAAGAATTGCTGAAACATGCATTAATAATGGCATTCCCAATTAAATGTCTCCGTTTTTTATTAGGCAGTGGACTCTCGCTCACTGCCATGAAACGCTACCAGTCCAAGTTGCACTTTGCCAAAGCATGTGCAAATGATGAATCCAATAAAAGAAAAGAAAATGTCAGTAGTAGCAAATTTCAAGGAATAATACTGAAATGCAGGATTGTGAGGTTCCTTATTCTATGTGTGTTACAACATGATCATATGCTTAGGAAATATGCATTAATTGTCTCAAACAGCACTCTAACTGGATTTGAACCCTCAGTTTAATGCAGTAACAACACACACTCAGTTGTGTTTCTTCTCCCTCTTTACTACCAGCACAGCTATAGGCTACTAATTAGAAAATGTACATACCATACAGATCTGACTTAGAAGACTATCAAATTACAAGTCCATAAGAAGAAAGATCAAATATGATCATTTCTCCTTTGCTTGAATGTGTCTAGATGAATGTGATATTGGCAAATTTAGGCAAATAACAGCCCACACCATATTAATGGAAAGTTCCAACACTGCCAGCTATTTCTTCTCTTTATTTTCTGAGCATCTTCCCCTTCTCTCAGCTCAACTACCAGGAATTCAATGTTATAGGCATTTATGTGCATCCTTGTTTCAATGTGTAACATAGCTGATTTGCATTTCAGATCAATTTTTAAGCAGAGGATGGAGAGTGTACTATTATTAAAAGAATATCAATGTTGTTACAGTTGTTCTCATAGCGCTCAAGGGGCTTCCACTTTTTTCTTAAGTCTACCCTTCATGATACACACACACTTCATGGAGAAGAGTTTCTTCAGTATTGCTTGTTGCTGTAGTCATAGTAATCATTAACACTTACAAGCCATTAGTAGATAACAATTTTCATTGCTCCTCTTTGCAGTCCTAGGGCATGTGCATGCAATTGTGTAACTACTTACATGATGTTTGCCTTCCCTACACCAAGTGAGATATTTGTATTATTGAATGTTAATGATTTAACTCCTCGTTTACATCTTCACTCTGCTCAGACAGCTAAGTGTCATTGCTCTCTCCCCCACAAACCAGTATATCTGGCACTGAGAAGGTTAACAACATGAACACCACACTTCAAACACCACCCACACCTACACAACACCCCCCACATATGTGGAGGTCCTCAACAAAAGCATACCCAAACAAAAGAGACCTCCGAGGCATAAACACACATGAACTTCACTGCCCACCACACCACACACCACACATAGTCCACACACCTGTGCCCCACAGCCACTAAGGCCTAAACATAAACCCAACATATTAGTCATAGGCGACTCCATTGTGAGACACACAGATGTGCCCCTCACCAAGCTAGATAATGTGAAAGTCACATTTAGTTATTTGTCACATGCCAGAATCTACCATATCACCAATGTACTCAAGTCTCTCAGCAGGTACTGTTATGACTTTGTCATAGTCCATGTTGGAATGAATGACTTGAGCCATACCTCCCTGGACTATATGAAGAGACACATGATTGAGCTCACTGAATATGTGTCCCAGGCAGGCATGTCCCTAGCCTTAAGCAGCATTCTACCATCACCCAGAATGATGCCTCAATACAAACAGAAAATGATTGACTTTAACAATTGGCTTAGTTTCTGGTGTCATTCCAAGGGGATCCAGTACCTGACAGCCTGGGATGACATGCTTGACAAACCATGATGCTTTGCAGGAGATGGCCTGCATCTGTCTCCCTTGGGCTTCAGGCTCCTGGCAAAGGATCTTGCCTCCCCCATAGTGCCTATTTTAGGCAATGCCATGAGGTCAAAACTACCAACATGAAAATTTCATCAAAATGTAAATTAAAGGTCATGCTGCTAAACGCTAGGAGTCTAAACATGAAGCTGCACTCATTGTAAGCATTGTTAACCCTGGAAGAAGCTGACATGTGTGTAGTCTCACAGAAATCTGGTTCAAAGTTGTGGACAGCACCCCAGCCATGCCAGGTTACTCATCCTATCATTCATTCAGACCCCAAACTGTGGGCAGCAAAACAAAAGGAGGTGGAGTTGCAATATATTTAAAAGACATACACACCTCTAGGCTGATCAAACAGTATGATGCACAGGAAACACTCCAGGTGCAGTTAACAATTGAGAAGACCTCTGTTCAAATCATAGCTAGCTATAGGCCTCCAACTTTGACTCAAGATGAACGAACCAGGCGAAAGCGCTTGTTTCACTTTTGGTTTTATTGTTCATGCTGGATTAAAGGCAGTTTACTTCAAGTTTGCTCTTGATTTGGTCGTCTTCATCTGTGGAGTTTTTTGACTCAAGATGCCCACTCCACCTACCTGGGCATCTTCAAATCTATCAAAATTCAACCCTTTACCCTTATCCTGGGCGATTGTAACTATCCAACCATAGATCGGAAGAAATACTGATGCCAAAACACAAATGCCCAGAAACTCCTTGATTTCATCAATGCAAATGCCTTGGATCAGTTGGTTGACACCCCCACAAGAGGTGAAAATATGTTGGACTTGGTATTAACCAACATGAGTAACCACTACAGCATTCCTACAGTGTCATCATTCCTGGTAAGATCCAACCACAAAGCAGTCACTTTCAAAGTCACCCCCCCCCCCCCAGCTAGGGTCAAACAAAAAAACTTCTCCAAAACCGATTACAACCTCCTGAGGGAAGGTATAAACAGCTTCACAGCCCCCACCCCCTCCATAGGAACTGGCACATATGTCCAAACCTGCACCAAAGTACTATATGAGCATTTATATAGCTGCAGGGAATCAGGGATACCAGACAGGACAAAATCATTCTCCTCAAGTAAGCCTGTCTGGTGGACATGTACAATAAATAAACTCTACAATAAAAGGAAAAAAAATTGCTGTTCAAGACCAAGAAGAAGCAGGTGCCTAATTGGAACCAATTTCTCCTTAGCCTGGACAAGCAAATAAGAGCACTAATGAAATCCTCCAATGCAAACTTCGAGTCCAAACTGGCCACATCTACTAAAGACAATCATAAGGCCTTCTTCACATATATCCACAATCTCAAGGTATGTATCCAGATCTGCTCAGAACTGGTGGTCAAGGACACCACATACACAAATACTGTAGATATAGCCAACCTGCTGGCAGACAGATTCAGTGCAAACTTCACTCCTCTACCCACCATCACTAAAACAGGACATCCCCAGTACCTGCCCCTCTCCCCTTATCTCTAGGGGCAAGTCATCACTGCCCTCTAAAAGGCAAAAAATACAGCCTTCATGGGACCCAATAATATCCCAGGCTGCATCCTACATGAACTCAGGCAGGAACTTGCAACACCATTAGGCACCCTATTCAACCAAAGCCTGAGTACCAGCTTCATCCCAGCTGAGTGGAGAACAGCCACTGTCATCCCTTTGCACAAAGGAAAGGTCCACAGATCCAGGAAATTATAGACACTTCAGCCTAACTAGCCTGATCTGCAAGGCCATGGTGCAGATTATCATGGACCTCATTAACAAGGACATTGTCAACCTCCAGTCGCTTGATCCCACACAGTTTGGTTTTGTCAAGGGGAGGTCATGCCTGTTAAATTTGTTTGACTTCTTTGAGGCAGTCACCAAGGCCATAGATGAGGGGAAGATGGTGCACACCACCGACCTTGACCTGGCCAAAGCCTTCAATACTATTCCCCACTCAGTTATAATAGATAAACTCTGTCAACTAGGCATCAATCCATATGTTACCAGATGGGTAGCAAACTGGTTCACTCATAGAACCCATCTAGTCAAAATATGAGAAGCCACTTCAAGTAGTAGACCCATAACAAGCAGTGTACCCCAGGGATCGGTCTTGGGGCCTCTGCTGTTTGGGATATACTTCTTGGAGGTGCAGGCCAAATCTAGCGGGCTGTGGCTGACCAAGTTTGCAGGTGACTGCAAACTGGGTGCTGTCATCAATTCCCCTATTGATGTGGACATCCTCCAAGAGGGTCTCACCCAAACAAATGACTGGTGGCAGAAACATTGCCTCAAACTTAATGCCAGAAAATGCATCATCATCCCTTTTGGGAAGAGTGATGTCCCCACAAATTATTTCATTGATAATAAGGTCGTAAGCACGCAATCAGTGATGACAGAATGGGCACCTAGGTTGATAGCAAATTGACTTTTGACCACTATATTGTGTCTGTTGTATGGAAAGATTTCTACATGGCCCACCTCATTAGTAACAGTATCTCATCCAGGGACAAGGTTGTCATAACATCCCTGTATTCTTCCCTTATAACACCCATTATTAATTACAATATCCCTTTCAGCATATACCTCACAAAGCACATGCAGCAGCTAGAGAAACCACAGAGGTTCCTCACCTCGAGAATCCAGGGCCTCAAACATCTACCCTACATGGATAGGCTAAAAGCCATGTCCATCTACTAAGTCTCCTACAGACTCCTCATGGGTGACATCTGTCTGGCATACAAAGCAATCTCAGATCCCACCCTGATGGGAGTACTGTATATCCGCAAGTCAAGCTCCACTCAAATAACCCACATGCACGACATCAACCTGGTCTGTGACATCTATAGGACTTGTTGGTGGGACAGATGTGTGTTCCACAGACTCCCCCTTTTGTGGAATAGACTCCCTCTCCACATAAAGCAGAGTAACTCTCAGTAAACCTTTTTAAGCGCAACCTGGATAACTGGATGGACAACAGAAAATACACCCCTGGGATTCCACCTGTGTCCCTATTGGACAGTGGCATAGGGTGCTGACTTGTTGGAACATGGGCTAAATTCGTGGCTAGGCTTGTAAGGGCCTCAGGGCCAATAGCCTAGTAACTTCATCTGATCCTATGAAGTCTGCACTACATAAAGGTAATTCTGTAACTGTGGAAGTGAAAGGGGGTAGACTGATTTGATACAGACAGACCAATCTTGGCATTTACTTGGAGGATACTTTTCTGCATTATTTCATAAGATATGTTTGGCCTGTTTAACTGCTTACATTGTCAAATCTAGAATGTATTTCAACATGTAATAGAATTTTTTTTTATCTGTATGCATTTTTTCATACACTGTTGGCATACTGCCGATATGTCAGTCCTTGCAGTCCTTTCAAAGTTTGGTAACGAATGGTATGGTTACATTAAATTACTGTGTTGCCATTTGGTCTTGAAATTTCACCAGTTACCGTAGACAAGTGTATTGTCTTTATTATCAGAAGATGTACCTAACAGAGGTGTTAGGTTTTTAAGATGTTCCATGGAGAGACCAAAGAAAGTATCTTGCCATTTCTTCTTTGAATTTGTGCCTATTTATTGATAATAGTGTCATCCAGTAGTCAGCTACACAACTGCTATCCTCATTACAGAAATGTTAACTGAATGAATGTAATGCTAATGTATTGCAATTTTTCCTTTTTTTTGGGGGGGGGAGGTTCCTTTAGCTTGTATGTAGTCTGAAATGAGCATTGTATGGTCAATTGTTTTATGTTGAGAATGGGTGCATAGATTTTATTTCAGGAGGATAATTTCTCTATGTGCTACAAATGTATTTTGTCTTTTTTCTGCTTCATGTCCAACAGGACTATGGCACTCAGACCATCCTTTCCACACAAGCCACAATTCATTGATCAAGAAAACAAGGTCATCATCGAAACCTTAAACTGCCACGAATCCTTCCTGTTTTACAGCAGCAGAGGTGATATACCAGATAAAGCATATGGCAGCAGGTAGTTGCTGACATAAATGCAGGAGGCTGCCATTCCAGAAACTATAATCAGGTGCGGCACCATGCCACCAATGATTACAGTCGCCCGCAAGAGGACAGCTGCAGTTGCACATGAAAAGAAAGCTACGGGGTATGGTCCTGCTACCAAACCACCACTCACTGAATCTGAGGAGTTTCTATACACTGTCAGAGATCCTGACAGCTCAGCAGGGGCTTCACACAAACTCCTTGATGTTGGTGTTGATGTGGATGACAGACCAACCGTGTCCCAAGAACAACTTCCAGGTATGCTATATATAAGTTATTTACTGCCATTTTAGACATCTTTACTGTATGTGTTAATACTTGTATACTTCTGCTATATCTGGAAACATTGAGACATGTACCTTAGAACTGGCACAGTCCAACAGAGATTGTGTTGGGGGGAATGGTCAGTCTGATTGATTCTGAGATATTTCTAAAGGGGAAGAGAGGCAGAGCATTATTCTCTTGTTTTGTGTCATTTGCATTATGATTCTTATTAGCCTTCTTTCCACTTCCTTCTTCTTTTTCCAGGGACAGCGCAATTATCATCTGAAAGACCACATACACATGGTAAGCACCAACTTTCTTTGATTAGTTATAACCATTAGTTAGCTGTAACTCTGAAGAGAGAGTAGGCATTTTTATGCCTTTAGCATCTGAAATTAAAGTTTAACATGAGTGTTTAGACCACAGTTTGGCTCATTTACAATATTTCTCTCCTTCTTGTGTTTATTGATTACTATCACAGGTGATCCTGACATTGGCACTGTAGAACTCATACCACCTGATGTTAGAGTATCTGTACCCTCTGATGATGATGGTGAGAACATGGCAGCACAGTCAGGGGGTACAGAGGTTCAGTCTGACATTGAGGCTGTGGCTCACACATTCCATGGCCTTATTTTGGACACAATCACTATGCCTACACATACCCATTCTACTGGGCACTCATATGACAGGTGAGGGTGACACATTTGATCGGGGTACTGTGGTTACTCCAGTTGTGGAGCTGGATGAGTCTGCCTGTAGCCATTGTGAAGGCATGCTACCACACAAGAGATTTGCTAGAGGTAGTCTGTGGAGGCCTACTGTCCACTGTTCTCCTGATGCTGATGTGTCATTACATGCCACCAGACATATTTATGAGGCTGTCATGGAGGCACATGCCTGAGCTTCAGAAGAGATAGTTCAAGTCCTAAACGTGGTGCTTTTTGACATGCATGACTGCCTCAACCACGTGGGTGACTCCTCGGATAGGATGAGTAACACAGTGGATTGGACATTGTCTGTTATGGAACATCTGCTGTTGTAGGGTCAGTATCCATGTTTCCATGGAGATGCAACAACTTCTGATGTTAGCTGATCTGTCCATGGCAGATCCCACTCCCATAGTGGCACTAATTCTACTGCTCCATCAGTGACTGAGGTGTCAAAACCCAGATGTGGTAGGCCACAGGGTCATGGTCTTAGATGTACTTATGAACAGAGATTGTCCAGCAGACATTGCTCGTGCAGAGGTAGAGGTAGCACCCCAACTTTGAACTTGGAATGTGGAAGTGGCAGTGTAGTTCCTAGCAGAGGCAGTTCATGTGGTTGGGAGTGATGACACTGAAATGACAACTCTACCATGAATGACTCACACCTGTCCGACATGCCAGGATGTAGTGCTAACATGGAGCTTGATTGTGCTCATGCAGAGATGAGCACACACACACACACACACACACACACACACACACACACACACACACACACACACACACGTTTCACAAAAACTGCTCATACTAACTCACACAATTGCAAGCTAAGCAAACATTAATGTTGATTGAGATACATCTCCAGTTAGTGGCTTTGAGAATTTCCAACTTTACTGAATGTTCTGTGTTTCTTACTCACTCACACTCACTACTTTAGTGTCAGCCTTGGCCTCCTGCCCCATCCCCACCCCCACTCCCACCCTGTGCAGGTGATGATGACTATGCTATTCTCTTTTTTCATTTTGGTTTGACTTAGGGTTGCATATATGTCTGATGTACAGAGTGGATAGCAAAGTGAGTCTTTCTCACTATGTTGATTTTTTGCATATGTATTACAGAAGAATATTTGGGATTTTTGTACATGCTCATTTTAGAATGTTTTTTTCTTTCAGTTAATATTGTAAGTCACACATTAAATTGCTAATATTGCATTCCTTCTTATTGCTCTACTTGTGAAACTGTTGATATAACTGTCCTGTTGACTGTTTTGTATACAGTGTCTGAGTGACTGGCTTGATGCTGGTTATTGTGTACATTGCATATCTTTATATTGCATATCTCATTCCTATAAGCTAATAATGCCATCGGTAGACACCTCACACAGGTTCTGCTTGAGAACATTTAAGACTAACAGGATGCAGCTATATCAGTTACATTTATCTTCTTATACATTTGTTCCTATACTACAGGTTCGACACTTACCTTTTCTTTACTGCATGGTGAGTTGTGTCATTTGGGGAGTTTCTGTCTCATGCTATCCATACATAGCCATTATATGGGGAGGGAAAGTTTGTGGATATTGGCTGGCATCAGTTTTAATATTTGTATGTGCTTAGGTTGTTATGTGTATTCTTTAGCTGGTGAGTATGTGTGCTGTCATTTCCTCTTAGCTGGTGAGTGTGTGTGCTATCCTTTGCCTCTTAGTCAGGGCAAGGGCATATTATGCATACCTATGTCTGTTGGCTCTGGTTCTCCCACAGAATCCTCATCTGTATGTGCTGGAGGTGCTGCCCCTGCCTGTGGTCCAGAAATATGTGGTTCTGGCCCTTGCTGTCCCTTTTGTAGCTGTTTCCTCAAGATAATATTGTGCACCATGGCACAGACTGTGTAAATTTCTGCACAGTGCATGAGACATACTGCAGGGCACCACTTGATGTGTCTAGACAGTGGAACCATGACTTCAGCATGACAAGCATACGTTCTGTGATGTTTCTAGTTTGAGTGTGGGTGCATTTCTGATAGGTATCATGAGCCACAATTCCATTGCATAACCCACATCACTCAGTAGATGGCCTTGTGAAACATTACCCCTAGTAAACCTTGTGTAAAGCTGAGAGGTGTGCCTTACATTTGAGTCATGGTATCCATTGGGCATTACAGACAACCTGGCAGTTGACCGAGTGGAATCCCTTCTTGTTCATGTATGCCCTTCCCTGTTCACCAGGTGGGGCTTTTACTTCTATGTGAGTGTAGTCTATGGCCCCCAAAATTTAAGGGAAGTGTGCTATAGCATAAAATTCCTGCATTGTTCTTGATCACTCCTCTGATGTGCATGGAACATATATGTATTCTTTTGCATGTTCTACTACAGCTTTAAGACATTGGTGCAATATTCTTGAGGCTGAGGCCTGTGACACCCATACAATATCCACTATGGGTCTTTGGATTGTAACAGTAACTAATATCCTTAATGCACATACCTTAGTTTCTACTGTTATAGGTTCTCAACTATTTCCTCTGGGTCTGAGATGGGATAGCAGTGGTTGCAGAGTTGCTGTAGTGTTTCCCTATCAATTCACTGTAATATTTCAATATCAGGCAATCTGTGATATGTTAAATGGGGTCTGAACACCCTTCTCCTTGGCTGAGGTCTAGCAGCAACAGCAGCGGCAGCGTAGATTTAAACTGTTGCACATACATGAGAGCAGCTTCAGTCCCTAACACTGCTTTTTTTTCTAAGTGTGATGGTGGCTGTATTCCAATAGGTTTTGGAGTTCATGGCAAATAGATACACTAAGTGTATGATTACTTATAGCTTCCTGAATGTTTCCACCATCTTGAATTGGTTAATTAGCATGAAATTCAGGTAGTTATGCTTTCCTTAGCATACTCTGAAGTTTACCCTTGTTTTCCAGCTCTACACAATGTGCAGAGCCATTTAAGGAATACAAAATAGCATACTATCAAGTGGATGTCATAGTGTGATGTGCACGAGGTAGCAGCACAAAGTTTGGCGGTTCATGAATCTGGCCCTATATTTTTCTAACAGTGTGTTAAAATTATGCACTGACAAATTATGAACTCCAACAAATGTGGAACTTCTTCAGCATTATGTGTGTTAATTATAAATGTTTACCTGTTTTTAATTGTTAAGTTCTTTGGAGTGATGGGTTGTTAATAAAAACAAAATTTTTTTTCAGAATGTCACTTTTATAATTAATTTAAGAAGTGTTTTATTTGTGGTATAAACAGCTGAATTTTTATTTTTTATCTTAGTGGGCAAATGCACTTTAAACCTAGGTAATGCTTTAATGATGTGACTACTAAATGGATTATTTAAACCTGTGATATCGTAACATCAGTTCTGATGAAGTACTCATTTTTCTGAGAAAGCAATTAACTTTAATAAAGTTCTTCATTTATTTCATTGTATGTGGCTTGTGGTACTGGTGCATTTCATTTTGGTTCTTGGTTTCTTGGCACTGGAAGCTTCTCTGAGCTTGTGTTCACCACAAAAAATACCATTATCCAACACAATCTTGAAACCCACTTGAGAACAATGAACACAGGAAGAAAAAGAATAATAAAATTGAGTGTTTAACAATTTAAAAAAAATAGTCATTAACGCATGTCATCATGTCAGCTCTAAAAACCAAAGTGGAATTAAAAAAGAAAGAGAATGCAAAATGAGTCTTTCCTACCACCACCACCGCCAGACCCCCCACCACAGAATTAAACATTTCAGAAAGTAAGCCAAAAAAAAACAACAAACAAACAAATTCATAAAACCATTCAGAAAGCATTGTCATATCAGCACATGAGATCATGAAGTCCATTCATAAAATATGATACTGGAGTCAGGTACTGACCATTGCAAACATATGAAGCTTTAGCAGTATGCTTTCATGAGATGAATAACATGTATTTGTATTTATCTTTTGTTGACTAGTATAGCCTCCTTTCAGGTGAAATGCAAGATAGTATTTTATGTATTCATAGGTGAATAGGTGAATAATAGGCTAAATGCCATTTTAAAACCTAACCACTAACCTAAAGTCAGGATCAAATTCAGAACCTTGTATATATGAGGTGAAGACTACAACCATTATGTGAAACCTACCCTTTAAAATAGTAGGTTATCAAGTCTTCAGAGTATTATGACTAGCTAACAACCAGAGGTCAGAATCAAACCCTGTACCTTGTATCTGTGAGGAAAAATCTTGCCCATTACTCCAACCCCCCCCCCCCAATGCTACTTGAGGAAATGTGGCCAGGTCAATGAGGAACAACCCCTGGTCTTTCTGATAAGTGTCATGTGATCTTTTATATCCACCTATGCTGACACCAGCTCAGGTAGATTGAGCCTCAGTTTAACATCTCATTCAAAGGATGACACACTCAAAATGGCAACAAACCCTTACACTGTGCTGCCAGCACCCAATTTCTCTGATGTCAGAATTGAACCCACAGCCTGATGTATTAAAGGAAAATGTGCTACTTGTTGTACCACTGACACCAACTAATTAATTTGAAAATTTACTTCAGTGGCCACAAATGAATTTTTATTTCAATGGCTTGTGCTAAAGAAAGGTAAAAAGAGAGTTCAGAAAGTTGTTTTTCAGTCAGTTGCTGTTCTTAATATTTGACCATTTCTGAAGCTTCCACAGTGTGAGATTAGTGAACATAGCCAAAGAGCTTGCATAATCCTGTATTAGAAGTCCATGGTGGAAAAATGGTGGTATCTGATTTACAGGCTCTTGGATATGCAGTTGTACTGCTGAAATAAGCAATTGCTCTTTACAAAGGTCTATAACAACACAGAAAGCTGAAAAACATTATTACAAAGTCCACTGCCAGACAACTTTGCTGGAAAAATTGTTGCTGACATTATGGATGTCAAGGTCTATGCAGATGAGCTAGAATATCAACTGGACTTTGCACTGAAACAGAAGAACTAACTTTCCCATAACTTTCCAGGCTTCCAGAATAAGTGTTGTCAAAAGAAAATATTTTGTGCAGTGCCTAGGAAGACAGTGGAGCAGAATATAATTGTTTCTGTTGAAGGAGTTACTGAAAATTTGTTTCACTGATGTAACATCTCATCAACACAGTTTGAGAGAAACACACCTTGAAGCTACCAACTCTAATTGGTTCAAGACCCAGGACTATTTTCTGTTGCATAAATGTAACAAGGGAAGGGTAGAAGGGGGCTGCTGCTCTGGTTACACACTGTTGAGAGGGCACTATCAGCAATGCAGAAGTGAAGTTGCAGTATTGCTGTGTATTGCATCCATATATACAGCCATACCTCTCAACCTCTTAGAGCAAAAAATCTGGACAAACCCTAAAATGATGGGTGGACAAATAGGCACATATTTTAAATATTGCTCTTACAAACTTAGAAAGTTGATAGAATAATACGATTTTGCATTAGCATGGATTTTCTGAAGGATGTGGAGTCTTAAACTCAAATGTTTGTCATTATTTAATGACTTCAATCCTAAACTATTTGCCTGGAAAGTACAGATTTTAGGAGGAACACACCAAAAAAAAAATGAGGCAAAAATCTGGACATTCTGTGAAAATCTGTACAGTTGAGAGGTATGTATACAGCTGTGGCTGTTTAAGTGAATGCAAATAGCTAGATAAGGACAACTGGAACAGCAGTAGAGTTTTTTATTTATTTAGTTTATTTATTTATTTTTTTTTGATGTAGCAACTTTGGTTTGGGGAGGGTGCCAATGTATGGGATTTCTCAGGATACAAATTCTGTTAGCTATTGTTCTGGACTGCTGACTGTTCAATTACAAAGAAAGTGATAACATTTTAGGCAGTCTAGTGACTCTCCTCTCTTGTAGCAATATCAAACCAGTCACACTGGTAATGGCTTTGCAAATGACACCATTTTTTGTTACGTTTAGGCTTATAACACATTTAATGAGTATTGAAACTGAGTATAACATTTTGGCTACATGAGATGAGTAATGGCAGTTGTCATAATGATCATTTGATTTCATAACTGGAGTTTGATTAAGATGTTGTGATATAACCGGTCTGGGTCAGATATACCTACTGATAAGGTCAGTTACTGTTGGACAGGGACTGAATTTATTCTGGATATTATCTGTTGGTCCTAGCTGTGCTATCTTAAGGCTTTGTTGGTATTCTAGCCTTAGCTGGTTTTGCACAGCTATGTAGCGGTCTGCTTTATTTGGTAGATTTGTGACAATAATAGCAATTTTACTGTAGCACTTTCATGTTTATTTCTCTGCAATTTTTGAATTTTTGTTAAAATTATACAGCCGCATAGGAATGGAGGAAAGAGGAGTGCTTGAGATTTTTGTATTTTTGCTTGAGGTGTTAGGTATGCTTTTATGATGTATGACATCCTAATTTTTTGTTTGTTTGTCTGTTTGTATGTTTTATTTATAATGTAAATGGTCTGTTGGTCGAAAGTGATTTTTTTTCTTTGATTATTCCTGAAAACTTGATGTGAGTAATCCGCTGAGTGTTTGTGTTATTAGTCAGGGTTCCACTAAATTGTAGCATGCTTTGGTATAAATTATGACTATCTGACAAGAATAAGTTGTATTTTTCTTGAAGCTGTGTTTGAGATTTTCCTAAGCATATCAGTGCAGAGTCAACTGTATATGCCACTTGGGTGGAATCTATTATGTTGTGTGTGGTGCTGCTATAGATATTAAATAGCAGATGGATCCTGGGAGAACACCCACCCACAGTAGTTGTCAGGAATGATAAGTATGAGGTAGTCCATTTTTCACCTTGAGCTCTCTCAGACAGGAAGCTAATGAACCAGTGTAAGGTAGTGGCGCTCATTCAAAGACTAATCTAGTTAGTAAGTAGATCAAGAGAAACAGTATCAAAAGCTTTAGAGAGATCTAAAAACAGATCAATGCAGTGATGTACCGATTGAAGTGGTTGTAAATCAAGTGTAGAAGTGCAGTATCTGCACTGTGTCCTAAGTGGAAGCCATGTTGAGTTGGAGAAAAAAGATTACTGTTTAATATGTAATTTTATATACTGTAAACTTATATTCAAACTCCATAATCGCATAATAATGAAGAAGAGATAACTCTCCCAGAACAAATAAATGAGTGCATGCATAGAAACTGCATTAGCAGTGTTAAAGAAAACAGCTTTCAGCATTTAGATTCTGAACATTTGTCAATCATGCACCTGAAGCTTTGTCAACCTGTACAAATACCATGGTTTCCATTCTCAGACTCCAATATTTTGAAAAAAAATGCAAAATAGTTGTCATATGCTCAGGCATTAAAATGCAAATGGGCATTTCAGTTCATCCTCATTTTATCTACAACATACATAAGGAATTCATGTCCTAATGTAAATTGACAATGGCCTGCACATAATCATTTCTTTCTTTCTAGTATATTTCCAGCAGTTCTTATAAATGGGTAAAATTGTGCCTTCTTTCCCACATTAGGGTATTCCTTATATAGTAACTCAGTTTATATGCTAATATAAAATACTGACATGACAAATAATTTTTAATAGTGTTAACAGCACAGAAGATACAAATTGGATAATTTATCCAGTCACTAATATTGCTGTAATCTTTACATATCTATTTGTGATGTATTTCCCTTGCTTTCCATATGCTTCTTACTGTAATTGTCTTTCTTCTCTAGCTATTACCATCATTTGTTAGCATCTGAGGCATACTTAGGCCTAGTGCTATAAAATACATTACTATGAATATGCATGCCATTTTTCCATTTCTGATTTTGCTAAATCTTCCCTAGAAATTGTCATATTCATTCTCTGTCTTTAAAATTCCTTTTATATTTGATTTCCTATTACAACTAGTCTTATATGTGCTGTTTTGACATTTTTATTGTATACAATTTCACATCAGGTACTCTATTAATAATTCATGTATTGCATTTTGATTTTTTAACACTTACCTAAGCAAAGAACAATGTTTATATAACTTAAAGTTAAATAACTTAAAATTAAACACAATTATAATGACATGTGAAAACATTTCAAAACCAATAGATATATTGTACAGTTTTTTTTTTCTGTATCTAAAAGAGGAAAACTACTCAGTCAGAAATGACAGGACAATGACCAAATGGTTAATATGATTTACACCATTGGCTGATTTCCATTGAATGTGCCATTTCATTGTTATATCCTACCCAACACCTCCAAATCGGACAGCTCCATTTTCTCTTTCTTATCCTAACCTCACATTATTTAATCTCCGCCCTACTCTTTTTTTATTCTGATGTTCTAATGTTTCTTTTATTCACTACTACAGGGGATGCACACTTTGCCTTACTAAACCAGCTCCTTTGCCCTTCATCTTATAACTGCAAAAACAGTTTCATGCCACGATTTCCTTTGCATTCCTTTCTCAAAAGCTGAGGAAATGGGCTAGGTATGGGATTTCAGAACTATAGAGCCCTAGGAAACATTTATAGCACCTTGCCTATTACATATGAATGCAGTGATGCTTTTCATAATTCTATGACAGTTCATCAAAAGTACTGCTCATTAAAATCAATTTATTTTATCTGGTTCCACTCATTTGTGAAGTTTATTTACTTAATAGAAACATAAGGCATGGCACCTAATACAATAAAACAGATAAAACATAATCAGATTTTAAATAATCATCATTTTAGTGAACAATCCCTATTCAGTCACTAACACTGGTATTTAAAGTAGAATTTATTGTATAGCTGACATAATGAGAATTCTTGTTTTACCATGCATAGCTAGACGTCAGACAATGTGAAATCTAATATGTGTTTACTTTCATAATGTTTTCACTGAATGATTTGAAATTTCTGTCATCGTTGCAGAAATTATTACACAGTGAGAGAGCAGATGGCTTAATGATGTATTTTGTAAATCTTAGCAAGATTTTAAAAGAAAATAACAAGTCCTCACCTCATATTTTTGCACAATTCAAATGGGTTGGTAAGGTGAGGCTTGTTAGCTATTGTGTGGACTGAGTGCTAACAGTAATCCTGCCCCCTTCCCTCAAGCCTTAACTTACACCTCACCTTAAAAAATGCCTTCCCATAATGCTGCCACTACACAGGATAGACTCAGACACACAAACATACACTACCATAACTACATCTATCTCCTTAATTAACTCAACACTATCCCTAAAATACACACACACATACACACACACACACACACACACACAAGCATACAAAATCTATAACTGACCCTAACAATCAAACACATGCACAAACACTCTTGCCCCCTCCAAACCAACTCACCTGCCTCAACAAAACATACCATTGATATTATGGATGTTTGGCTATCACTAGTTTCATCATTATACACCACTTCTAGCATACATTCATCAAAATTTTGGGTAACCATATACATTTGTTACTATACTGCTTTTAGGTCATTTTAACAGTATTCAGATATTTCCTAACCTTCTCTAATACTACAAAAGCTGTTCTGAGTTTGCCAAAGTTCTCCTGAGTTTCCCAAAATATTTCTAAGTTTATTAGAGTTTTTCTCTGTTTGTAGAAGTTATCCTATGTTTGTGCACTGTTTTTTTTTGCATTTGTGAACATTTCTCAGGATTTGTGTACCTATTTCCAAAAATGCCTGATAATGCAGGAGTTCTTTCTTTTGTTGTGAAGCATTTGTTACTGAGCTCAAAACCAGTTTGTTTTACATTAAGAGTGGTTTTCTGCACTCTAGGGAGTACAAAGGGCTGATTCAACCCATCCGAGTTGGGAACTGCTGGTGGAAGGCTTATTGTGTGTTTATCTGATTTGTCTGAGGGCTTAACTGTGTAAAAGTCTTTCATACTGCTGCTATAAAAGCCTCATGTTTGCACAAACATGATTACCCATGCCTTGTACATAAGCAAACCTCTGCAGTTTAAAATTCTTAATAAGAACTGCTCTCCATAGTCTCCCACTATTCATAACTGTTCAAAAATCTGACAGTTTGCACAAAGGGCAGCACCACTGCAGGTTATCTAATAGTATACTACTAAATGCTCTCACTTAGACAATTAAGTGAGTCCCCCCCTACTCCTTCCCATCTACTAAGGATCTGGTATAATGGATAGTTTCTTCCATGTCATCTCTGTTTCTGGCCTGGTGAATATAGACATCATGAGGCAGTGTAGTAACTGCCTTATGTTCATTCACAACCATTTCATTTTAGAACAGACAGAGTGTGTGAGAGATGTAGCTAAACAATGCCATGAAGCAAAGCTCTCACATACGCAAACGAAAAGTAAAAAAGGTTGTTAGCTTTATACCCAAAACACTCACTACCAACACTTAGGAACAAACACATAGACCCAAATGTGTGGAGGTACTCACTTGAAATCTACCTAAACCTCCAAGACCTCCTAAAAACATCTCTCAGTAGCCCTGTGTGAACTCAAAAAAGACAACACCCCACACAGCACATAACTCTGAGAGTCATAGTAGCCCCACTTCTAAGCCCATAAGGCAACACATCACACAGCCAAACAGTCTAGGTATTGAGGATTCCATTGTAAAACATACTGATGTTCCCCTTATCTAGCTAAACAAGGAGGGGATCACAGTGAGCTGTCTGTCTGAAGACAGGATCTGCCTTATCATGCTTGCACTTAGGTCTTTAAATCACAAGTACCAGTATGACACAGTCATAGTCCATGTGGGCATCAACTACCTAAGATGTACCTTTGCTCGACTGTATGAAGAGAGACATGATGGAGTTCTCTGAATTTAGACTTGAGTGGCATCTACCTTCACCAAAGATGATGCCAAAATACCAGCAAAAAATGATTGACTTCAACAATTGGCTTAGATTCTGGTGTCAAAACAAGGGGATCGAATATCTGTCAGCCATCAGAGACATGATCAACAAACCACAACACTTTTCCAGAAATTGTTTGTACTTGTCACCACTTGGCATCTGAATACTGGCAAAAATGTTATATATCCCTATAGTGCCTTTTTTTTAGGCCATACCTATTAAACCCTCCAACATAACAAAAATCAGTCATGACTTCCTAAAGGTTCTGCTGTTCAGTGCTAGAAGTTTAAATAACAAACTGCAGTCCCTGGAATGACTCCTTACCCTGGAGAAAGCAGACATATATGCAGTCATGGAAACAACCATGGAAAGCACTTCAGCTATCAAAGGCTACAATGCCTTTCATACATTCTGGTCCAACAACATAACTTGATTTACCTGCTCCATGCCCAATCAACCATAGGTGCAACCCCCTATCATATCCTTGCTAGCTACTAATCCCCTAACATGTCAGGAAAGCCACAACTCCTACCTGAACCTACTGGAATCTCTTAACATTCAGCCTAACACCGTACTTATGGGTGATTTCAACTACTCCTACACAAACTGGGAGACATACAACTCATAGTTCACTTTCTCAGAGGTTTTTGGACTTCACCAACACAAACACCCTGGATCAACTGGTTAGCTCCCCAGCTATTGATACAAATATCCTATACCTGGTACTCATGATCATGGGAGGATGCTTCTCCCTCCCATGCATTAACTCAACACTGGTAAGATTTGATCACAAAATTATCACCTTTAGTATTTAAAACCAAACTAGAGCCCCATCAAACTCCAAACCTGTTAAGAAATGTGCTAAGGCCAATTATCTCAAACTAAGTGACAGCTTATTAAGGTTCCAAGCACCTCCAAACCCAGTTGAAACACTGTATAACCACATTCACAGCTGCATAGAGCAGGCCGTACCTATATGAGTTAAACCTATGATTACTGTCAAAAATAAACTACCCTGATGGACCCCTAGCATAAATAGGCTATTCAACAAAAGGAAACAAGTCCTCTCCAAAGCCAATAAGGAACAGATAAAATGGTGCAAACAGACACTTGCCAGTCTAAGCAATCAAATTATACAGCTGGTTAAATCTGCTAAAGCAAACTGAGGCAAAGATAGCCTCCCAGGTGAAAGATAACAATAAAGCTTTTTTAATTATCCTCAGGGGAAATGCTCAGCAATGTGCTGAGTTAATCATGAATGTCAACACTTGCAACCAGCCTGAAACTATAGCAAACCTGATAGCTGACAAGTTCAGTTCAAACTCCCTCCCATTACCTCCTACCACACCCAAAGAAATATCCACAACCATTCCCCTACCAGTTATTATGAGGGAACAGGTCCTTACTGTGCTTACTAAAGCCAGAAATACAGCCTCTGTGGGTCCCGGCAACATTCGAGGATGCTCCTTAAAAAGCTTAAAATAGACTCTATCAGGGCCACTAGAAACCCTCTTTAAGCACAGCCTCTACATGGGCATTGCCCAAGAAGAATGGAGGACTGCAACATCATCCATCTACACAAGGTGGACCCATCAACTGACCCATGCTTGACCAGTCTAATCTGTAAGGCCATGGAGAGAACTATCATGGACTTGATCAATAATATCTAAAAGCTGGACCAGAACCAGTTTGGCTTTGTCAAAGGGAGGTCTTGACTGCTCACTCTGGTGGATTCCTTTTAAAAAGTCTCCAGGGCCATGGATGTGGGTAAAATAGTACCCACCATGTATCTAGATCTGGTCATAACTTTCAACAAAATCCCCAACTTGGGTATCCTAGTTAAACTTACTGAGTTAGGCATAAACCACTAAATCATCAGATGGATAGCCAACTGGCTCACTAATATGATGCATGTTGTCTGGATAAGTGAATCCACTTCCGATAAGAAACCTGCTGCTAATGGTGTCCCACAGTGGTCAATGTTTGGACCCCTCCTGTTTAGTATATAGTTCTCTGAAGTGAAGGCTAATGTTGGAGGCCTATGGCTCACTAAGTTCACTGATGACTGTAAGTTGGGAGCAATCACTGAATCCCAAATGACACTGGCATCCTACAAACAGGCCTAAAAATGACAAACAACTGGTACAAAAACCATGGTCTGAGACCAAATGCTAAAAAATGCATAATTATACCCTTTGGTAAATCAGATATTCCTGCAAATAATGTATTGATAGCACACCCCTAAAAGTAGGCCCAGTGGCGAGGGACCTAGGAACACAGATAGACAGTAACCTAAACTTTGACCACCGGGTAGCCACAGTAGTGAGGAAATCCTTCCATGTGGCTCAACTTATAAGTTAAGGCATGACATCAAGATCAGCAAGAGCCCTCTGCAATAGTGTCATTATACTTGGCTCCCTTCTGCATGTACTTTTAACCAAAAATAATTTGGGGTCCCCACTTGGGAGTCTAAAATTAAAGTTATGGGCCAAAAACCCCTCTTAGAGTTTGGGGCTTGCCAAAAATGGGGACTGAAAACTCATTTAAAATCCCCATCAACGACCCATTTGGGCCAGCAATTATAGGCCAGGAGAGCTAAAAAATTTCTTGATAAATAATATTTTTGGCATCATCTGTACAGGAGGTTCTGCCTCCCTTTGGGTGTTCCTTAAGTTTTCCGGTGAATTTTAAATTATACCTGTTTAACTTAAACTTTAAATTTTTCCTTGGGAAAACCTGGTTAAACTTTAAAAGGGTTTTGTTTAAACCCCTTTCTTGAAAAAAAAAAAAATTTTTTTTTTTCCCTGTTTAAGGTGATATCCATTTAAGATTTGCTAATTCCGGGCTTTGTTGGTTCCTGTTTATTTTTGTTTTTGGGAAAGGAAGTTGCTTAAGTGGGGGAAGCATTGATGTTTTGGTAATTTTTGGGGGGTTTCAGACATAACTGATTTTTCAGGGGCCCAAAATTTCACTTTTAAAAACCCCGGGTTTAAAAAACCAGCTAAAGCTTTTTCCACTTTTAAAATCAGAAATCCTGCCAAAAATTTTTGGTACAAACCCTAAAAGGGCCTTTGATAAAAAGATGGTTTTTAAACTTTAAAACCACCGGGTACCCCTGGGGTTTCCTTCCAATGTTTTCTAATTTAATTAATTTGCACAAAAATCTGTTTTTTATTAAAAAAACTGTATTTGCTTTTCTTCGGTTTACAAATTGGAAACCCCAAAAGGTTTTTTCCCCCTTTTTAAAAAAAAAAATCCTGTTTTTCTGCTTTACTTTTTTATCCATTTCAATTTTTAAAAGGGCTTTGTTTGTTTCCGTTTTTTTTCCCTTCCCTTTTTTGGGAAAAAGTTCCCTTTTCCGGGAAAAAAAAAGGGTTCCTTTTGGTCCATTTTTTGGGTTTAACAGAACTTGTTTTTGGCATTTGCCCAGTTTCTACTTTAAACCCCTTATAAAAAAAACCCCCTTTCCACTTTACAAAATAAAGTGGGAACCAAAACCCATTTCAGAGACTAAAACATTTTTTTGGGAAAAAGATTTTTGTTTTTATCAGGGTCCAACAAACCCCTCCCTGTTACCCCCCGTTTTAAATTTTAATTAATTTTGCATTATCCTTGTTTGTACTTTAAAGTTTGTGCATTTCTCTTACCTTAAACCCGGGTTAATACATTTAAAGGTTTTCGAATTCCTTTTTTTGGGAAAAAAAAAATTCTTTTTCCTGTTTAAAATTTTGGGTTGGTTTTAAAAAAACCTACCGGGGCTTTTTTCCTGTACTTTTCCTTTCCCTTAAATTGGGAAAGGGGTTACTTGCTACCAGTGAGAGGAAGCTTTGAGTGCCCCAATTTTTATTTTTCAGACGTAACAATTTTTAAAGGGTTTTTTGGGGGGGTAAGCTTTCCGGGCCCGGATAAACCTAAGGGCCCCAGTTGGGCTATACACAATCCGTGCAGGAGTTATAGAAAGAGGCTGGGATTTTTGATAAAAAGTATTCCTATCTTTGGGGTCCAAAACTGTTTTAATTTTTAAATAATTTTTTTTGAATAACTTTGTTATAACCGTTTGTTCAAAACTTTTTGAAAATTTTTTGTTTGGCTTTCGGTTAGAAGTGCTGACCTGCCTTTTTGAAATTCCGGGTTCCCCCCTTGGGGGTTAATTTAAACCGGTTTCATTTGCTGTTCCGGGTTTGTTTTAGCCGGGAAAACCGCCTTATTTGGGGAAAGTTACCCACCATGGAAAGCTTGATGGGTAGTTTGTGGGTTTCAAAAAATTATAGAAAGGAAATTTCATTTAATTTTTCCGCCCTGTATAAAGCCTAACTTTTTAAAGGATTGGGCCAGGTTGAAGGGGCACGGTAGCCAAAAATTTTCCCACAAAACCACTTTAAATTTTCCCTAAAACTATTTCCCTTTGCCATACTCTGACAAATGGTACCAAACCTGGGATTTTAAAAATCCAAGGGGCTCTCATCTGTAACTAGATTGTTTAATATTTATCATTTGTCCCCTCTGGTATAGTTAGCCCCCAAAGGGAAAATTTTTCCCCATCCCCAAAATTTTTTTTAAATTTTTGCTACTTTAGCATGCAGATCAGCTATGCCTCTCCTGCCCATTTAAAACCCGGGAAAGAGGAAGACAAGCCCATGAACACAGAAAACCCCTTCCCCTTTTTTCCCAAAAACCACAAACAGGGAGGGGTCACATAGGCCAAAGGACCGGGTTCCTCAAAAACGGGAAAGCCAGCAAAAGGCCAACACATTCCCTCCCTGGGAAATCAAAATTCAAATTTTCATTAACACACAAAAAATACGGGGGCCGATAAAATTACCAAAACAAAAAGGGGCCCCCAAAGGAAAAGGGAAAAATCATCAAACCCGCAAAATAACCTCAATCAGAGTTTTCCAGTCCCAGTTTAAACCAAAAATGCCGGCACCCTATTTATTTGACTCCATATCGGCACATGCCCGCCAAGAGAGTAGGAGGGGCCCCCAAATGCCTTTTGTTAAAATCCCCCACAAAACCATGAACCGGTTACACAGAAATCCCAAACCCCCCAAAAATGCCATTGAGGCACCAAAAACTGGAAAAAAAAGGGGGGCTCTAAATAGGGTTGGGCCCAAAATTTGGGGGTTCCCCTACAGTACTACCAAAATGTGCCACATTTCAAGTAGTGTAGCTAACAATTGCCTTAAAAATGGTGGTCAAAAAGGGGGAAATGCCCCCCCCACCATCCCTGGCCCACCCTTTAAATTAAACCCCCTTTTTTTACTGAACCTCCTAGGATAATGGAATTTTAAATAAGGAGAGGGTGTAGGCTGCTCATATTATACTATATACAGGGTTTCCCTGAATAGGCAAACTTTGTAAATCCCCAATTAAAGTTTTTTGTCTATTCCCTTCTAGCATGTCGAGGGATCAGTTGCTAGTGTCCTCTCCACTCAGCTGGTGAACCTGGCAATATTGAGGCAATGTTACAACTGCCTCATCTACACAGACAACCCTCTCCTCCTCCCACAACACACAAATACATGCGAGAGATGCTCTATACGGCCAAACTGGAGGCTGAGCTCTTCAACACAGGACTGGCAAGACCAGACAGGATGAGAAGGTCACCACATACACTATAGACCCAGTCTCACATAGTACCATCACAACCTCAAATCATACACATATATACACACAAAGACATACTCGGAGGCTCTGATCAAAAATCTACCAAAACAGCAGAGGCCACCAAAGCAGACACGCAAACAACTACCACCTCAAAACACAACACCTGCAACACATAGACCTCATAGTCAGAGTGTCAAACAGTCACAGCCCTTAAGGCCAAACACAATGCCAGACACACTAGTCATTGGTGACTCAATAGTCAGACACACTGACGCCCCGCCACCAGAACTGAGTAAGGAGAAGGTCACAGTAAGCTGCTTGTCGGGTGCTAGAATCCGCCACATAACATGCACCAGGTCTCTCAACAGCAGGTACAAGCACGATTCAATCATTGTCCACGCTGGTGTTAATGACCTGAGACGCACTCTCCTTGGACTACATGAAAAGAGACATAGAGGAGCTCTCTGATTATGTAGCCCAAGCAGGTATGACCCTGACCTTGAGCAGTATCCTACCTTCACCGAGAATGATGCCACAATACAGAGATAAGATGATCAGCTTTAACAATTGGCTTAAATTCTGGAATTGTCATTCAAAGGGGATCCAATGTCTGTCTGCCTGGGATGACATGCTGGACAAGCCACGCTGCTTCGCAAGGGACGCCTTGCACTTGTCACCCCTGCGATTCCGGATTCTGGCAAAGGCTCTTGCCACCCCATAGTGCCTTTTTAGGCAAGGCTCAAATTCTAAACCTACCACCCTAGAACAAAACAAGGAAAAAAACTAAGGGTAATGCTGCTCAATGCCAGAAGTCTCAACCTCAAGATGCACGCACTCGAGGCCCTTCTCAGTATGGAGAACATCGATGTCTGTGCTGTGACAGAAACCTGGTTCAAGGCTCCTGAGAGCACCCCAGCACTATCAGGTTTTACCTCATATCATGCCTTCGGCCCCAAAACCCGGACAACACCAAGAAGAAAGGAGGAGGGGTATCCATATTCATCAAGGACACCCACACCTCAAGATTGGTGGCATCGCACGATGCATCGGAAACCATCCAGGTGCAGTTAACCATAGGCAAGACTGCTCTGCAAATTGTAGCATGTTACAGGCCACCCTCGCAAACTCAGGAATCTCATATGGCCTTCCTGAAAACACTGGAGGATAAATGTATCTCCAACCACCATCATACTAGGTGACTTCAACTACCCAAATATAGACTGGGAACACTACTCAAGCCCAAACACTCTAGCCCAAAAGTTCCTGGAATTCATAAACTCAAATGCCATGGAACAACTAGTCACCATCCCCACAAGAGGAGAGAACATACTTGATCTCATCATCACAAACATGGGAGCACAATGTTCAGTGCCAGAAGTATACCCCTCACTGGTGAGATCTGATCACAAACTAATCTCGCTGGAGGTCCTCATCCCGCCCCACCGAAATGAAAAGACCACAGTAAAGAATTTCTCAAAGCCGACTTCACACTCCTAAAGACTAGTGTGGTCTCCTTTAAGGCCCCTGAGCCAGCGGTTAACATTACTCAAACCGCAGAATCACTGACAAATGCCTTCTACCAGCACCTGCAGGGCTGCATGGATCTGGCAATCCCAAGCAAAACAAAGACTCTTTGTACCAAAGGCAAGCGCCCAGTCTAGTGGACCCCAGCCATAAACAAAACTCTACAACAAAGGAGAAAGCTACTACAAGATAGAGCAAAATCCTTAAAAGGTAAGACACCGCTGATCACTATAAGTAAAAAGCTGAGAGCTCTCATAAAATCATCCAAAGCTAATTTTGAGAGAAAATAGCTAAGGACTCTAAAGACAACCATAAGGCATTCTTTAGCTATGTCAGAAACCTAGGAGGAAACTCCCAGATATGCTCAGAATTAGTTCATAATGATGTGAAGATTACTGATCCTACAGACATTGCCAACATACTGGCTGACAGGTTCAGTGCAAACTTCTCCCCTCCCCTAAAGGAGAGATATCTATACCAAATGATTGTAGCCCCCCAAACATCTCTAACGCCCAGGTGAGAACTGCTCTCACCAAGGCAAAGAACACAGCATCCATGGGACCTGATGGTGTCCCCGTCTGTGTGCTTCATGAACTCAACAAGGAATTAAATCCACAGTTAGGACAGCTGTTTAATCTTAGTCTAAGCCTCGGATCACCAGGAATGGCGCAGAGGCGACTGTGGTCCCACTCCACAAAGGCGGCGCTCCACCGACCCTGAAATTACCGCCCATTAGCTTGACAAGCCTTATCTGCAAAGCCATGGAGAGGATCATAATGGATCTCATAAATAAAGACATAGGGAATTTGCAGACTTTGGATTCAACCCAGTTTGGCTTTGTCAAAGGCAGATCATGGCTTCTAAACTTGGTCGACTTTTTGAAACAGTCACCAAGGCCATTGATGAGGGAAAGGCAGTCCATACAGCCTACCTAGACCTGGCGAAGGCTTTCGATACAATACCCCACTTTCGGGTATCATTGAAAAACTCATCAACTTAAATGTAAACCCATACATTACAAGATGGGTTGCAAACTGGCTGAGCGACAGAACACACAGGGTCAGGGTTGCTGGTGCCATGTCAGACTCAAAGCCTGTCACAAGTGGTGTCCCACAGGGCTCAGTCCTGGGCCCACTCTTGTTTGGCATCTACTTTTCTGAAGTACAAGCAAACACAGGAGGGTTATGGCTGACAAAGTTTGCAGATGACTGCAAACTGGGTGCCGTAGTTGAAAACACATCCGACACAGATATCCTCCAGAAGGGTCTCACAGAAATGGATAACTGGTGCCAGAGCCATGGCCTTAAGTTAAATGCCAAGAAATGCATAGTCATACCCTTCGGGAAAAATAAGGTCAGCCCTAGCTACCAAATAGGTGGCAATCCCCTGAACACAGAAGAAGTTATTAGGGACCTAGGAACCCAGGTTGACAGTAGCCTTTCATTCGACAGTCATATTGCTAAAGTGGTTAGGAAGACCTTCTACATTGCCCACCTTATCATGAAGGGATTCACATCCAGATCAAGGGAAGTCATGGTCCCCTATACTCATCACTCATCAGACCAATGATTGAGTACAATGCCCCATTCGGAATGTACCTGACCCGACACTTGCAGCAGCTGGAGAGGCCACAAAGTTCCTCACCAAAAGGATAAAGGGTCTCAAAAATCTGTCTTATGCTGCCCGACTGAAAGAACTCCAGTTATATTCAGTTGTACCGCTTGCTCAGAGGGGACCTATGCCTGACATACAAGGCAATGTCAAACCCAGACCTGATGAACATGCTTCATCTAAAAAATCTAGATCCCTCAGAGCCACAAGGGCGGAGACTTAAACCTAGACACGGTTATTAATAGGACGTGCTGGAGGGATAGATTCATCACCCAAAGACTCCCTATGCTGTGGAACAAAATCCCGGTTTATGTGAGGCAAAGCACCTCGCTGGCCTTGTTTAAGAGAAATCTTGACCAATGGATGGGAGATCGCAGATACACCCCAGGGGTTACCTCAGTGTCACTGCTAGACAGAGGCACAGCTAAATAATGGGCATAGTTTCTCCTACCTAAAGGGGAGGCGTAAGCCACAAAACTATGGGCTAGGCTTATAAATGCCCTCGGGCAGATAGCCTAGTATGAACCTATGAACCTATGAACCTATAAAGCAAACTGAGGCAAAGATAGCCTCCCAGGTGAAAGATAACAATAAAGCTCTTTTAATTATCCTCAGGGGAAATGCTCAGCAATGTGCTGAGTTAATCATGACTGTCAACACTTGCAACCAGCCTGAAACTATAGCAAACCTGCTAGCTGACAAGTTCAGTTCAAACTCCCTCCCATTACCTCCTACCACACCCAAAGAAATATCCACAACCATTCCCCTACCAGTTATTATGAGGGAACAGATCCTTACTGTGCTTGCTAAAGCCAGAAATGCAGCCTCTATGGGTCCCGGCAACATTCGAGGATGCTCCTTAAAAAGCTTAAAATAGAATCTATCAGGGCCACTAGAAACCCTCTTTAAGCACAGCCTCTGGATGGGCATTGCCCAAGAAGAATGGAGGACTGCAACATCATCCATCTACACAAGGTGGGCCCATCAACTGACCCATGCTTGACCAGTCTAATCTGTAAGGCCATGGAGAAAACTATCATGGACTTGATCAATAATATCCAAAAGCTGTACCAGAACCAGTTTGGCTTTGTCAAAGGGAGGTCTTGACTGCTCACTCTGGTGGATTTCTTTTAAAAAGTCTCCAGGGCCATGGATGTGGGTAAAATAGTACCCACCATGTATCTAGATCTGGTCATAGCTTTCAACAAAATCCCCAACTTGTGTATCCTAGTTAGACTTACTGAGTTAGGCATAAACCACTACATCATCAGATGGATAGCCAACTGGCTCACTAGTATGACGCATGTTGTCCAGATAAGTGAATCCACTTTCGATAAGAAACCTGCTGCTAATGGTGTCCCACAGTGGTCAATGTTTGGACCCCTCCTGTTTAGTATATAGTTCTCTGAAGTGAAGGCTAATGTTGGAGGCCTATGGCTCACCAAGTTCACTGATGACTGTAAGTTGGGAGCAATCACTGAATCCCAAATGACACTGGCATCCTACAAACAGGCCTAAAAATGACAAACACCTGGTACCAAAACCATGGTCTGAGACCAAATGCTAAAAAATGCATAATTATACCCTTTGGTAAATCAGATATTCCTGCAAATAATGTATTGATAGCACACCCCTAAAAGTAGGCCCAGTGGTGAGGGACCTAGGAACACAGATAGAAAGTAACCTAAACATTGACCACCAGGTAGCCACAGTAGTGAGGAAATCATTCTATGTGGCTCAACTTATAAGTTAAGGCATGACATCAAGATCAAAGGAAGTCATAGTGCCATTATACTTGGCTCCATTCTGCATGTACTTAACCAGGCACTTACACCAATTGGAGCAGCCCCAAAGGTTTCTCACTAAAAAATACAAAGTGTAAGTCACATGTCCTATGCAGATTGACTAAAACCCTATCCCTTTACTCTATCTCATATCATTTATTGAGAAGGACTTATGCTTGACCTACAAGGCTTTCTCTGATCTGACCCAATGAAAATGTTACATATTTGCAAGAAAAATTATACAAGGGTTACGCTTTTCATGTACCTGAACTTTATTTGTGACTGTATCAGAACTTGCTGTTGTGACAAATTTGTATCCCAAAGGTTTCCTCATCTACGGAATAAACTTCCCATATTCATAAAACAAAGCGTACCCCTCACTCTCTTCAAAAACAATTTAGATAAATGGATGGGGAACCATAAAGTCACTTCAGAGATACTGCCCATGTTCCTTATGGACAGATGCACTCTGTAAGATGACTCAGGGCTCCAACACCCAAAGCCCTACTACCCTGATACTACCCCATCCCGTATCTAGGGAATTAAGATATAATATTGTCATATCCTGGGTGTTATTGGCTAGGCTTGTAAAAGTTATTATGCCATTTGCCTAATAATCACCTATGACCCTATGAACCTACAATGACAGTTAATGGACTTTCAGAATTCATATCCTTTGGACTATGAATAATAATATTGTTATGCTATCAACCTTACTAAGTTTGTAAAAGTAGGTGGTGGGGGTTTAATAAAACCTACATGGACTTTTTTTCCATGTAGGCTTTGTGGCACACTGCTTACATGAAAGTAAGTAGGTGTGCAATCCAGTAAACAGAGCTGAGCAGCATGCACGAGTGTGCCAAAACAGAAGTATCCATGGCATGCAAGTCACCTGATAAGCACATAAACTGCATGCAAATAAGGGAGGTAGAGCAATCTAGGAAGCAGATAGTCACTCTTGCAGACCCCAGGTTCATGTCTGTAGTGTACACGGAATAATTCCGTGTACAGGATGTAATAGAAAACAGGGGCTGTAGAAGGGCAGGTAGGTGGGCAGAGATAGCACAGCAGACACAGATATGTACAAAACTATCCACTGTGTGTCCAAAACTGTATGGAAATTAATTTAAAATAATTTTATTTTTGTAATAATCTGGGTATGTTTGTGTGGCACACCACAGTGTGCGAACATGCTTTTATGGAAAAGTTGTTGAGTCTTTCGGCTTTTCCCGGTTAGGGGTTGCCGCAGCGGAACTCTGGTCCGCTAATGATTGGTAGTTGATTTTTACGTGCCGGGTTACCAGCCCTGATGTACAACCTTCAACGAAGGTATACCCATTCATGCATGTCTCCACGCAGAAGATGCTCTAGCTGAGAATCAAACCGGACAGCGTCTTACTGTGAGGCGACAATGCTAGTGCAGCACCACCACCGCTGGCATAAACATGCTTTTATGGAAAAGAAAAAGTAAAATAGTGGCTGTTCAAAAAAAAATTGACTGAGAAAAGCAATAATATCTTAATTATTGATGACCCTGTTTCACTTAAATGAGGGCCATTAACAGTCCTTAATGATGTACTTGGCAGGTGGAATGCATCGTAGGTAGCCAATCACAATGCTGCACCTACAAGCAGAGCACTATAAAGGTTGCACACACCCTACAATCTGATTTCACTGCCATACTCTGCACTAGTGGAGTACAGACCTGGGAGTTTTAAATGAAGGAATGCTAGGGGCTGCTGCAGGTCTGCTACATATGTATATGCTAGATACTGAGGTCAGTGCTGCTGCTGCTACTGACTATAGGCCTAGACTCAGAAGGAGAAAAGTTTTCAGGCCCAGGGTAACCTTCCAGGAGCTACATGAGCTGGAAATTGTAGAGCACTACAAGGCTGGATAGAGACATACTGCAAGAACTCACTGAGCTCTGCTGACCCCCACTCAGACCCAGAGCCAACAGAAGGAAACCCAGCCCAGTGGAAACAAAGGTATGTGCAACTCTTAGGATACTAACTACAGGTACTTTCCAAAGACCAACTGGGGACATGAGTGGTCTCATAGGCATCAGCATCCAGGGTACTCAACCAGTTCCTGCATGCCATGCTACCCATGCCAGTGAGCACATTTGCTTTCCCCTCACCCCGGAGGAGAGATCCAGCAGTATGCAACACTTTTGCCATGTAGCACACTACACTGAGGTACAGGATGCCATAGATTGCACTCATGTACACATCAAAGCACCACCTGGTGAGGAGGGTAGAATCTATGTCAACCGCAAGGGATATCACTCCATCAACTGCCAGGTTGTGTGCAGTGCCCAGGACATTATCATGAATGTGTGTGCTGGCAGCCCTGGCAGTTATCATGACTCCCATATCTGGCATGCATCACAGCTATATGAGATGTTTGCTAGGGGGGACATCCCACATGCCCATTTACTGGTTGATGCTGACTATTCACTGGAACCGTGGATGATGACATCAATCAGAAATGCACACACATCCACCAAAGAATGCTATAATGAGGCACACACACAAACTAGGAGCAGGATAGAGTGTGTTTTTGGGCTGCTGAAGTCATGGTTCCAGTGCCTCAATATATCTGGTGGTGCCCTACAGTACTATCCAGACACATGTGCACACATGTTCACAGTATGTGCTATGCTACACAATATGATCCTGTGGAAACAGATGCAGTAGGATCAGCAAAGGGAAGGGATGCACAGCCCCCCACCAGTGCCTAGGTCACCACAACTACACCCACAGGCGGACTACAAGGAGGAAACCTCTGAAGCTGTCCCTGTAGGCAGATGTAGGCATGCCCAGTATGCCCTGGCATTGATCAAGAGACAATGCATAGCACATGCACTGACAACCTAGGGCCCTAGGAACTGACACCCTACTCCAGCTCACATACATATTAGTAAAATTGATGCTAGCCAGCCCACAAAACCTGTACCTAACCATGTACTGGCAGTGTACTGTGTGCATCAGAGTCAGCCCCGAAATACAGGTCTACCAACTGCTGCATTCACAAGGTAAGTCACATACCTATTCACCATTGTAAGGGGTACTAGCATATGGTAGCATATATATGGACCTGCTGCATGCATGCAAGGGAATATAGTGGGCTACTGGGCTACTTGGAAAGTTCTAACAGCACTTGGGACATCAGGAACTATGTCTAATAGTATGTGCGCCATAATATGCACTAGGCCACATGGTTGAAAATTCCATTACATTATTCAAGGGAGATGGCAAACAGTAGGGTCACATGACAGTCACACAACTGTCTATGCCAGCAGAGCATGAGCTGGTCATCCCCCCACCACCAACACATCAGTGTACCCATACAACTGCTGTAACAGTAAATCTTCAATGCTATATCAGCAGATCAGGCAATTCCTGGGCTGTGACATAGAACCTAGCCACATTCTATGTCTCACGTAATGCAGGATTGGCAATGTATGTCTGTATGCTGTTGATTGTGTGATGAATGACACATCCTTGTCTGACAGCCTGTGTGGCTCAGTAGGCTACAGACATCAGCATGTGTGATGGTGCTGATGGCTTGAATCTGGCAGTATCCACATCTTTTGCATGTGAGGTAGTCATATGGTGGTGTCCCCACAGACTGTCATTCCCCTCAATCTGTTACTGCATGAAAGCTGGACAAAGCCAGAGAGAATGGAGGACAAAGGTCCAAAACTAGAGACATGAAGGATAAGAAGTCTAACACTCAAATGATTGTCTGTAGTTAGCACTATTCACTGACTGCCTAATTCAACATTTTACTGGAACACCACAAATGTATGAGGAACAGGCTAGACATATGGGGTGAAATGCTGGACATTATGAAAAACAATGTATATTGAGAGGCATAACTGTCAACTGTACAGATTTGTGCCTCATATATTTGGTCCGTTCTTCATAAAATTGTGTTTTTTGGCAAATTAGTGGCAAATCATTAAAGAGTGAAGCTAGAAAATAATGATAGGCATTTGAGTTTCAGACTTCATACCCTTCAGAAAATCCATGCTAAAGCAAAACCTGTTATTCTAGCACCATTCTAAGTTTGTAAGTGCAATATTACAAACCTGCCCCTATTTTTGGGCCTTTGTCCCACTTTTATTAATGACTTTGTCCAGATTTCTTGCTGTAATAAGTTGAGGTGTATTGTGAGAGGCATGCAGACTGTCACCCTTTATGAGATGTTGCATCATGTACCCCAGTCACATATTAATTACAGCACACAGTCAGGGAATGCCATGGACAATGTCAGGGAAGTGCTGCACTGCAGAAACAGGTGCAGCTGCCAATGCTTGTAGCACACAAAATCCCGGCCTGGCCTGCAGGTAGCTCTCGCCTGGATTCACCTTGTACGTATGACAGTCCCAATGGGCATGTCTCTACACCTAGCTAACTTGAGTGCAATTCTGTTGTCTCTTGCTCTCAAAGACCTGCTATGTGGAAATATGTCTGTACATACAGACAGCTACCTCTAAATATCTGTCTGACCCTATCCCCCCTACATGGATAGTGTAGCTATCAATATGTACCTATATATATATATATATATATATATATATATATATATATATATATATCACAATGATATATAGAATTTCGTCATATATCTACAGACATCATATATGTAACATACACAGCAACATTTATAGAGAGATCCCAGTAATACACGCACACACACACACACACACACACACACATATATATATATATATATATATATATATATATATATATATGTAGGGATGTATGGATTTCCTCACATACCCTCAGAATGCTGAGATTGTCTGCACTCACACATCAAAACAGTTGCCCAAAGGAACCAAACCAAGGCTGCAACAGTACATAATCCACTCAACCACAGACCCATGTGCCTGTGGAATGTCACCTTGTAGTCAGACACAGGTGAGCAGGTGTTGTACTGTACAATGGTTCAACACATGCCTTGGACAGGCCAATTTGTTCCTGGCCATATGTTTGCCTATCTAACTACAACCAGCTACATATAGCCATACTGTTAACTGTACACACATAGCAGGGATACTGACAGGTGCACCGCACCTAGGACACTAGATACAATAACAGTACCAGACAATATCATTCTGCAGGCCATGCATGCTAACACAAGGATACTTTGAGTACTCAACAAGTACTGTACCTGCAATCACATGCACAACAGATGTACTTTGTGGCACCTGTGATAAGTACTGCAAGCTATAGTGTGTAATAGTAGATAGGAAGGGGATCTAATGTCACATCAACAGACTGTGTGTGTGTGTGTGTGTGTGTGTGTGTGTGTGTGTGTGTGTGTGTGTGTGTGTGTGTGTGTGTGTGTAAGTATATCCCCATCTAGTACTATGGACAAGCCCATATGAACTGTCTCTGTGCAATGGTATGCATTTTATGTCCCAGTGACTAGCTGCTGCCCTCTACATTACCTTCATCTAGAATGCCTGTTGATGTCATCCACCTTAGGAGTGCTGGCTGATAGTCTAATATCAGACAAACTCTGTGGTGCATGTGATATATCCTGCACATTGTAGAGTGTAATGGTAGATAGGTAGGGGTTCTAAGCTCACAGCAGCCATCTCTGCATGTGTGTGCGTGTGTGTGTGTGTGTGTGTGTGTGTGTGTGTGTGTGTGTGTGTGTGTAAATATATCCCTGTGCAGTGCTGCAGACATACCCTTATGGGCTATCCCCATGCAATGGTTATGCATTGTATAGCCCTGTGACTAGCTGATGGCCTCTAAATTGCCCTCCTCTACTGTGACTAGCTGATGGCCTCTACATTGCCCTCCTTTACTCTACAAGGACTGTTGTTGTCATCTACCTTAAGAGTGCTAGAGGACAGTCTAATATCAGAAAAACTCAGTGGTGCATGCAATAAATCCTACACATTGCAGAGTGTAATAGTAGATAGGTAGGGGCTTTAAGCTCACAGCAGCCATCCCTGCATGTGTGCGTGTGTGCATGTGTGCGTGTGTGCGTGCGTGTGTGTGTGTGTGTGTGTGTGTGTGTGTGTGTGTGTGTGTGTGTGTGTGTGTGTGTGTGTGTGTGTGTGTGTGTGTGTGTGTGTAAATATATCCCTGTGCAGTGTAACAGACATGCCCTTATGGGCTATTCCTATGCAATGGGTATGCACTTTTTGGCCCTGTGACTAGATTCTGGCCCTAAATTCCTTGCCTATACATGAGCATAACTGATATCCGCCAACTGTCTGACCCGGACAAAGGATATTTGTAGAGGTGCCAACTCCATCACCACACCTTCAAGTTCAGATAACCCCGGTGACATGCAACAAGGGTAGCAGACCTTATCACAAAGTATGAATGCATGAATATGCTGACTGCCCCATTATCCCTGATAGACTTTTCTACACATATGCATCTAGCAAGCTATGCTCGTATACTGCCGTGCTTTGCTGACTTCATATATCTGCTGTACTGCCATGCCATCCTGTTCTGCTGTATTGCTGCCATGTGTCCATAGTGTATTCCTTCAGATTCCTGGAACAGAAACATACACAGGTCTGTGAAACAACTGTAACTCTGTAACACTACTGCTAGCCCAACATCATGCAACAAAGATACACAAAGTGTGACACATGCTATCATACAGTACCTGTTGTGGCCCACAACAACTGGCATGGCAAAACAATACTCCACTACATAAGTACATGTCAAGTGATATAGACATCCTGTGCATTAGACACATAGTAGCATTTCCCTGCATTAATGGCATGGATAACAGAGATGTGGCACAGGTATCATCACATGCACAAGGTGTGGTGTGGGAGTGCCAGAGGCCTAGGCTGTGCCAAACAATTGACAGCATGTGTGTGAGTCAGGAGGTGTGTGGGTTAAATGGGCCATGGAGAGCTGCCATGTGTGTCTTAGGTGACCTGCATGCTTCAGTGGTGTTTGAATATGTGCATGTACACAGTCAAGCCCAGTGCTAGCCCTACATATGTCAATGTTAGACAGCTGTGGACCATACATTGTAGAGTGGACAGTTCACTGTCTCCAGCCATGAATACAGGAACTGGCTCTGCCAGGAGTAGCACTGGCACCACCATGTCCAAGGTCAAATGTGGTGGTAGTACCTGATGGTGACTACAAAATACTGTGGCTATGTGCCTCAAGAGATCACCCATGATCACATGTCCATGGCCTTCAACATCATGGTGTGGACAGCATACTTCCTTCTGTATCACTAGAGGTACTTCCAATACAGGAGCATGACAGTGCATGGCCACATGCACTCTCAGCAGAAGGTGTTGTTAGCCTATGTCCATGTGTCCAATGCCCAACTCCAACTAGATGTTCCAGCACAGACTATGTGCAGTCCAGTACAGATACTGTCTCAGCCCACTGCCTGTCCACTGCATCAGTGAACCAGTCCAGGGTGTCCCCAATGCATTGGAGGCAGTCACGGATGTCAGACTGTGTTGCATCCATAACCCTAAGCATCCATCTTATGTTGCATTCAGAACATGCCTGTGCCTCCATGATGGCCCAAAACATGTGCAGAGTGACCCGTGATGTGACAACTGCGACAGGTGGTACATGGACAGCAGTCCTCCTACAAGTACCACTGTCAATCCACCTGTGTGGGACTTTGCCAGGTCACTGGTTATGGCCAGTATCTGCACTCACTGACAACATAGTTGCCACACTGTCCTGTTCAATGTCACCACCCTCTGACTGTCCAATATCTGTGGCCTTTAGGGACTGGATATGTGTGGGCACACTAACTGTGTGCAATGACAATGGGGGCAGTAGATGGATGTCAACCTCTTGGACAGATTCAGCCCCTGACTACCCCATGTGTGCCTCACTATGGCCACCATCACCATCAGAGTCCGATGAGACAATGACATCAGGTTGTGAGGAGGACAGACTCTAACCCCCCCAGTCACCTGTGAAAACCAAGACAAAAGCAGTACATTACTACCTGCATTTTTTATGTATGGTAATCCACACAGACTCATATAAATGAGGATCCACAACTGCATTTCCATTCACACATCTTCTCATCTCTGCTCCCATGCACAACAGACAACCTCACATCAACATACACGGACAAGTCAAGCCTTTTATAATATGCAAGTCAGCAACAGCCAGGTCAAGTTGTCAGTACAATCTGCCTGTAAGGTATGAAATATGACACTATACATGACAGACCTACACATAAAACCCAGTACACTTATCTTAAAATGATATGCCAGTACTAGTGTCACTGCCTCATGTAGGTAGCATCTTCCTGTTGTGTTTGAACAGGCATCTTGGAATAATTGCCTCAGGTATACCAGGCTGTGTAGCCACTCATAATGATAAGTGCAGAGGTGTCGATGGTCATTGAAATATACACCTGCAACTAACCAGTCTATGAACCACAGTTATCTGTTCCAGAGTGGAACATACAAATATTCCACTCTGGCTAAACACATTTGTACATAGGGCAATATGGCAACCCTTAACTTCCATAGGGTATATATGATCCATACAAAACTGTATCATACTTACCAGGTACAGGATCACAAACTTGAGCCACTCCTGATGGACCTATGAAAAGGTGAGGAGAGGTACTGTCAGCACCACCGAATGTTGCAGCACTACAAGGTAATACGTGCATATATCCACATGTACAGAGGCTACTGTGATACTGGCTGTATTGCTGACATTCTGAGTATGTGCACACAACTGTGCATAAACCATAACTCCCCCCAATGCAGATAGACCTAACACCCATGTACAGGTATGTACAACCTGTCACACTAACTGATACAGTATTATACTGGTGAACACAGTATGCTTACTTGGATGCTTCTCTGCTGTGGACACTGTGGCACCCACCTCCATGATATATGTTGTGACGGATGCCTGAGAATTGTTGTGTGTTCCTAGGTTCACCAGGAATTCCTCTGCAGCTGTGAGTGGATGTTCTATTGCAGGTCCTACACCAGTGGCAGCACAATCCCTGGCAACATCAGCTGCCCTTTATTGTGCAGCATTCAGCATGCCTGTGGCCTGGTGTTGTATCTGCTCATAATTCCTGTCCTGTTGGCCAATCTGATTTACATCCTATACAAGTTCTGTCCACAATTCTACTCACTGCTCCTGATTCTGCCTCCCCCGGACAACAAGATGTGATAGCGTTGTCTCAGTCCATCCACTATCATATCATTCTCTGTCTCTGAGAAGGGGGCATGTCTTCAGCAGTACAAGTTTCCTGAAAGACAACAAAAGGGGAACACATTACAGGACCAGATATGTGGACAGCCACTATGTACAGATCCAGCACACTCATAATGGCCTGCACTATCCACTGCTCCCTCACACATCATATCCCACAGTCTGGCAACTCTCTACATGTGTGAATACCACCAAGATAGTAGAAATACTGGGGTATGTCCCTGTGTACTGTCACAGATTCTGCTGCATGTTCCAACACCTAGCACTGCAGTCTATGTAGTGTGTCCCCTACAGGAAAACTCCAACTAATATGTCATATGGCCACTGCCAGACAATTAACAGTGTGCTATTACAACAACTGTATGGGGACAGTCCAGCAACATCAGTGTGCCACAATGACAGAAAACAATGCCAACCTGCTGTAGTATATGTTCCCTGTAGGCATCATACCTCTCAAGTATACAGATGTTTGCAGAATGTCAGGATGTTTGCCTCATAGTTTTGGTCATTTACACACAAACTTGTGGATCTCTGACAAATATGTAAACACTGTCACTGTGTTTGGGCCTTTGTCCCCCCATAAATTATGGCTTTGTCCTGGTTTCATGCTCTAAGAGACTGACAGGTATTTTAGGCATAGCCATCAACCAAACAGGGACATATGTCAACAGAAACAGGGACTTAGCCAGAGTACATCAGGGACATTCAGGGACACTTTTAACATGTTAGAACTATGTATGTGAGACAGTGACTGAATGAGGTAGGTGCATTACAGTACATTGTTTGATATTACAGGAGTGTACACCCTTACTCATTGTCACTATTTATTCTGTGTAATCCACTAGCTTTCCTACAACAGCCAACCATTGTAGGAGGGATTGACAGTGACAGAGCTGAGATGTGATTAAAAATCAGGGACAGTTGAGAGGCAATACCTGTAGGTGTAGGACAGCAGAGTATCACTGACACATCATTACCATACCTCTAAGACAGGCTTACTGTTGTAATCTGTATTTCCCATACCTCCATCCTCTCATTCACATCCTATTATATGGAAAAATCTATTACATACCTGCTGGAGTGCAATACTCCTTTTTTGAACTTTGCTTCTGGTATACCTTTTGAAATCTGCTCTCTGTGTGAGTGAAGTCTCATACAGAGTTGTTCCCCATAAGCAGCTACTTGCCTTTTTAAAGTACTGGTCATGAGCAAGTAATTTCCTCTGCACCAATCTGTGGCTTAGAATTGCTAATTGCAGCCAAAATAACTGAATTGCACTATCATTGACCAATGACATTGCACCACAGTGCAATATATAAGGCCTTCATGTAGACCTGGGCCCTTTTCTTAGTTGTTACGATGGACATCACATAGGTGTAGAGACGAAAGCATTGCAGAGGGTAGGTACCATAACTGTCATCTCTATAGATTTATGGAGTATGTGCACTGTTTTACCTCATATGTGTGGTCAGTGTCCCATGACATAGTGGTCATCTGGTAATTCAATTGGCAAACATTGTGGGCTAAGGTCAGTAAGAAAAGAGACACAGTTGAATGCCAGACTTCATACCCATCAGAATATGCATACTAATGCAATACCTATTAATCTATCAACCTCCTATCTTTGTAGAGGCAAACCATTACACATGTCCCTATCTGTGGGCCTGAGCCTCCCCTCATTATATCTGGCTGTATCTGGATTCCCTGTTCTAGGGGATTGGGAGATAGGGTAGGTCTGTAGCAGCTACCTTTATATTCAGCTGTGTATGCTAAAGGCTGCAGCTGCTGCAGCCTAGCACACATAGGGGAGAGTGTGGACACTTGACAGCAAGCTGTACATGTAACTGTAACAGCTGTGTTAGACCTGTCATTATGATAGTGCCAGGATAACGGTACACTTTATAGTCCAATAGAGGCATGTGATTAAGGTATGTCTGTTATGAAACAGTACCAATAACAGAGAAGTAGGCAACATATAGTTAGGCTATACGGATATGTGTAGTGTGCCCCTACCTGAAGGCCTCTGACTTGCAAAAGTGGGTAACAGTTCATTAACTAACAATAACCTGTGTGGAGTAGGATTTCATGACAAAGTCATTAGTTGCTGTCTTCACAATAATGTAATTGAATTGCTAGACAAAACTGGATTTGAACCTAGGACTGTGTGTGGCAAAATGTACTGCATGCAAGGCATGCAACAGACTCTGCTACTGAATCACTGCAAAAATGGGTGCATTTGCAAGATATACATGTACATATACAGGCCATGGAAAACTTTCTACATCCATCAGTATGTGCATGGCTTTATATGGCTGTATTTCTGCACCAGGGTCCCAGATGCACATGTACTTTGCCATTGCTGCCTTAACAGGTGTCTTTCCACAAGTTGCTGATAAAAGGGCACATATACCTGCTATCACAGGCCTCACTTGCATCCATTATTATGTCTTTGGCTGTGTACTGGTGTATTACTGCACCAGAGTCCAAGGTACTGTCCCATTTTTTCCCATTAGTTTTTATTTAAGTTGCATGCCCAATGACTGTAAGTGGCAACCAGTATGTTTTGCTGGAAACAGATATTTAACATCAGATCTAGGTGGTGTGATGGGTTAATACCATGGGCTGTAGGTGAGAGGGGCCTGAGTTCAAAACTTGGTAGAGGGGTTCATTTTGTACATATGTCAGACAAGGTAATAAAGAAATTTAATCATTAAAGCTCATTTAAGCATAGCTAAGTGAAGTGGCGCAGCCCATCACGCTAAGCAAACCCATGCTAAAAAAATATAAAGCAAAGAAAAATGATGTGATGGGAAAGTGGTGAAATGGGCAAGCAGGGGGAAAACATAGTGAAAGGCAGTTAGGGATGTGCAGGAAGGGTGTAGGAAAGACCCATAGCTATCCATATATTGTACAGCAACAATGGTGCATTTTGACAGAGTTTGTAAATTAATTTGGACTTTCAAATCCCAGAGAGAGGGGTGAGGACAGCATAACTGTGTTATCAAGCCAATCAGACCAGATTAGTGGTGTCCAGTGGACAAGTCTGGGACATGGAGAGCTATGTATGGGCTGATTTTTTTTTTTGGGACAGGTGTCCATTTTTTAAGGTGAGAGTGGAATGTAGAGGAAGGGACATAGGCACATGTGGGGAGGTAAGTTGGGTTGGAGAGGATGCATTTGCAGATGGACAAAACAGACAAGACAGCAGACAGGGGTGGTGTGTGACACATGAAGGGAGTAAATGCCTTAGATGGGGAGGGTGTTGTGGAACCAAGTCGCATGCACCTTCAGAAGGCAGCAGCATGACTCATGTCCCCACCCATGGGGCAGTCAGCACTGCTCCTTTACTGCCCTGAGGGTGGCTGTGCTGGAGGCTGGATGCAAGGGTGAGCCTGCCACACCAGGTCAGCCAGTGTGCTCTCAAGCTGGTGCAGGTGGAATTCATAGCTCTGATGAACAATCCTATGCCCTATGACTGGCAGTTGATCCTGGGTGACTGTAGCCCCTCTGCCGCCACTCCCAGGGGAGGATGGACCCTGTCTCCTGAGGCAGATCCACCGAATGCTGCAGGTGGTGCAGGAGAAGCTGGGGGTCAGCACCGGCCTGGGTCCCAGATGTGCTAGGACCATGGCCAGTTGAGACAAGGTAGGCAGATCACCAGGAAGCAGCCTACCCTGACATGCTGTGGTAATGGAGGTATAGCAATAAGTATACATTAGTTATTAAGAAAACATTGTTAGTAATAACACCATGGCAGAACACTGGAAATACAATTACATATCAATGCAAATTATGTGAAACACAGCAATAAATAACAGCACAGTTAGTATAACAGCATGTTAGAAACAGTTACAGCATAATTAATTTACAAACCATCTGTTCATAGCAGAATACTGGCATTTGTTTTGCAGGATTGATACACAATGGGGAGTGGCATTTTGCCTTTCTCACTGTTTTGTGATCTCTGAGTTTGAATACATTATAAAACATATATACAAACAAGTGTTTCTTTTTTTCTTTTTTTTTATTGATTGAATTTAAACCACTTGTGGTCAATTTAGTATATGCTGATTTAGTGAATCTGTGAGGCAGTGAAATATAATTTCAAGTGTGTGTGTGTGTGTGTGTGTGTGTGTGTGTGTGTGTGTGTGTGTGTGTGTGTGTGTGTGTGTCTGTGTGTGTGTGTGTGTGTATATATATATATATATATATATATATATATATATATATATATATATTTTTTTTTATATATATCTATAGTGTTGGAGGCCAAGCCAGGTCACTAAGAAGAGGCAAGAGTAGTTAATGTGAATGAAGGACTGCAACTGTCATCCCTCTACACAAGGGTGGTCAATCAATGGAGCCTGGGAACTGCAGAATCATAAGTCTGACTAATCTCATACACAAAGCCAAGGAAAAAATTATCATGGATATATATAGTATTAGAGGTCAGGGCTTGAAACGAACAATCAATGGACTGTGTATGTAGCTGGACCGAGAAGATGTGGTTCCCATCTTCTGTGGCCAGAACAGTTTACTATCATAAGTAGGAAATGCAGTTGGCTGAAATGTGGTAATATCGACTTGGAAAACCAAAAACAGAGTGCACCGATGTGCAAAATGTTGAATCTGCATATTAATATGCGAATTTGACCTTAGTCAACATTAATAGAATGCAGTCCTACACTGCACCAGACGTAATGTGAGGATTTTGCAGGTGGGCAAGCCCCCCTGCATCCCCATGTGGGGGGAAAATATATATTCCAACTCTGAGGTGGCACTACAGTGAGGAAAAGGGTACATTTCCCGATCCCCACTGTACTGAGATCTGTAGTTCAATGATCAACCTCATCTTTGCGAATGCGGTGAGCATTCGCTGAAATGGAACTCGCACAAGGGAAGGATCAGCAACATGGGTCGGCCAAATGTCATTCGACAACCCATGGTTACCGAAACTTCCCTCTGCAATTTAAATGTAAACTGGCCAGAACATTATCACAGGCCACTCCTCATTGCCTGACACAGCCTTCTGGAGGTAGGTCTTTTAGAAGAAAAATCTCTGCCTCTGCAGGACTAGGAAGGGATAAGATGACAACTTATCTTCCCTCTGCCTCCATTAACCCACTAATGAATTAAAGCAATCCATCAGTGCTAGCTGATGGGCCTGTTGACCAGGAAGGTTAGGATGACCAAGAAGAGTGGACATTGGGTAGGAGTTACTAATCATGGTTCGCTGATGATCATTGGCCCTGGGAACTACAGAACAATAAGTCTGATTACTCTCATATACAAAGCCAAGGAAAAGATTATCATGAATTCTTCAGACATTGGAACCAACCTAGGTTGGCTTCATCAAAGGCAGATTATGGGTGGCACCTAGGGTGAGAGGTTGGCATAATGGTTAGGGTGTTTACCTTACAAACACAAGGTGCAGGGTTTGATTCTCACATGGGGTAGTTGGCTAGGTTTAAAATGTCCCACAAGGGCAGTTAGCCTAGTACTAATCTACGAATCTATGAATCTATGCCTACTCAACCTGGTGAACTTCTTTGGAAAGGTCACCAAAGCAATGGATGAGGGCAAAATGGTGTATACTGCCTACCTTGTCCTGGCTAAGGGGGCATTGTAAACAAAGTTGTGGAATTTGGCATTATCCCCTATGTTATACACTGGATGGCCTGCTGGCTTTCAAATTGGACACAGGGAGTTAGGACAGTGGGCACCATATTCACAGAGAGGTCAGTCTCTAGTGGAGTCCCTTAGGGCTCTGTGATGGACCTTATCACTTTTGTCATTTACTTCTTGGAAGTCAAAGCATATTTCAAACACCTGTAGCTGACCATGTTTGCAGATGACTGTAAACTAGGAGCAAACCCCAAATCCTGCAAAAACACTAAACATCCTACAAGAAGGACTAGCACAAATAAATGACTGGTGACAAAGCCATGGCTTAAAAATCAATGTTAAGAAATATTTAATAGTACCCTTTGAGTACTGACCCTTTGGGTAGCCACCTTAGGAAACTACCTCATTGATACGACACCCATATGAGGGGATCTACTAGTCAGGGATTTGAGAAAATATGTAGATGGTAAGCTGGCTTTCAACTGACACCTGTCTAAGGTAGTGAGGAAATCATTTTATGTTGCAGATTGTCTCAGTGCCCTATATTTATACTCATTTTCTTACAGACTGTTGAGAGGCAAGCCATGACTGGCATGTCAAGGCATCCTTGTATCCCACGCTGTTGGACATCTTGCACATCTGCAAAACCAACGGAATCAGAATTACTCAAACTAGGGAGTTGAACCTTGCTTGAGACATAAAGAAGACATGTTGGAGGGACAGATATGTGTATCAGAGAAATCCCGTCCAGTGGAACAGGATTCCCATCAATGTAAAGCAGAGATCTTCCTTAACCCTATTCAAGCATAACCTGGACCAGTGGATGTGAAACGGAAAGTCATCTCAGGTTTAGCAGCTATGTTCCTAATGGACAGTGACCATCTGTAAATCATATGCCAGCTTACATATAACCATTAATATAACCTCTAAGGCTCAAAAACTTGCAAGATACATTTGGGATGCATGGCTAGGATTATAAAGGCCCCATTATTTATTAGTTTTGTAAATGCCTATGAACCTAAAGCTATGAGCAACACTAGCAGTATATCCTAATAACATTATAGACAAAACAAATAAGATTTAGTGCAGTACTGAAGCAGGGGGAAATGTATTATTATTAAGTGTAGACATTAAAGAACATAGAGCATATACGACAGTGAGAGAGGGTGGGCTGGGTGGCATGAGGGAGATAAGAAAGGGTAGGTTAGAGATGGAGTGCACTAGGTGTGAAAGAGTGGTAGGGCACTTATACTATCTGCAAGGTGGTTTAAAAAAGAGAAGATATCTACTACCTGCAGCCATAGTGAATAGTGAAACTTAATTTGCAAAACCTTGATTAGGCTAACACAACAACTAGGTATCCTTGATTGTGATGGCAGTCACATATTTTAGTATGTTTTTGCAAATAGGTCTAGAGCAGAATGGAAAGCACTGCAAGGACAGCACAACCTTTAGGACTTTAGTCTGAAAGGAGATGTCTAAGTTGAAATCATCTTCCATCCACTTTGTATTTAATGTTGATTGCATTGGGAAGATTATTTTTTGGGAAGTATGATTACTACTAGGAAAACATGCATTTTAACAGGGGTGTGTACACTTTTTATATCCACTGTGTATATATATATTTGTGTATATATACACACATCACTACAGTCTACTACCTACTTGCCTTGTCATTTGCTGTACTGCTTTCTTCACGTTACATTGCCTTACTATTTGCTGAATTGTCACTGCTGGAATTCTGAATATTGCGTCCTGTTCTGTAAACTATAATACTTTTCAGAAACTTGGTGTTATGATGATAAGATGTGTAATGGAATTTAATTTATGAATACAAGCACCACTTTGTGCTTTCAAAGTTCTACTTATTATGTCGGAGTAGTGTTCATTACTAACTAATTTGTTCATACAATGCATCTACTGTTTAATTTCATTTGCCTTATTACGTACAATTTCTCTGCTGATCAGTTTTCTCAAATAAGGCATAGCACTTTGTAGTTTTAATTTTAATTTGCTTCAAGACTTAGTAGTTCTGCTAGCTAACTCCAACCATATTGTAATAATTCACTGCCTATCAGTTTCTCATCAAAGGCATAACACTAGATCATTTAATTTATTCCCTGACTGCAGCAATCATTGTAAAGCTCTGTAACTCTGATGGTTTAATTGAATCTTGCCACAGTAATTGCAATGCCTGACAGTAGCTTTTCTTGCAGATAGTCCTGCTAATGTCAGCCGCTTGGATGACCACATTAAACAGTTATGGATAAAACTTACCTTAAAAGCTTAGCATACCTTCCAGCTATTTGATTTAGTCATTGCACTCAGATTTCTGCATTCATATATAACCTTGTTCCTCAAGGATTTGCTGATTATCTGTAAGGCTGCATGTATTATTGAATAACGGAACTAAGTCTACTCAAAGATTCCTTACTGGTATTTGCATAGGGTGTACGTCTGAACACATATCCTGAAAACATTATGCTCCTCTTTCTGACTGTGTTATATTTAAAGGCTAGTATATGAGTTTGAGAGATCAGAGATTGAGAATTGTGCTGTTTAATTTGTCATTCTAAAACACATAAAAAAATTAAACCTTCTTTAGTCATATTAACATATCACTAAGGAAACCACATGAAGCTTACTGTAGGTGCTACATGCAGGTTTTAGGATTTGGGGGATGTCTACTGCATAGTATGAACTGTTGGAAACTACCAGAATTATATGGCTCATGTGCTACTAGGCAAACACAGTAAACCTGCAGGATTTCTTTAAGAAAAATCATAGCTCTGCTCCAAAAACAAAACACACCTTATGTCATCACACTATGGTGTGTGGTTCTCTAGATGTCCCTTGATATAACAAATAAAAGTACTTACATTATTGTTATCTCAGTTTCAGTAAAGGTTTCTTCCTGTTTTACCAACCTAAGATACAATTTTTAATGTATTTTCCAAATTATTATGTATTCAGCTGAACTATCAACATTATTTCAATTCCAAATCAAAACACTGACATTTTCATCTAAGATAGCAAGAAACTTCACTGAATCGACTAAATTTTTTAAGGTATTTTACCTCAAATATCAGAAATGCAAGTACCATCCCAACCTTGCTGGGTGACTCTGCTTCATCATTTGCCTGTCATTATAGTCTCCATACCATTTCTCTTTATGTGTTTATTTATTTATTTATTTTTACTTAAGTGGCATCTACCTGAGACAAGCTGAAGTAATGGGTAGATTTTGCTGCCGAGTTTCTGAGGACAGCAGACATAATACCTGAGCTGGAATTTAGGACATGTGCCAGCAGTGTAGACCTTGGTAGCACCCTTCCCACATGTAAATGACCAGGTCAAGAAACATTCAATTAACTAAACAAACACCCTCAATCTCTTTATTTAAGCTGTATGGATGAAAGAACCAGCAGTCACTTTGCAGTCCTCTTCAGTTAGTAGTAAAAACACTAGGGCATGTTGCATTGCTGAAGGATTACTATCAAAAGTGTGGATTCCTATATGGTACTGTGGCTTCTGAGTTCTGCAGAAACAGCATCACACCAGGAAATCTTATGATAATCTTGAATTCTGATCTGCTGGACACAAGTAGGGGGCAAGAAGGGGTAACAATAATATCATTGTATTGCAATCTGATTGCTAAGCAAAGTTATTCTAGGTTCATAGGTTCATAGGTAGGTACTAGGCTATTGGCCCTAGGGTCTATACAAGCCTAACTAAAAAGGTACCCTGGCTTTCGCCACCCAAGAAAATTATTTTCCTGTGCCCCTGTCAAGCAGAACCACAGAAGTGATCCCTGGGGTAAATTTTCTATTACCCATCCAATCATCAAGATTTTTCTTGAAGAGTGCTAATGAGGAGCTCTGTTTGACATAGATAGGTAGTCTGTTCCAGAGTATGAGAAGTCTCTGGGACAGGAATCTATCCCTCCAACATGTTCTTTTTATTGTGGTGACAAGGTTTACGTCCCTAGAGTGTGTAGCTTGGAGGGATTGAGATTTCTTTAAGTGGAGCATGTCCAACAGCTCTGGGTTTGACATAGCTTTGTATGTTAGGCAGAGATCGCCTCTGAGTAGGCGATATGCGACGGAGTAAAGCTGGAGTTTTTGAGACGGTCTGCATAAGGCATCTGTTTGAGGCTAGTAATCCTCTTTGTGAGGTATTTTTGCGGCCTTTCCAGTTGTTGTAGATGTCTTGTGAGGTGCATACCGAAAGAGGCGTTGTACTCTATAATGGGTCTAATGAGTGATGAGTAGAGGGGAGCAATGACCTCTTTTTTTCCAGATGAGAAACCTTTTGTGATGAGGTGTGCCATGTAGAAGGATTTTCTGACCACTGTGGAGATGTGATTATCAAAAGAAAGGCTGCTGTCCACCTGTGTCCCAAGGTCTCTTATCACACTTTCATTGTTAAGTAGACTACCGGCTATGTGGTAGTTCATGGGTACAGAGTTTTTACCAAAGGGGATGACAATGCACTTTTTGGCATTGAGCTTGAGACCATGGCTTTGACACCAGGCATCTGTTTCAGTGAGGCCCTTTTGTAGGATGTCCACATCATTAGGAGTTTCGATTATGGCTCCTAGTTTGCAGTCATCTGTGAATTTAGTTAGCCAAAGACCTTCTGTATTAGCCTGTACTTCAGAGAAGTAGATACCAAACAGGTGAGGACCCAGGACTGAACCCTGTGGTACTCCACTTGTCACTGGTCTGAAGTTTGATTTGGAGTCTGCTACTTTCACAGTGTGGGTTCTGTCAGTAAGCCAGTTGGCAACCCATCTTGTGACATAGGGATTTATACTTAGTTTAGTGAGTTTGTCTATAATTCCAGAGTGGGGGATGGTGTTGATTGCCTTGGCAAGATCTAGATAGGCTGTGTGAACCACATTACCCTCATTTATGGCTTTGGTGACTACTTCAAAGAAGTCTATCAGGTTTAGGAGACATGAGCTGCCTTTTACAAACCCAAACTGTGTGGGGTCCAAAGTTTGGAGATCTCCAATGTCTTTGTTTATGAAATTTAGATACACCCTGATATTTTTTTTTCTTAGCAAAAAGGGAATAAGTTTGTCCCCACCCCAATATATTATTACATTGAACCATACCCATATTTGTTTATAGAACTGGAAAAAATAAAAAAAGAAAGAGAAAATCCATAAATATAAAAAAAACAAACATTACAAAATTGTGGTACAAAAAAAAATGTGGTTGTTAAAATTCAGTGTTATGTTATAATAGAAATATATATTTTATTTAGATAATATAGACAACAACAGTAAGATATATGTAGGTGTATGTAAATAATTAAATACACTACATATTTAGCTAAATGCTGTATATGTTCAGGATTCTATATCGAAAAACTTGATTTTAAAAAAAAACGATATATAACCAATTATATATTATTAAGAATAAAGATATGAATAATAATAATGCGTAAGTACATTTTGAAAAAATGGACCACATGATAGTTCAAATTCTGGTATTATAGATCAAGTAAGGATAGATCCAAAGGAGTGGAAGAGATTTTTTTAGCAGTTTAAAAGAAAGAAGTGAAGATATACACAGACACCACGAGATTAAAACTTAGTCTTAATGATTTTAATAAGATGAAACTATTTTTAGAAACTTATTTTTTTTATTTAAACCCATTGAAAGGCTATTATATTTTTGTGGTATACTATTTTTAAAATATATAAATGTAATATTTATATTTATATTGACATGTTTTATATTGAGGTTCTCCAAAGCGAAAATTGGGCGCCAAAAGTTAATTTAAACTGCTATCATCTGTTTATGAGTTCCATGATGATATGTACCATGGCCTTGCAGACCAGGCTCATCAGGCTAATGGGGCAGTAGTTCCCTGGGTCTGTTGTGCCCCCCCCCCCTTTGTGGAGTGGGATAACTGTCACGGTGTGCCATTCAATGGGCACAAAGTCTGAGGTGAGGCTATGATTGAACATGGTACTTAGGTGGGGTGCCAGTTCATTCTGTAGTTCATGTAGAAGGCAGCCTGGGATGTTGTCAGGTCCTGTGGATGCTGTGTTCTTGGCTTTGGAGAGTGAGGTTTTTACCTGTGCAGCCATGATTACAGGAACTTTGCATTCTTCCGGTATAAAGATGGGCCCTCTAGGGGGTGAGAGGGGGGTAAAGTTAGCACTGAACCTATCTGCCAGGATGTTGGCAATATCATTGGTTCTGTATATTTAGTGTCATTGTGCTGTAACTCAGAGCAGATCTGAGTGTTGCCATGGAGATTCTTGACATAGCTATAGAATGCTTTGTGGTTGTCTTTAGAATCAGTGGCATTTTGTTTTCGTAACTAGCTTTGGATGATTTTATGAGGGAGTTCAGCTTCTTACTGAGGCTGACCAGGGAGTTCCTCCAATTGTGGGATTTTACTATTTTTTGCAACAGTTTCTTTCTTCTGTTGTAGAGTTTGTTTATGGCAGAAGACCACCAGATTGGCTTCCTTTTTTTGGAGGATAGCATCTTGGTTCTGTTAGGGATAGCACAATCCCTGAACTCATGTAAGTGCTTATAAAGTGCATTTGTGTAGGATTCAGCAGTCGTACCTCTATTGTCCATCTGCATGGGTGTCATGAAGCTTGCTACTTCTGTCTTAAGAAGCGTGAAGTTGGCTTTGGAGAAATTTTTTACGGTTGTTTTCCTAATGGGGGGTGAGAGCGGGATGTGGATATCTAGGGTGCTTAGCTTGTGGTCAGATCTGACCAACGAGGAGCTGACCTCTGGTGTGGAACACTGGTCACCCATGTTGGTGATGACCAGGTCTAGGATATTGCTGCCTCTGGTGGGGGGTGTTAAGTTGATCCAAGGCATTGGAATTGATGATTTCCAGAAAACATTGAGCAAAAGAGTTGGTACATGAGTAGTTTTCCCAGTTAATGGTAGGGTAGTTGAAATCACCCATTATTAGAGTGTTGGGTTGTACCTTAATATTTTCCAGTGTATCAAGAAAAGAGGAGTGGGAATCTTGGGGCATAGTGGGGGGGGGGTCTGTAGCAAGCTACAATCTGGATTGCGGTTTTGCCCAGAGTTAGTTGAACTTGGATAATCTTGGATGCATTATGCTGAGCAAGTAGCTCGGAGGTGTGGATATCCTTAATGAATATGGACACGCCTTCACCTTTAGTGTTTCAGTCCGTGTTTGGTGGCCGAAAAGTGTGGTATGAATTATAGCTTGGTAATGCAGGGGTGCTCTCTGGAGTTTTGAACCAGGTCTCTGTCACTGCACAGATGTCAATGTTCTCCATTTTAAGGAGTGTCTCAAGTGAGTGCATTTTGAGGTTTAGGCTTCTAGCATTGAGTAGCATTACCCTCAGATTTTGCTTGCTTGTACCTGTCACGGTGGTGAATTTGTCATTTGCACCTTGCCTAAAAAAGGCACTATAGGGGTGGCAAGAACCTTTGCCAGTATCCGGAATCCCAAGGGAGACATGTGCAGGCCATCTCCGGAAAAGCAGCGTGGTCTGTTGTTCATGTCATCCCAAGCAGACAGATACTGGATTCCCTTAGAATGACACCAGAAGCTTAGCCAATTGTTAAAGTCAATCATTTTGTCCTTGTACTGTGGTATCATTCTGGGTGATGGCAGGATGCTACTCAGGGCTAGGGTCATACCTGCCTGGGCTACAAGATCGGAGAGCTCCTCCATGTCTTTTTTCATTTAGTCCAGGGAGGTACGTCTCAGGTCATTCACACCAACATGGACAATGACAGTCATATTTGTACTTGTTGTGGAGTGACCTGAGTGCGTGTGTTATGTGGCAGATCCTGGCACCTGACAGGCAGCTGACAGTAACGTTTTCTATGTTTAGCCTGGTGAGTGGAACATCAGTGTGCCTGACTATAGAGTCACCTATGACTAGAGTGTTGTGTACATTATGCCTTATGGGCTGTAGTTGAGTGGCACACTAAGTATGTGGGCTATGTGCCATTTGGGTTGTGTTGGGGGTGGAGGTTGCTTGCATTTCTACTTTGGAGGTCTTTGTTGTTTGGGCAGATTTGTACTGAGAGCCTCCATGATTGTAGGTGTGTGTTGTGTGCTTTTGTGTATGTGTTTTGGTGGTGTAGGTTTTGAGGGACTATGTGATGAGTGTGGTGCGGTGGAAGTGTTTACCACCTCCTCTTGCCTAACTAGGCCAGTCTTTGGTGAAGAGAGCTTTGCTTCCAGTTTGGCTATATAAGTGCATCTCTCACAGGTCATAGTGTTGGGTGGTAGGAGGAGAGGGTTGTCTGTGGACATGAGGCAATTGCTGCATTGTCCCAAGATGCCCAGATTCATCAGGTAGACAGGAGAAAACACCAGGAGCTGAACTTTAGACATGTCTGAATAGGTGCTTATTTATTAAGTACTAAAAACTGTTTTCCTCTAGACAAGTGAGGAAAGTTGAGTGCTGTATTAATGTGTAACTTATTTAGTGCTTACAATGAGTTCTGAACAAGTGCTGAGTTCAAAGAAACAGATTTGAGTGCTAAAACTAAAAAGCTGGCTAGTTGCAAGGGAAATTTTGAAGAACAGACTTTATGGCACTAGGAATAGTTTAACCTCAGTTAAGTGTGGGGGGGGTGGGCTTAGGAGCTTACAAACAGTCCTGGACACAGCAAATCTGTATCTGGACAAGACCTACCACAGGAAAAGGGGGAAGCAAGCTTAGATTTTTTTTTCCAGTAAAAGTGGAAATGGAGAAAGCTGGAACAGAAGTTAAATCAATGTTAAGAATCTGAGTGGGTTGGCCTTCACAAATGTTCTCTATTAGATTGAGCGAACTAATGACACTAGACTGGGAGGAGTATCAAAGATCAAATATACAGTATGGTCAGGCAACTGCAAAGCCACCAAGTATAAGAACACACAACTCAAGAGAGGGTAGGTGAGAAAAATTACAGTTCCTAGCTGTAGCCACTAAATGAAAGTTTTAAACAGATCAAGGAGCAGACTCTAGAGAATGCTTTTAGCTGTAAACAGACAATTATAGTAATGCACACTATTACAGTTCCTAGCTGTAGAACACAGAAACCTCAAAAAATCAAAAATGCACAGAAAAGCTCAGATAGAGCACTCACAAACAGAAAATACAACTCTCAGTATGAAAAAGCAGTTTACAGTTAATTAATTCAGTAAACATGCAATTAGAGTAATGAAACAGTATCTAGCAATGGAAAATACAGTTAAAACAGTATAAAACAGTACACAAATGCAGTGAAACAATAAAAAAAGCTTTATAACAGTGCAAAATGTAGATCAACTGTAAGCATTTCAGAAGTGCAGTTCAGTGAAATAAATGTAAGAAATAAAGTATCCTGCTCTTGGAATCTTAAGGAATTTCCACTTATGCAATGCAATTCAGTGCCTGAGCAATACAAGCACAACATTTATAAGACACATGGTTTATATACCAGTAAGAATGGAAGAGTTGGAAGATCAAATTAATACTCAGCCCCTGCTATTACCCAATCACTTATACTACAGAAGGTCAGGATACCTTGTTACTCTCAATAATAATGAAGACAATCAGCAGAAAATGGCTGCCAGAAACACAGGAAACTCAAACAAAACTAGCAGCCTAGACAACAGGCCTCTATCAAAATTATGCCACCTGAGCAGAACACAGAAACTTCACTTTAAAAACATAAAAAGAACACCCACAAAGAGAAAATACAAGTCTCAGTATGAAAAAGCAGTTTACAATTTAGTAGTTAAATAAAAATGCAATTATAGTAATGCACACTATTGCAGTTCCTAGCTGTAGCCACTAAATTAGAGTTTTAAACAGGTCAAGGAGCAGACTCTAGAGAATGCTTTTAACTGTAAACATACAATTATAGTAATGCACACTATTACAGTTCCTAGCTGTAGAACACAGAAACCTCAAAAAATCAAAACTGCACAGAAAAGCTCGGATAGAGCACTCACAAACAGAAAATACAACTCTCAGTATGAAAAAGCAGTTTACAGTTAAGTAATTCAGTAAACATGCAATTAGAGTAATGAAACAGTATCTAACAATGAAAAATACAGTTAAAACAGTATAAAACAGTACATAAATGCAGTGAAACAATAGAAAAAAAGTTTTATAACAGTGCAAAATGTAGTAGATCAACTGTATAGCAAATTGTAAGCATTTCAGAAGTGCAGTTCAGTGAAATAAGTGTAAGAAATAACTTATCCTGCTCTTGGAATCTTAAGGAATTCCCACTTATGCAATGCAATCCAGAGCCTGAGGAATTAGCATAACTCCTAGAATGGTACAATTCAGTAGCCTAGAAATTAAAAGCATGAATTAGCATAACTGTTAAAAAAATTAGACTGTTTCTGTTATTGCATTGTGCTAATATATTAAACTGTTAAGAATGTTGACTGTTTGTTAATATTACTTTTATTGCATTGTACTAATATGTGCACTCTACCATGTGTTTTTCTATTTGTTTAATTTTGCTTCATTTGTACGCATAACATTTCTCTAATAACTTAGTCTTATGTTAAATCTGTAATTTGTAATTTTCTGGAGCTTTTTCTTCCCAGGACTCCATTGAAAATGGGCTTCTCATGGCCAGTGAACTATCCTGGCAAATAAACTATACATAAATAAATAAATATTTTTTTCATGTAAGATAATTCATAGTACAAGAGTCAGAAGTAGAAAAAGTCAGTTTAGCAGTTAACTAAAAAGCTGAGTTTGATGTCCTCACCAGGGCTTCCTGTAAACAGCATTTTATCGAGCATACAAGACAGGATTGCATCCGTCTTAAAAAGAAACTATAAAAACTCAAGCTATCTGCGATGATACAATATAAAAATAAATACAATATAGAGACTATGAACAAACTTGTGGATAGTATACAGAAATTTAATGCACAGTCATTTGTTATACACCTAAATGAAATCAAAAATAAGCAGAAACATATCTTATGTAATATTGGTAATGTATGAAACAAACACTCTGGTCCTGGTTACTACATAAATCATACCATGGCAAACTATTTTCTAGCTGTGGAATAAATTTTCTAACTGTGGAATAAACTTTGGAATAATATGAAAGGCATCAAGCTACATACATATAATAGCTATTAAAAAATGCAAAACATTTGCTGGGTGCAGTACCTGAATTAATAGAAATAATCAGTACATTTTCAAACCAGAACCTATAAAAACATTCCCCAGGATTCATGAAGCTTCACCAGGTGCAGGCGTAGCATTGGCATACCAACACCAAATATGGCCAACGAACAATCCAGGTATGAGCTGTTTCCACGTGCACTACCTGCGTACGCTATGCCTGCACAGCTCCTGGTAACTGTATGCTAATGACCTCATTTGCAGCAGTGTAGCATGCAAATGAAGGTATTTAGCAATCCAGGAAGTGGTGCAGGCATAGTGTAAGCATGCAGAAATGTAAACAGTAAAAAAACAGTTTACAGTTTTGCAAACATAAAATCAGAGCCATGACAGCCAACCAAACACATGTATTATATTGGTAATATATGCCAATGGCTAAATATATAGCCATTGGCATAAAAAATGTACAAAATATAAAAAGAACATTTAGTTTTATTTTTCTCACTATCGCGAAGTTTAAGCGCAAGACAGCAGTGAGCAAACGGGATTGCAAGGAAAATATAAAATATAGAGTAAAACTGCAATGTAACACATATCATGATTTCCCCATAATAGTCAATAGCAGGCACATTACACCACACCATGGTGCAAGGGTTGTTAAGGGACTGTGACAGTGTTTTGCATGGAATTAGTAGGCAATGCCATGCAAATGAGAGGAGCAATAGTGAATTACAGATTCCCCGCTGATGTAAGGATGCACCTTACAGCATAGCGTTATAACACTGAGGTGTGCCCTTGAGATAAAAATGACATCAAGAGAGGGGTGTGTCACCTTTGCTGTAAGCAGATTGGAGCATTGCTAATCTGGTTTTCCCATAGCTAAGCAAAGCTGCAGGAAAGGGGTGTGTTGAGCTGGCTATAGCTTTGTTTAGCTGAGAGCACACAAGGTAACCGAGTATGCATGTGAATGGAGATTAAAACATGCTTAGACTCAGTAAACGGGTTTGTGCGGCTCGCGCCAAACCTGAAACAGGAAGGATATAGGAAAAAAATAAGGAAATGCTGCAGCAGGGAAATTGAAGTATAAATGACTAATTAGCACCTAGGAACCTACAGTGGGCCATTGGCAACAGCTAATAAGGCTGCAAGCAGCTACCTGCAGAACAAGAAATGGGAGGGGATGTACTGCAAAGAAAACAGTAAAGTGTCACAGCAGAACAAAGCAGAATTGCATTATCAGCTACAAAACATATTTTTCAACACATGACTGGGTAGGGAAAGTACAAAACATGAAAGTTGGCAGATGGATGCATGCCTGACAATGGGAGGGGATCCAGGTTTAAAAGTGAATTAAAGGGCAACAGATTAATCAAGGCAGGCAAGCATAACTCCACACTACAGGCCCCACACTTGCAGTACTCACTATAAAACCCATAATTAAGATACCCTGCAGCTGTAATTGCTCATATATACCCAATGACATCAGTAGCATCCATAGCACAATAGTATAAAGTGTGAAAGCACCTCACACACACTTGTTTGTATTCCCATACACTCTGCACCATTGGTGTATACAATAGGGGAACTTTTAATATGTGCATGTTAGGGGCTGCCATAGCTTTGATCCACTAGCATGTGTTGGAGACTGAAGGTGGTGTGGAGAATGATGCTGACAACCACCTCAGGCACCAGAGGAGGAGAAGAGTGTTCAGACCCAGGGTGACCTACCAGGGGCTACATGTTCTGGAGATAGGGCATTACAGGGTGGACAGGGACACCCTACAGCAACTTGTGGAGCTGTGCCAGCCACACCTCAGAGCCAGAACAAACAGAGGGAAACCCAACCCAGTGGATATGAAGGTATGTGTAAGCCTGAGAATACTAGCCACAGGTACCTTTCAAAGGCCAACTGGGGATATCATGGGGATCTCACAGGCATCAGCATCCAGGTTACTTCACCAGTTCCTGGATGCCATGTTACCACATGCCAATGAGCACATATACTTTCCCTGAATGCAGGAGGAGATGGCCAGCAATATGCGTCTCTTCCACCATGTGGCAGAATACCTGGAGGTACTGGGTGCAATAGACTGCATGCACATACACATCAAGTCACCACTCGGTGAGCAGGGTAGGCTCTACATAAACCACAAGGGATACCCCTCCATCAACTGCCAAGTCGTGTGTAATGCCCAGGGCATCATCATGGATATGTGTGCTGGCAGCCCTGGAAGCTATCACAACTCCCACATCTGGTATGCCTCACAGCTGTATGAGGTATTTGCCAGGGGGGACATCCCAAATGGCCAACTGTTGGGGGATGCTGGCTATGCACTGGAACTGTGGATGATGACTCCCATCAGAAATGCACACACAGCCATGGAAGAATGCCATAATGAGGCACACGCACAAACCAGAATCATCATAGAGCATGTGTTTGGGATGCTTAAATCATGGTTCCATTGCTTGGACATATCTGATGGAACCCTGCAGTACTCTCCAAGCACGTGTGCCCACATCTTCATAGTATGTGCCATGCTACACAATATGTTCCTGCGGAAACAGCTGCAGCAGGGACAGAATGGTGAAGGCCCTCACAGCTCACCACCATTGCCAAGGGGCCCACGGGCACAGAGGTACTCGGACCATGAACACCCTGAGCCAGCCCTAGTAGGCAGATGGAGGCATGCCCAGTATGCCCATGTCTTGGCAAGGAGGGAACGTATAGCACACACACTGACAGTGTAGGCACCTAGGGACTGACACCTTTCTCCACCTTCACACACAGTAAAAATGGATGGCACACACACAAGACTACCTGTAAATTGCCATGTATAGGCAGTCTACTGTGTGCATCCAACATAGGCAGCCCTCAACTATTGCACACACAACTGCTATTGGCACAAGGTAAGTCAACACCTGAACAGTAAATTAAGCTATCAACATGTGCTGATACTGTATGTATAGGTTCATAGGGAGGTACTTGGCTAACTGCCCAAGGGCATTCATAAGCCTAGCCAAAATGTGTCAGCTTTTGCCACCCCATTGATTAATTAACTGTCCCTCTGTGGAGCAGAGCCAATGGCTGGATCCCTGGGGTGTATCTATTGTTCCCCATCCACTCTTCAAGGTTTCTCTTGAAGAGTGTTAGTGAGGGGCTCTGTATAATGTAATTAGGGATGTTGTTCCAAAGCATGGGGAGTTTCTGTGACAGTAATCTGTCCCTCCAGCATGTTCTAGTTATTATTGTGGCAAGAATTAGCTCAATACAAAGTGTGACTCACTGTGACATGGATTCCCATAGGTGGAGCATAATCCATTAAGCCTGAGTAGGACATGGCTTTGTTGGCCAGCAGAGATCATCTCTGAGTAAACGAGATGTCACTGAGTAAAGAAGGAGTTTATTCAGTCTGGCTGCATAGGACATATGTTTGAGGCCAGTAATCCTCTTGGCGAGGTACGTTCGTGGACCTTCCAGCTGTCGAAAGTGTCTTCTGAAGTACATCCCAAATGGGTTATCATACTCTATGATGGGACTGATGAGTGACGAGTAAAGTGGTGCTAGAACCTCTGTATGTCAAGATGCAAACCTTTTAGTAATCAGATGACCTACATAGAAGGATGTCCTAACTACTTTGGAGATATGATTGTTAAAGGAGAGAACACTATTTACCTTAATCCCCAGATCCCTTATTACCTTGTCTGTATTAAGGTGGCTGCCACTTATGTGTTAATATGTGAGTGTTTAGTTTTTCCCAAATGGAATGATCATGCAGTTTGTGGCAATTTGCTTGAGGCCATGACTTTGACACCATGTGTTGGTCTTTGTGAGGCCCTTTGAAGGATGTCTGTGTCAGCTGGACTGTCAGTTATGGCTCCCAGTTTGCAGTCATTGCCAAACATGGTCTGCCGTAGTCCACCTGTGTTTGCCTGTACCTCTGAGAAGTATATGCCAAATAGTAGGGGTCCCAGGACTGAGTCCTGTGGGACACCAGTTGTGACTGGTTAAGAGCTGGACCTGGAGGCTGCTAGTCATACTATGTCGGTTCTGTGTGTAAGCCTGTTGGCAACCCATCCGGTGATGTATGGGTTCATGTACAGGCTGGTGTGTTTATCAATAATACCTGAGTGGGGAATGGTGTCAAAAGCCTTGGCAAGGTCCAGGTAGTATGTGTGAACCACCTCTCCCCTCATCTAATGCCTTTGTGACTGTCTGTAAGATGTCAAACAGGTTCAGTAGGCAAGATCTGCATTCAACCAAGCTGACCTGGGTTGGTTTAAGTGTTTGGAGGTTACCAATGTCTTTGTTAATGAGTGCCATAAGGATGCGCTCCATAGCTTTGCAGACCAGGCTAGTCAGGCTTATGAGGTGGTAGTACCATGGTCAGTTCTGTTTCCACCTTGGTGGAGTGGAATAACTGTTGCTATGCTGCATTGTATGGACATGTAGCCTGTGTAGAGGCTGAGGTTGAAAAGCTTAATTAGGTGGGGGGTTAGTTTGTCTTGTAGTGTTTGGAAGACACAGTCTGGGGCACCATCTGCCTCCATTGATGCTGTATTTTGCCATTTGAGAGGGCTGTTTCCACCTGTGTGTCTCTGATGTCTTGGATACTGGACTTTACGGGTATTGTTGTGGGCTTTTTAGGGGGTGAAGTTTGCAATGAATGTATCTGCAAGGATGTTGGCAATATTAGTAGGTTCAGTATATTTTGTGCTATATTGAACCGGCACAGTGCAAATGTGTGTGCTACCACTTAGATCCTTGACATAGCCAAAGAAGGCTTTGTGGTTATCTTTTGAATCCTTGCCTATTTTCCTGTTGAAGTTAGCCTTGGATGATTTCATGAGGGACCTAAGTTTCTTACTAATACTGGTCATGGATGTCTGCCTTTCTTGGGATTTGCTTTTTTTCTGGACTACTGTCCTACTTCTGTTGCATAGCCTATTTATTGCAGGGGTCCACCAGACCGGTGTCCTTGTCTTGGAGGAGCGAGTCTTGGTTTACCAGTGATGGCACGATCCATGCATCCTTGTAGGTGCTTATAGAATGCATTTGTAAATATTTCTGTATCTAGAGCAGTGTTTTCCCTTACAGTAGGGGCTGTAAAGCCTCCCGCCTCTGTCTTTATTAGTGTGAAGTTAGCTGTAGGAAAGGTTTTCACTGTGGTTACCTTGGGTGGGGGAGATGGTTGGGTGTGGAAATCATCAGTGAATAGTTCATGGTCAGATCTAACCAGTGACCTGTTTACCTCTGCTGTGGTGCACCTGTCACCCATGTTGGTGATTACCACTTCTAGTATGTGTCCACCTCTGGTGAGGGAGTTTACCATCTGATACAGGGCATTTGAGGTGATAAATTCCAGGAAGCGCTGGGCCTGGAAGTGAGTACTCAAGTATGTTTCCCAGTTAATGGTAGGGTAGTTGAAATAGACCAATACCATTGTTTTCAGTAGGACTGTCATGTTTTCCACTATCTCCAGGTAGGTGGAGTGGTGGTCCTGGGTCATGGGGGGTGATCTGTAGCATGCCACAGTTTGCATTGCAGTTGTGGCTGATGTTAGCTGCACATGGATGATCTCAGAGGTATCATACTGCCCCACTAACCTGGAGGTGTAGGTATCCCTGATGAATATGGATACACCCCCTCCATGTCTGTGTCAGTCCATGTTCTGTGGCCAAAATGTGTGGTATGGGTTTTAGTCCGGTAGTGCCGGTGTGCTCTAAGGAGCCTTAAAACAGGTTTCAGTTACTGCACAGATATTGACGTCCATACTGAGGAGTGCTGTGAGTGTGTGCATTTTGTGATTACAACTCCTGGCATTGAGTAGCATAACCCTCATTGATTTTGCTGTTGTGCTGTTTACGGAGGTGGGATTCACCTGTGAGACTTGCCTAAAAAAGACACCATGGGGTTGCCAGTAGCCTTGGCCAGTATTCAAACGCCTAAGGTTGACAAATACAAGCCGGTATCGTATTGTTGCATGCATGTTTCTCATCTGTGCTTGTTACTCATCTTTCCTGTATGTAACCTACTGGTAAGCAATAGAAAGCCTTAAACTGATGCAAGTCTTCTAGCTTCCAAGATAGGCTTTTGGAGTGATTAAGTATCAGTGTTCTGTATTTTCTTGCTGCACTTAGCTGTTTTCTGATTACATGGTGATTTTTCACTGTATATTGTGATCTGAAAGCTCTGTTTATTCACATATTATTTCTATGATGGCCTGCACTTTAGAGGTTCACAGATAGGTAATAGGCTATCTTCCCAAGGGCATTTAGAAGCATAGCTACAGTGCGTTGGCTTTCTCTGCACCATTGATGAAGTAACTGAGCCTCTGTCAAACATAGGCAATGAAGTGATTCCAGGCAGAGTTGCCGGAAGCTGTTGAAGACTGGGGTGGTGGAGGGTGATAGGGGCACTTAGTGATCTAAAAAGGGCATGTTAACATGAAAAATCAACACCATTCAATTTCCCCAACAATTCTTGCAGCTATAAAACTGAAGGGGCTCACCTTCCCTCTGGCTGTATGGTTCTGGGACACATGATCCCAGGGGTGTATAGTCTGTTACCTATTCACGCATCAAGTTTTCTCTTGAAGTGTGTCAGTGAGGGGCTATGTCTAATGTAGTTAGGAATTTAATTTATAGCCTCTCATTTCATTTATGTTTTGATTTCAAGAGTAAGTGAAGCTCAGTGGGTTTGGGCGCCTCCACCCTTTGCTTAGCCTAGCTTACACATAGAAATCATCTAAATAGGAAATAGGCAGAAGCAACGTTAATGTCAATAGTGTAATGGTTACAGCATTTGCATAGTATCTGTGCATTTGTGATTCAAATTCCAATAAAGTCAGATATGTTTTTCATGTTAAAAAGTATGCCTTAACCACAGCTTGCATATTTAGGTAGTATTCCTCAGTATAATAAACATTTGAAACACCCATATAAACCCATGTGTGCCGGAGAGTAAAATCAACAGAGATTGTAATGTTATGTAAGCACATAGTGAGATGTTAATTCACTGAAATGTATATATCCTGAGTAGTTAGCAGATGTGGCTATGTTAGCATGCCCAGGTTATGTGTTTTTAAATTTTGTTTAACTGTGTTTAACTGCTGTTTTAATGTCACACAAACACTTTTAAACATGCTTACAACTGCTTAAATGAGCCTTATTCTGGAGAAAAAACATTTTTAAAGCATCGCAGGTCTTGAACCCTGGACCATGAACACCATAGTCACAGAACTTACCACTAAGCTGTATACATGTTTTATGGTCTTTAGACTATACCTTTTACTATAGGCATTCCACAGTACTGACCACAAATGGGACAGTCACTTTCTGTACATATGTACAGTACATTGTAATATACTGTAGTTTGTGAATCAACATATACAAGTCTACATATGTATAACTGTTAAAACTTATTACTATATATATATATATATATATATATATATATATATATATATATATATATATATATTTGCATTTGTCTCCATACAGCTGTTGCAATAGAATTCAGACAACACTTCCAGGCTGTCTTCCTCACAAGTAAGGCAAAGGGACAATGCTCAAGTAGAGTAATCAATTATACTCCACTGTCACCATGGTATTGGCTAATGGAGTAGCTGCAAAGCCAATGTGCATGTAATTAACTACATCGGAACACCAGTTGGTGATCAGGATAGCACATGTTACTGATCTCTAACTATAAAAGGATGCCTTGTCACACATTCAAACCATCTGTATATACCTGCAGAACAGTACAAAATACCCAACAGAAAATTGAAACGCAAACCAAAAAAGATTAAAATACCAGTTAATAATACCTCCATTTACCAAGGAGGTATGTATAACATTTAGTATGTCTGTGTATGTAGTACCTGTTCTGTAATAATTACAGAGTAATCAATGCATATAGTGGAAATAGCTATCTTGTACTGATGTATTGTTTTCAGTAGTAATGCTTGTAGTATTCTATGTGTGTACTGCTGTAGGTCATAAGGCAAACTCCTCATACATCACAAGGGATGATATATATGGGCTTGGAATTCACCAATTGTTTTCCAGCCACTGTCAGTGTCAGGGTTGGTCCAACAAGTATGTGCTATAACAGGGGATAGTATATGTTGATATATTGTAACAGTAGACATATGCATGGGTGCATTAGTGAGATGAACATGTCAAAGGTTGGTTTACTATGCAAATACGATTTGCATTGTGGGATATTGTGCCAATAACTGTGTAATGTACAGTATTCTAGGCAGATCTGTATTCCATTTTACATAGCATTTCTGTTATGTTATGCAAACATTATTTATGTCTATTGGCAATTATAATGCTTAATAACATGATACATATGAAATGAAGTCATCTGACAGTTTAGCAGCATGATAGCAAAGAAATTTGGAAGAGCTAGGTAACTATCCATGCACATAAGACATGTAATATCCACCTCTCTAGTACCATTTGCAAGCAATAACAGCTGTGCATGTGTACATATTATGCAAATGTGTAGTGACCCTTGTTACAGGGCTGGGCTGAATGGCTATGTGCACACCTACATAGAGTGGATATTGAGAGTAGAGACACACTGGTTGAACATTCAGGTTTGTGTAGCCTAACCTCTCATTGCCAACCTAACAGCCACTTGCAAATACTGTATGTAAGGTTGTGCACAGTACTGGTAATGAAACAAGTTGCATATCATCTTTAACTCCAGTGTAACATCTGCAGTAGGAGTGTAAGATGTAGGAGACTGCTGCCCATGTGTAATAGCTGCTTCATAGGTGATGGCTTACACTATCTGATTATATCCTGATCATGTTGATAGTGGCAGCAGAGTCTATTGATACTTGACTCTGTTTGGTGAGTGTGTGTCCATGCCCAACAGAGCTCGTGGTTCTGGTGGATATGTGAGTATATACCCAAAAAAGGATACAGACCTGTTGACACTTACATCATCTGTAATCAACTATGAGGATATGATGTGCTCCTCAGATGAGGATTGCTGCTAAAGGTAGCTACTATGTTTCTGTAATAGCCAGTGTTGTCACATCCATAACACAAATATTTACGTCTGAACATCACTGTCTAAAACATCTTCATAAGCAATAAGTAAACTAAATACAGTACTTGATACTTGTAGTACTGAATGCTCATACAGGCATGTCCACTAGTCAGCTACTGGTGTTTACTAATATCAGCTTTGTGTATGTGGACATCCTGGGGGAATGTAATCTCTATGCCATGTACACTACCAAACCCACCTAACACCACACCCCACACATTGTCTGGGATGCAGCTACAGGGGTAAGCTGGAAGGCAGTCCAGTCTACAGCCATGACTGGATTGGACAGTCATGAGGTGTAGGTTAACACATGCATCTCATCACCACAACCAACACATACCCTTACCAAAACACAGTAAGGACACCCACAAATACCACCAGAAATCACACACATTCACAGAGGCTTCTAACTATCTGGAAAAGCAAGAAACCTCCCAAGCTGTAATAGACAGACAACATAATACACAAACTGTATGACATAATTTGCCAAATTGTGCCACCCCTCAAAACACGTCACCAGAAACATGCCCAACAGTACTCATTTGTGAAAGCAAACTCTAGCACTATGTTACACACCAAGCTATACAAAGGCAAACATACTGTCAGCTGCCTGTCTGCCATGATTAGCCACATACCCATACACTCTATACACATATTCCATGTTGTTGTGTAGGACCTGTGATGCAGTAGCCTGGACTGCATGGAAACACACATGTAGGAACTGTCAAGTCTTGTAGCCCATGCAGGTATGTCCCAAGGCCTGGGTAGCATTCTGCCATTGGCCAGAATCATACTGCAGTACAGTGACAAAAGGATTGTATTCCACAATTCTCTAATGTACTGGTGTAATTCAAAGGGTATCCAGTATCTCTCTGCCTGGGATAACATGGTTGACAGACCATGATGCTTTGCCAGACAGGGCCTGCACCTGTCACCCCTGGGAATCTGAATACTGGCTACTGCCTTCATCATGCAAAGTTCAAGTGAAAGTCCACTGCTGTAACAGGGACAGCCAAGCAATAAACTGTGGGTCTCGCTTCTCAATGATATATTTCAGAAACTCAGTATGGACTCTCTTACGTCAGTCCTTAACATGGAGAACATATCTGTGCAGTGACTGTGATATGGTTCAACACTCCGGAGAGCACCCCTGTATGACCATGTTATAACACATACCTCACCTCTTGGCCATTATCCTTTATTGGAACACACAGGCCACAAGTGTGTCCATATTCCTGAAGGATATGTACACCCCCATGCTAGTTGCATTTGCATAACTTCAGATACATTATGCTGAGCAACTACCTTTGTGCCAAAGTGGAATCCAATTTGCACCTTGTGAAAGATCACCCACCATGCCTCAGAATTCCAAACTGTCATATTGTGTTGCAATGGGGAATATTATGTTTGAGACAGAAACTATAATAATGGTTACTCTCAACTATCCCATTATGAACTGGGAAGACTTCTCATGTACCAGCACCTGTGCTCAATGCATGTTGGATTTCTTTGACCCCAATGACTTTGATCACCATAGTCACACAAACAGGGCTAACAGTATGCTACACATAGTCAGTCTCCAAATCCAATGTTATGCTTCTTAAGATCAACATGGTGACTGTCATGGCACCGATGCAGATGGACAATGCATGTGCAAATACCGAATCCTACACAAATGCACTTTAAGCACTCACATAAGTGCAGTGATTGTGCCATTGAAACAGAACCAAGATTCAACTAAACACAAACAGGAAGGCAAACAGGTGGTACCCTGCCTTAACCTGTACCACAGAAGGTAGTAACTGTTGCAAGAGTGAACACACGTGAATGGAGATGATCCCTGGTCAGCCTCAGTAAGCTGCAGATACACCATATAAAACCACACAAAGCTACTGTGAAACAAATCAGCTATATATTATGAGGCCAACCACAGAGCATTCTTTAGCTTTGTCATGAATCGTAATGGCAACAACAAGACCTGCCATGCTTCACAGCACTATGGCATGAGAAGTACTGCACCTACAGAAATAGCACTTGTTCTTCCAGATAGGGTCTTGCATAACCTAAACCCACTCTCACCTCCCCCTCAGCAGGTACATATATTTATATATCCATGTACACTACAGAGCGCCTGTAATAACAACTATGCAGGTACAAGCTGCACTCTCTAAAGCCATACATACAGCTTGCATGGGACCTGTCAACATCCCAGAGTGTATTTTACACAAATGTCAGAACAATTTGCTCTCCACATACACATCATGTTCAATCATAGCTTCATGTCAGCCTGTGTGCACAGCAACAGTTATCACACCCCACAAAGGGGGAGTCACCACTGATAATGGGCAATAGTGCACTACTACCCTGCTGAGTCTGGTCTGTAAGGCCATGAACCTTGATTAACTTATTTGATGTAGTCAGTACAGATGTAGATGACAGTAAGGTTGATTCACACAGCATATCATGACCTTGCCAGGTCTTAGAACACCATCACCCATACGGAGTTCCAGCTACACTCAGTAAACTAGGTGTATATTCCTATGTCACAAGATTGGTTGGCAACTGGACTGCTGGCAGAACCAACACTAAAGAAGGTGTCTGACTAATACATGCACATCAAACCAGTGCCAGCTACTTTAATACAGAGTTCATTTCTGGTACTCCCCGTCTTTGTTATCTATACCACACAGACTAATACAGAAGGCATCTGCCTACTGATGTTTGCAAATGACTATGAGCTTGGAGCAATAGTTGACTTAATGAGTGCTGAAATCAACATACAGAAGGGCCTTTGTGGGTCCGATGTATGGTGTGTGACGTATGGCCACAATCTGACAGCTACGTATTGCATTGACATCCCCTGTGTTAAAAACCCTGTACCGGTGAACTACCACCTAGGCAGCAGTCAACATAATGGAAACTGTGTGTATGGGATGTAGCTGGACAGTAGTCTTTCCTTTGATAGTCACTTCACCACACCAGTCAGGTGGTCATAATTGGCATCCCTAATCATGAC
>NC_056735.1:703754561-703773467 GCF_019279795.1 Protopterus annectens
ATAGACATCTGTTCATGTGAACAGCCATGTGTGCTACACCTAATATATGTCTAATATATATCTGTTGAAGATGTCGCTCACCAGCACACATATATGTTCTTACAGCACACCACCATGTCAGCTATGTGGTACATGGAGTAACTGCATGCACTTGTAATGGCTAGTCAGTCAGGGGGTTGAACCCCTGTACTGGTAGGTGTGTGACAGAAGATGCTTAAGTTTTAGTCTCCCAGCCCTTCTCTGATGTACTTCGTCTTTGTCTGTCCCTTCCACAAACTCTCTGCTGGGTGTGGAGATGCACACCTGCTCAGCAGCAGCTTGTGTTGTGTAATGATGGTCATGATCAGGTGATGGCCTCTGCACCTATTGCAGTCCTCCTCAAGCTGATTGCATGTGGAACAGCAGTGGTGACATTCCCATAGTCAATTGCATGGAAACACAGTACAATATCTAGGAACATCATGTGGGTGTTTGCCCATGACAGTCGCTGTGAGTGGAACCTGGATCTGGTGTTTGGTAAACAGCAGCACAGATGAAATCTGGATATTCCTCAAACAACATGCACAGTGGAAAATAGCATAAAGACAGGAGGGTGATGTGCCAGACATGACTACAGTATGTAAGTGTAGCTATGCTTCATTCAGGCTACTGCCAAATTAACAGGTTGTGTGTGGTAACGGCTAGTCTGCATGTTTTAATAACTGACAAAAACAAACCATCTGTAGGGTCATCTGTGGACAGGTCAGTGTGTGGAACCATTTGTTTCTTGTGTTACTCACAGAACACACATCTGTGAACTGCAGAAGCATAGTGTGAGGATTGCAGTCAGTACACGGTAACAGTGATGAGAGTTACTGCCATTGCATCCCTAATTGGACATACGTCACATTGAACAGTGGTATGACAGTCACTGTCTGAGGTTATCACAGTGACATGCCAATAATGGGCCACTGCTCATAGCTGTAGTCACAAGTCATCTACACTTTGGACAGATGTCATGCAGTATATATGCATGTGTTGTGCTCCCTCTGCAAATGTATGCATCTGTTGTCTTGGGTTGATGGTAATATCTATGCATGCTGTTTTAAGTAATCCTGAATGCTGTTGACTATTACTAAGCCTTATCTGTGTTAAACCTGCAACACCATAGGCTGTATGGGATTGGAGGTACCGGCGGAACTACCTGTCCCACTTCAGCAGACCATGGCACTGGGCACCAGTGCATCTAGGGCTCAACCTTGGACCTCCACCTCTGTTGGCTCTGCACCACCTTCTGGTGGAACCGCCACTGAGGATGGGGCTTGCAGGTCCAGACAGGAACCTGTCAGCCATCGTACAGTCCAGGCCGTGGTGCATATGGGGCTCAGTAAGGGGTTTGAAGGGCAGCTATGCCATCTTAAGGGCAGAGTGGCACATTTAGAAGGTGAGCCTGCCCCTCCTAGACAGCCCCCTGCACAGCCACCTTTGCGGCTGTGAAGGTGCAGTGGTGGCTGCCCATGGGTGGGGACCTCCATCCCACTGTTTCCATTTGGGGGCTCATGGGCTTGTGACTGCAAAACACCCCTTCCCGTCCAAGGTGTATCCCCCCACATGTGTCATATACTGCCCCTGTATGCAGTCTTGTCTGTCTTGTCTGTCATCCTACCCTTCCTATCCTCCACAAGCATACCTACTCTACTTCCCCAACATCCCACTCTCACCTTATGAAAACAGAAACAAAAGGCCAATCTGTTCCCAGAACAACTTTTGCCCCATACATAGCTGTCCATTTAACACACGTGTCCACTGGACACATGTAACCTTTTTAATTTGTATCACAACATACTACTGTTGTCCTCGCCTCTCTCTCAGGCACACAATCCTGGTATGCACATGACTCCTAAAGGTTCCAGGTACACGTGATGCAGCCGACCCCATTGTACACACAACACTACTGGTCCCTCTATGGTTATCCCATTTAACTTTTTAATGATGATAATGTTGCACACAGCACCTTGAAAGAGTACTGTTCTCACATAATGATTGGACAGGAACTGTTTTGTTAATATAAATAAAATGCTCAAAGTAATGTATTTGGGAAATGTAGAAATATTTGCATGTATTAATGACACGTGTCTGTCTGAGGGAGTCTTGATATTACATAGGACAACACCACTACATAATACAGGAGTTGCTGGTGTTTCCCTTTTCATTCTTTTTTAATGTTTTGTTGTCACATGGTATGTTCTTGATATATTTATATCCATGCTTGCATAAGATTTTCCAGAACCAAAGCACAACTCTTCCCATGGCTACAGAAAAACCACTAAGTCAGAAATGAAAAACAGGGATAAAGCCTGGGAGCACTGGTGCAAAACCAAAACCCCCTCATCTAGGCAGAAATTCCTAGAACTACACAATAGAGTCAAAAAGCTAATAAAACAGGACAAATTCCAATACTACCAGTCTGCCCTAGGCTCCTCCCAACACAGCCCCAAACAATTCTGGCCCTCCATAAACTCCATCCTCCACCCAGGTAACGTGAGCACCCCCCCCTCCTAACATCCCTCACTCCCCAGAAAATATTGCTACCACATTCAACACACACTTCACACAAACCATACTATCACTAGCTAAACAACACAACCCCCCTCCCCTCCATCCCACACCTTCAACTAGTAATCTCCCCACTGCCTTCTCTTTTTCTCCTGTACCTACCTCCAACATAGAAAACTCTTAACTAAACTTAAGCCCACCAAATTAGCAGCAGACAACCTCCCAAGTGAATACCTACAAATCGCAGCTGATGCTCTGGCCTACCGAGTATCCATCTTGATTAACTGATCTCTGTCACAAAGTTACGTTCCCACACTGTGGAAAGTATCATATATAATTCCCTTCCACAAAGCCGGCCCTCCACAGAACTAACCAATTACCACCCCATAGCTATTCTCCCTCCACTCTCCAAAATACTAGAGAGATGCATACACTCTCAGGTCTCAGACTACTTCCTTCTTACTAACTCCTCCTTCCCAATACTCAACATGGTTTCACTCAAAACCAAGTATAGCACCACCACTGCCTTACTCTACTTTACTAACACTGTCCTTTCAGCATAAAACAATGGGACATATCTCCTCTGCTACTTTCCTAGACCTATCTAAAGCATTTGACATGGTCCCACACAAACAACTTATCTCTGTCCTCAATAACCTATCCTTCTCTCAATCAGTCACAAACTGGTTTCAGAGTTACCTGACAGACAACAATCCGTTGTATGGCAGAATGACATATCTCCCCAACTACCTGACTCCATAGCGGTTCCCCAAGGATCCATCCTTGGACCCCTACTCCTCTCTGTTTTCACCAATAATCTAGCCTCTGCCACCAAACATGGCACACTCATACAATACGCAGATGGCGCAACCATCATCTGCTCAGCCCAGTCCCTACCCAAACTGCAAAAAGTCACACAGGAAGCATTTTCCTCTGTTGAAACTTGGTTATCCGATGCCTAATTAATACTCAACCCTAACAAAACTAAACTACCCATCTTCCAACCCACCAAACATACTCAAAACAACTCTCACTTTAACAGCACAGCAAAAGACAGCACCACTATATACCCAAATGAACACACCAAATTGCTCGGAGTGAAATAGACAATAAACTAAAATTTGACATTCACATATCCATGACCATAAAAAAAGTCCACAAAAAACTAGGAGTGTTATACAGAAATAAGCAACTTCTCACCAAAGCAGCAAAGATTTCAATAGTAAATTCCCACCTTATCTCCACCCTACTTTCTGCCTTTTCAATATATACAAACCTAAGGCAATGCAATCTAAACAAGCTAGAGACCTGCTACAACAAAATCGCCAAATTCACCACAGGGGCATCCTACCATAGTCACCACTGTCACTCACTTGCTGAACTGGGCTAGCTTGAACTCCCTCACCTCCTTCAATGGTATCAACTATCACTCGCCCACAAACTAGTAAACCATCCACTAAATGTCCCATCCCTCCTGAATCTACTCCTACCCTATCGCACCACCAAACCACTAAGATCCAGCAACAAAAATAATTTGCAGATCACTAAAGCCAATAAATATGCTGGTGAAGCATTATTCTCTTGCACCATAGACAAATTATGGAACTCCCTCCCACCCACAACTACCTCCATACCATCATGCACCCACTTCAAAACTTTACTAAAAGCACACCTAAAAACATGCTGGCTATGTCCTTGCAACTCCCACTCTAATATCACCCACCCCATCCAACCACTACTGTTCTTTCCACTCCACTAACTACCTTGATTATAGCAAGCTCAGATGCTCATAAGCCTAATACTTATTATACAGCAGAAACTTCTTATTGTAACATTTGTTAATGTCTGTTATGTACTTCACAGATAAAGATTCTAGTTGTCTACTGATGTACTATGTTCTTCTAGTGTAGATATGTTGTAAGTAATTGCTATGTTAAATTGTTAATCGCTATGTAATCCAATGTAACTACTGTCTGTTTATTTTAGCTGTGGAGCTTTTCTCACCAGGCCTCCGCTGAAAATGGATCTACTTCCAGTCAGACACTCCCGGTCAACAAATGTAAATAAATAAATAAATAAATAAATATGTATGTATATGTATATATATATATATATATATATATATATATATATATATATATATATATATATATATATATATATATATATATATATAATATATATATATATATATATATATATATATATATATATATATATATATATATATATATATATATATATATATATATATATATATATATATCTGGACATACACACACATACATCTACATAATGAAATACATTTCCTATACTGTTGAATGACTGTGCTGGATGATATGTCTGTGATAACATCCGATGTCTGTATATCTGCCATGACTTAGTGGTAAACCACTTTGGCTGTGGTGTGCAGGGTCCTGGTTTTGAGCCTTTTACAGGCCATTCATTTTGTTGCTGGGCAGAACAAGGGCTGTTGGGTACGGGGTGATTAAGGCACTTTTAAGCAGTTGTGAGCGGGTGTGCGCGGCTTTGCGCAATGGTGAGCAGTGGTTACTTTTCATGACAGTTCCTTACATTCAGTTACCTTCTTGATTGCTTAACCGGTGTAGGCAGTGCTTACCCCCGCACAAACAGGCTGAAACCTGCTCACTGCTTCTTAAAAGTGCTTACTCCTGCTTACCCCCACGCTAATTTCTTTAAAAGAAAGGAAAAAAGGGGTGATAGGAAAGTGGTGGAAAAGGGGCACAAAGAGGGAAAGACAGTAGGCATGGTAGCTAGGGATGTGCAGGAAGGGTGTATTGAAGGTCCATAGCTGTCCATTTCTTCTACAGCAATGGCTGTGCAAATGCAATAAATTTGGATGTACATTTGGACACTCACAACCCTGAGAGAGGGGTGAGGACAACAATAGTATGTTGTAATGCCAATTAGAAATGTTTACATGTGTCCAGTGGACACATGTGCAAAATGGACAGATATGTATGGGGCATGCTTTTTTTGCGGGAACAAATTGCCCTTTTTTTCTTTTATGTTTAGGTTTGAGTGGGATATTGAGGAAGCAGAGCAGGTATGATCAGGGAGGATAGGTTGGGTAGGATGACAGACAAGACAAACAAGATGCATACAGGGCAGTATATGACACATGTGGGGGGAAACACCTTGGATGGGGAGGGGTGTTTGGAAATCACAAGTCCATGAGCCCACAAATGGATACAGTGGGACGGAGGTCCCCACCCATGGGCAGTCATCACTGAACCTTCACAGCCAAGAAAGTGGCTGTGCTGGGGGCTGTCTAGGAGGGGCAGGCTCACCCTCTAGTTGTGCACTCAGCCCTCAAGCTGGTATAGGCGGTCTTGAATCTCCCTGTTGAGCTCTCTACACACCACGGCCCGGACCATACCACTGGTGACAGGTTACTGCCCGCTCCCGCTCCCAGGGGGCCGAGCCCCATCCCCTGCGGTGGTTCCACCCAAAGGTGGTGCAGGGCCAACGGACGAGGAGGTCCCAGGCTGGGCCCCAGATGTTCTGGTGCCCAGTGCCATGGCCAGCTGAGGTGGGACAAGTGGGTCCGCTGGGACCGACCTTCCTATACGAGCTATGTTGTAGTATGTTTAAGACAGATATGGGTTAGTAATAGTCAACAGCATTCACAATTAGTTATAATAGCATGCATAGGCATTCCCATTACCCAGGGCACCAGATATAATATAGTTGCAGAGCAGGCAGAACACATTCATATATGGGTAAACAGTGGCTATTACAACAACATGCAGGTTTCATTGATGGCAACAGGACACCAATATGGGAGTATTTTAACATGGCACATGCATAGAAACAGATGTGAATATTTATAAACCAATAAGACATATGTCCCAACAAAGGTTAGGAGTGTAGACATACCAAATGAGTTGTGTAAATCAGTTATTTTTGCACATATGGTAGGGGTGAGAGAGAGAGAGAGAGAGAGTTCAATTAACAACTAATAAATCCTTGTAGTTTCCACAACATTCATAGTCCCTGCAGTGGTCTGTCCCTTATATGTATTATTACACTACCCAATGGCATTACTTTGTACAATGGTATGTTTGTAGATTAGTATGTATAGGACCTGTGTCTTATGTACAAGCTTGACAAGATGCAGGTGTTAATGCAACATGTTTTGAGGATGCTGTCATACACTTTGGGTTAGATGCTGGGATGACAGGTATGTTTGCATGTACATTCTCTGACTATGTATAGGTCTGACTATCAGTTAACAGCTGCCTACATTTCTTGGATCATCTCACTAATTTGTCAGGGGAACAGGGCAAAAGGCAGGTGATGTGGGCCATTTATCAGGACATACTGGGGAGATTGGAACAGCTGAGGGGTATGAATATGCATACCACTTTCTATTTGAGCATTCTAGCAAACTCTGTACAGTTGCTAAGTGTATATATATATATATATATATATATATATATATATATATATGCATACAGCTTTCTCTCTGAACATTCTAACAAACTGTGTGCAGTTGTGTGGTGGTCCTGGGATCTAAAGCCCTGTTGTGTGTGACAAAAGCATTACAGTTAAGATCACTGTACACTATGCTATCAGGCAATTGTTGTGAGGCTTTGCAATGTATTTAGTGTAATATGACTGAGCTGTTTGCACTTCCAACATTGTTATACAGCACTTCATACACATTTTATCGGCATACCACAGTGTGGGTAATACTGCTTACTACAAAAGTACTATTAATAACTGCAACAGTACAACAACATATGACTGCAGAGTAAACAGAAGCAATGCTGGGGTTACACCTTTATTCGCAGCATATTACACAATTCTGTATACTGGTACAACACTTTCTGAGGCTATTAAATTTATTTATGACAGTACATGCAGGCTATTTATTAACCTGCCTCGCGACACATCCTTTGCAGCCTAGCATCATAAGCTTGCTGGTTCGTAGCACACTCATCTGCAGCTGTCAGAGAAGTACAGTGATATTTAGCCATACCTATCCATAGTATACACAAGCTAAGCAATCATTAACCATGTCGTGGAAGGAGTACTTACTCAGTTCTGGGGCATTTTGCATCTGCCTTGCTTCCTGGATCCACTGTTCCAGGACATCCCCCCTCCACCGCTTCAGGTCTGCATGGTGGTGCCTAATCTGCTCACCAGTCTGGGGATACCTGTGACACTAGTAAGGTCATGGGCGAGACTGTCCCAGGCCACTGTTTTGTACTGTGAACCCTGGTACTGGCCCTGCAGTAGTCTCTTGTCATGGTGCTTTACCAGGAGCCATACCATGAATTTGGACTCCTAGATGCCCCAGCACTGTGCTCTAAAGTGAGTGCCTTCTCCCATTCCAGCCATTCTGCCTGCAGGGGGATGCTACAACGAGTTATGAGCCGTATTCCCACCTCTTCGGTTTAAGTAGGGCTGGATTCCCGCACTTTTCCATAATTGGCCAGTTTCAAAAAGGCTAAGCTATGTCTTATTCATTACAGGTTATATGTCTGGTATCCATAATTCATTTGTACATACACTGTATGGGGTCCTGGAGACTTCATAACTTTATTACAGTGACACCTCAACTCTGTGTTTACTGCAGTACTCCAATTCACATATTTATGGTCTGTGGCGGGTTATAGAACATTACACTGTACATAGATTCAGTTCACATGTTTGATTTGATTTCAATGTGGTGAGGATTAGTTTGCTGATACCTCCTTTATATGTATTGCTATCATGGTGTAATGGTTAACTACTGTGGCTGTGATGTACAAGGTCCTGAGTTCTAGCCTTGCAGAGGCTATTTATTTTATTGTTGGCCAGAACATGAGCTGTTGGGTACAGAGTGATTAAGGCACTTTAAAGAAGTTGTGAGCGGGTGTGCACGGGTTTGCGCGGAGCTAAGCAATGCTAACCTCTGGTTACAGTTTCTTGCACTCAGTTAGCCTCTACATTGCTTCACCAGTGTGGTACTCGCATACCAGTGGCCAAACAGGCTTACATCCGATTGATCCCGCACTTGCAAATGTACTGCATTTGGTGTTTGCATCAGACACTCACACCCCTGGGTGGTGGTGAGGACTACAATAATGCCTTGTGATGCCTATTACATCAGCTTACATGCTTACAGTGGGGTGTTGTGACCATGTGTTCGTAGGCGTTGTGTAGTGGGTTATGCAACTGTACAGAATCCTCGGCCTGTCCAGAGTTTGCTTCATACTATTGGTGTGTTCCTCTTACAATCTGCATCTGTCTGGCAAATACCTGGGAAATGACACCATTAAATACAGACAAGTAATTGGGTTTAGGACCTCACATCCTTCAGCCGAGTCATGCTAATGCATAACCTATTATTCTATTATTCTATCATCTTTCTAAGTGGAATATGTGCTTTCTGTCCCTATTTGTTCCCCCAATGGTTTATGTTCTGTCCAGTGGTTTTGCTCTTTGGGGTTGAGAGGTATGGGCATAAGCTCTGCCCATTTCAGAATATTACTTACATCCCCGGGGTGGTTCTAATACAACTGTGCCAGCGAACATCTGCATGCCTAGGCCCATAATTGCAAATCCATAGTTCCCACCACTACACACTGCCCACTCTCCGAGTGTCAGGACCCATGTCGTATGTTGTGTCGACCCATGGGTCATCAGGCTTGCACAACCTACTGTGGTCCGTGTACGTATACAGCCTGGTTGGATGAATCATTACAGGGACTGACTCCAATGATCATTAATTTTTGGGGTGTCCCACAAGGGACATCGATGTCTTTGTTTCAAGATTAGACCTGGCAGGTCTGTCCCACTGGTAGTATCCTGCCTGTGGTCTGGGAAGCAGTGGTGTGTTTACTTGTATTGTGGGTTTGTATGTTTCACCTGTCTAGGTGGGAGTGGTTGGTGCTACGTGTTATACATTTGTTGAGTGGACCCCTCACCCCCATTCACTCGGCCTGTGAATATATGTAATTCGTAACTGCTGTATCATATCCTAGCTGTTTACATGTGTATATTTACACACACACACACACACACACACACACACACACACACACACACACACACACACACACACACACACACACACACACGCACACACACACACACACACAGACACACACACACAAAAAAAAAAAAATATATATATATATATATATATACATTACTATATACAGACATATCTGTATATGTATGCATACATGTATATATATATATATATATATATTGCTGTCTATGTATATCTAACAACATATGGGTGTATGGGTGTCTGCATATGTATCAATATATATATATATATATATATATATATATATATATATATATATATATATATATATATATATATATATATATATATATATATATATATATATATATATATATATACCCACTTACATTATGTACTCTCCACTCCTTCTCACTCTTCGAATCCCCTTTATCGTGCTTTTAATTCTAATTGCACTGCACCTTACCTCCTCCTATACCTCCTCTTCTCTTCCCCATTCTTTTTGGTCTCACCTCTCAACTTCCATTCCAAATTCTAACCACTCCACAACTCACTTCCATACCATATCATCCTCTCTATTACAGCATAATCCTCTCCACTACTTCAAACCAAAATTCCTACCTATCTCTACAATGCATTACTCTCCCAAGGCCCTAATCTACTGCACACAAGAGTCAAAAGGCAAACTAAATCTCCTACTATTTTCCTTTTTCTTCCACCTACTCCAATCAGGCGATATCCACCCAAACCCTGAACCTAGCACTACTAACAATCTCTCCTTCCCAATATGCACTACTTACAATCTCTCCTTCCCAAAATGCACTACTAATAATCTCTCCCTCCCAAAATGTAGCAAAACCACCAATCTCAAAAGCCTAAAAATAGTTACTCTCAATGCCCAAAGTCTAAGAAATAAATCTACTCTTTTCCACAAGCTTCACCATAACCTTCCTGACATTGTAGCCATCTCTGAGACTTGGCTAAAACCTACCATCTCTGACTCTGAAATCCTTCCCACTGGTTTTCAAGCCCTTCGATCTGATCACTTAAATAGAAAAGGTGGAGGAGTAGCCTTGATATTCTCCAATTTACTCCCCATTATTCCTTACCCAAACCCTATTCCACAGTTTTACAATGCAGAACTAGTTATAGGTTTACTACAAATGAATACTCACAAAAGTATCTGCTTCATCTCCCTCTATATTCCCCCAGGTAACAATGCTATCACCCTTGAAGAAATCCTCCAGTGGGTCTCAACTAATATTAACCTAGAGACCTATATTTTAGGGGATGTTAATATCGATTGGAACAAAGTTAATAACCCAAATTCAGCCATAACTGTCAGTCTTTACAACTTTACTCAATTAACCAATTCTATTACCAGACCCAACAAGAGCAATCCTCCAGGATCTACACTTGACTGGATCTTAGCTACCCACCCTAATAATATCTTGGACTCAGGAATCCTTCCCAACTCTTTCAGTGACCACCTGCCACCCTTCATCCACCGAGCAACCCAGTCCCCCCCCCCTCCAGCATCAATACCTACATACACACAACCTAACTCACTTTAATCCTGTAACTTTCTCTAATACCCTCAAACAAACTAAATGGAATAATCTAACAGCTTTACCACTTGACAGTGCCATCGAAACCTTTAACTCTACCTTCCTAAATATACTTAACTCCCAAGCACCTCCTCAAACCATAAGAATCAAATCTAAATTCACACCATGGTTAACTAGGGAAACCAAAAATACTCATGCGACAGAGAGACAAATGCTGGAAACTATCTCAGCATAATAAACATCCTGAGACCCTACTTCAATATAAACAACTTTGCAACCTTACTAAAAGACTTATATACAAAGACAAACAATCCTACTATATGACTCTCCAAGCCAACCATTCTAAAAACCCCAAACAATTTTGGAAGTCCATTAATTCTCTTCTCAACCCAGGCACCAAAAATAATCCTTGCCCTGATACTACAAAACCCGACACAGAAATTGCTACTCTTTTCAACTCCTCCTTTATTAATTCTATAGCTGAACTAAATAAGTCCTTCCCTTTTAACCCATCCTCACAGTTCAGTCACTCTACCCCAGCCTCTAAACCCAATCCTCCCACCACTTTTCAACTCAAACCAGTCTCTACCTCATATATAAAACAACTTCTCAGCAAACTGAAACCTTGCTCAAATGCCCCAGATAATATTCCATCTAAATTCTTACAAATTGCTGCAGATGGAATCGCTCTCCCCGTTAGCATCCTAATCAATCGATCCATACAGGAATCATATGTCCCTAAGCTGTGGCGTACTGCCTTTATACGCCCCTTCATAAGGGTGATATAAACAATAATACCTCAAACTTTCGTCCCATAACCATCCTCTCCCCTATATCAAAAATACTGGAAAAATGCGTTCATGTTCAGCTAATGCTTTTCCTTACTGAAAACCACCTCCTCTCTCACACCCAACATGGTTTCCCTCCTGGCCATAGCACTATAACTGCTCTACTTTCATTCCTAGATATAGTCAATCATGCTCATGACTCTGGCAAAATAGTTTCAACAGTCCTACTTGATCTCTCTAAGGCTTTTGACACTGTCTCCCATACTCATCTCCTTAGTCACCTCTCTAACCTTAACCTCTCCGACAATACACTATCCTGGTTCTCAAGTTACCTTTCCAACAGATCTCAAGCTGTAAAATGGAGAAAAGGCACCTCTAACTTCCTTCCTACCCCCACTGGAGTTCCCCAAGGTTCCATTCTTGGCCCCGTACTTTTCAATATCTTTATCAATGACTTCCACTCTGCCATCCCAAATACTAAAATCGTACAATATGCCGACGACTCCACCTTAATCTGCTGTGCCACCAATCTCCCTGAACTTCTAGCACACACACAAAATGCCTTCTCTGCTAACAAATCTAAAATACTACTCTTCCCCCCTACAAAATCCTTCCCTCTTGGCAAAAAGACCTTAAAAATTAGAAGCCTTAAAAATTCTACCATAGAAATTGTCCCCCATGCCAAACTTATTGGGGTCACTATCGATGAAAACCTAAAATTTGACATCCGTGTTCAACTCAACATTATGAAAACACATCAAAAACTTGGCCTGTTATACAGAAACTTCCACTATCTCTCTCCTTCTTCTAGACAAACGCTTGCCACTACCTATCTTCTTCCCTCACTAATGTTTGGTGCCCCTCTATTAACTAACTTATCCGCCTCCACCTCCTCAAAAATGGAAATTTGTTATAACAAAATTTCTAAATTCACCACCAAAGCCAAACACTCCTTCCATCATTGCTCTGCCTTCCAGCCACTAAACTGGCTAGAACTCCCCAACCTTCTAGACTACCTCCAACTTACCACTGCCCACAGGATATTATTTAACCCCTCTAAATGTCCTGCACTATCCAACATCCTTCAGCCATATACCCCTAATAGGCCACTTCGATCGGCCCACCTAAACCTACTCAATGTCCACAAACCAAAACGACCTGCCAGGCAGCACCTCCTTTCTTTTTCCTTAGCCAAAAAGTGGAACTCTCTCTCTCCTACTTTAAGATTGACAGAAAATCCTAATAATTTCAAAACACTACTCCATTCCTACCTGTTTTCTAAGTGGAAGTGCAACTGCACTTTCCCCACCTAGCCTCCTCACTGTACATATTAACAGTAATGCTATTTCAATTTCTTACTACTATCAACCTTGTTCATATCTACTTATTGTTACTGTTGTCCTGTGTATATATATAAATACTGTAAATAGTTTGCTCTCCCTTTATTCCCCTCCCTAACATTTATGCTTGTTCTACCACTCTGCCATTACTAGACTCAGACTCTTTGTAATCTTTTAATCATCCATTCTATATATGACTGATATGTTATGTAAACACCATTCCTTTTATTGCCTCTGTATCACAAATTACCAGCATTCATACCATGTAGACTGACGGCTGCATCCTTATGTATCTGTACCTTGAATCTTATGTTAATTTTTATTTTTTGTATTTTGTTTTTATCTTTGTATTTTGTAATGTGGAGCTTTTCTCCCCGGGCCTCCACTGAAAATGGGCTCCTGAGCCCAGTGGACCTCCCCGGTCATCAAACTGAAATAAATAAATAAATAAATAAATAAATATGTATTCCATCTTTGTATGCATACATTTGTACTACGGAGAGGGAGAGGTATATCTCCATGTAGCTATGGGTAGATATACACACACATTCCTCTACGTATATACATCTACATCTGGTTATTCAGTTCTTTGCCATGTAGATTAGACTTTGTTGCAGTGGGACTCATAGTGGGTGTGGCTGCACATTGGGTGATGCCTCTTCCCAATGAACACTTTTGCTCACATCTCTGGGGCTGTCCGTATAGACCCACATCAGTCAACACCTGCACACCTAGACCCATAACTAGCTACCCATAGTTCCCCCACCTGCACCTCCTCTACAGCACACAACCTTCCTCTGTGTGCAGATCGGGTCTGAACACACCACTACACGCTGCCCACTCTCCACTTCACGGGACCCATGTCATATGTTGTCTCGACTCATGGGTCATCAGGCTTTCCCACCCTTGTATTCCGGGTATGTACCCACCCTAGCCAAAATGGTCGTCGTATCGCCTTTCTTTGGTTATATGTCAATTTTTGGGGCGTCACACAAGGGATGTTCCTGTCTGTGTTCCAAGATTAGATTTCACAGGTGCATTTTGTACCCCCATGGTTCTATTCTGCCTGTGGTCTGGGGAGCAGTGGACTATTTCCATTGTTTGTGGGTTTGTGTGTATGTTTCCTCTGTCTGGCTGGGGGGGGGGGGGTCATGCTACATGTTACATGTTTCTTGCTTGGGCCCCTCACTTCCATTGGCATAGCCTGTGAACATATGTCACTCTTGTGTGCTGTTTACTATCATAGCTGTATATCTGTGTATATCTATGCACACACACGCGCACACACACACACACACACACACACACACACACACACACACAAACATATATATATATATATATATATATATATATATATATATATATGTCTGCAACTATATATATATATATATATATATATATATATATATATATATATATATATTTATATGTCTGTAACCTTTGGTTACAGTTTCGTACACTCAGTTAGCTTCTACTTTGCTTAATCCGTGTAGGCAATACATACCCCCCGCAAACGCATTTAAACACACTTAATGGTGCTTATATATGCTTACTACTGCTTATTTATGCTTAAACCACTACACTATTGCTGTGTTGCTTCATTTGCATATATATCCATATACCCATGGATCCTAGTTCCCCAAACACCCACCCCAACACTTCACTGACACAGCAGTCATCCATTCTCCAGTTGGATACACGGTGTATCCACAGCACTACACACTGGCCACTCCCTACTCCTGTAGACCCATCCCATGTGTTGACTCACTCCACATATCCCTCAGACATCCCAAACTTTTAGTCCACAAACAGTGGTGAAATGAGTGACCAGTAGGACACTATTCACAATTTTTGGGTTGTCCCACCTTGGACACACATGTCTTTATTTCAAGATTAGACTCTATACTTCATTACATCATTACTCCCGTTAGCAAGACACTACAATAAATTAATGACTATGACTATGTGGTAACACACACGTTACACATGAGAGCTAGTAATGTATGAGTTCAGTGACATTATATTACAAATAGGACCAGTTTAGTGATTGGTGTTGCCATAGCAGGCAGATCACAGGAATAATTCCACTATTTCATAGTGAGAAAGTCCTCACAATTTATTTTTTGATAACAGCACTGACTTCGGACAAAGTACACACTTCTGCATTTTTGTAGATTTGTCCCTTCCCTCTTATACACAACCTATTATTCTATCTCCTGTCGAGGTTTATAGGGGCACTTTCATGTTATTTTTGTCTGCAAAAGGAATGCATGTGTTACAGGGAATGTACTTCTACATACACGTGTATGCATGTGTGTATGCATATATACTTATAACGAACTCGCTGACCTCCATGAGGCGGTCCAATTAGAACCAAGCCATCCAACCCTGACACATCTGGATCCATAATTTCATACCCATGGTTCCTCCACCCCACCCGAGTTCAACATAAATGCAAACCATCCATTCTCCTGTTGCTATCACAGCCATGACATACCACCACACATTGCTCTCTCCCCAGCGTTAGGGACCCTACACGTATGTTGTCCCAACCCATGTATCATCAGGCTCTCCCACCATTTGGTCCTTGAACATACCTGCCCTTGCTTGTGCAATGGTCAGACGTCCACTCCACCTAGCAATTTGTGATTGTTTGTAAAGTAGACTTAGCAGATTGGTAATAATAACAAGAACTAAGTAAAACCATAAAACAAAAACAGGGTGAACCAGGAATCCAGGATGCCAGTGAACTTGTCAAACACACTCCATCTTTATTAAACAACTCGTTTTAGCGCTTTCATCTCTAGGTGAGAGACTTCATCAGAAACAATTCATCTTAATTAAACAAATCCTTTTATAGTATTGTGGATTGGTGACATCACAAAAACAATTTAACATTTAAAGCAGTAAATACAATAAAAACCTAACCTGGAAATTGCCATCTAGTACAAAAATAGTAATACATTGGCATATGGGTCCTGTGCATAACAAAATATAATGAATTCATGTAGTATTAAAAAATATTTGTAATATATTATAACCATCTTGTTTACAGAAGTGAAAATAGAAAAATGTTGAAAAAATATATGTATTAAAAAAATATATATACAATATACAGGGAAAATATACATGTGTATATATATATATATATATATATATATATATATATATATTTAAAAATACTGCAAAATACTTTAAAATTTCTTTATGAATAACTTTATTTATAAATAATAAATGAATAAATAATACCTTAGGTGTTGGACTGTAATGAAATATATCTTGAAAATAGATTATTTTGATGTACTTCATAATTTAAAAATTTGAAAACAGTTCTTAAGCCCAGGGGGATACATGGAAACCAATCTAAACTGCCACTGGCTTTCTTTTCTTTTTCAATAAATTCTTCAGTCCCTCCCCCAATATCTAGTTTAACCATATCTAGTATACCAAACACAATTTATCAAATCCATCACAAATTATACTGTGTTTATACAGTGCATTTGTATTTTTACAATTCATATTTCATAAAGATGTTCATATATTTTATTTTTAAAAGACGTTCTGCCTTCCCCACACAGAAATATTTACAGGTATTTGCATAGCAAGATAAATCACACCTCTGGTGTTGCGACCCCAACAAGGGTAATCGCACCAGTGTGTGATTATCTATATGCAATACCTGTAAATATTTCTATGTGGGGAAGACAGAACGTCTTTTAAAAAATAGAATATATGAACATCTTTATGAAATAAGGAATTGTAAAAATACAAATGCACTGTATAAACACAGTATAATTTGTGATGGATTTGATTAATTTGTGTTTGGTATACTAGATATGGTTAAAATAGATATTAGGGGAGGGGAACTGGAAGAATTTATTGAAAAAGAAAGAAAAGCCAGTTTAGATTGAACTGTATCCTCCGGGCTTAATGAAACTGTTTCTTTGGCACCTTTTTTAATAGAAAGATCAAATAATTTATAAAGTATTACATCAAAATAATTCTATTTTTTCAAGATATATTTCATTACAGTCCAACACCTAAGGTATTATTTATTCATTTATTATTTATAAATAAAGTTATTCATAAAGAAATGTTAAAGTATTTTGCAGTATTTTTAAATATATATATATATATATATATATATATATATACATGTATATTTTCCCTGTATATTGTATATATATTTTTTTAATACATATATTTTTTCAACATTTTTCTATTTTCACTTCTGTAAACAAGATGGTTATAATATATTACAAATATTTTTTAATACTACATGAATTCATTATATTTTGTTATGCACAGGACCCATATGCCAATGTATTACTATTTTTGTACTAGATGGCAATTTCCAGGTTAGGTTTTTATTGTATTTACTGCTTTAAATGTTAAATTGTTTTTGTGATGTCACCAATCCACAATACTATAAAAGAATTTCTTTAATTAAGACTTAGCAGATTGACAATGTTGCTCCCACTGGTAGTGTCCTGCCTGTAGTGTGAGTAGCAGTGATTTGCGCACTCTTGCCCAGCTTGATATGACATAAGCTGACAGCATTAAATAATACTGGGGTTGCTGTTGATTCTCTTCTCATTCTTTTTGTATGCTTTATTGTCACAACGTTCATTCTTCATACATATATATATATATATATATATATATATATATATATATATATATATATTATATATCTGTACATGCACATGCACATACATCTACATAATTATATACATTTCCTATGCTGTTGCATGACTGTGCTGGATGATATGTTTGTGATAACATCAGATTTATGTATATCTGCCATGGCGTAGTGGTAAATCACATTGGCTGTGGTGTGCAGGGTCCTGGGTTTGCCTTTGCAGAGGCCATTTATTTTGTTGCTGCCAGAACAAGGGCCATTGGATACAGAGTGATTAAAGCACTTTTAAGCAGTTGTGATTGGGTGTGTGCATGTTTGCGCGATGGGAGGCTGTGCTATCTTCCAATTACAGTTTGTTAAATACGGTTAACTTCTACTATGCTTAATGTGTGTGGGCACTGCTTACACCCACACAAATGCACTTAGACTTGCTTACTGGTACTTATATATGTTTACCACTTCTTCTTTGTGCTTATATCTGCTTACTGGTGCCTTATTCATTATAATACTACCACTTCGATTGAATGCCATTAGTTAAACATTTCATGTAGTACTCCAGTTCACATTTACATGTTATTATGTAGGCTATACAGCAAAAGGATGTATAAATATGTTCATATACACATTCCACATGGAAAATTATATGTGCTATAGTGGGACTCAAACCATGCATGCCTGTTCGTTAGGCGGATAATCTAACCACTATTGACGTTAACGTTGATTGCGCATGTTATTTTCTATTTGGATGATTTTGATGTGTAAGCTATGCTAAGCAGAGGCCAATGATGCACAAACACGCTGTGCTTCACTTACACTTTCAATAATGAAGCAATACAAATGTAAAATAGGGACACGGGGACTCTAATTTTGATAGTTCTAGGGACGGGGCTCAACATACCACTACGTGCTTGTGTGTTTACTACTTTGATCTTATTTCAGTGTTGGTGGACACTCTTGTATGCTTAGCATACATTTCAGTATCCATGGACACTGAATTAATTGCTTACTATTAGAGGTGGGTTTA
>NC_056735.1:703773967-703808207 GCF_019279795.1 Protopterus annectens
GTGGCATGGCTATGGGCACTTAGTGTGCCAATAGCTATGCTATTTTTTACCTTGTCATGGCTAAATGGGAAAGACAGAATATACTTGTAGGAGCATGGTCTGAAAAGTAGTCTTCTATCGGAAGGTTTTGTAGATGACCTCTTCCTATTATGGGAAGGAGGTGGATCAAACCTACAACAGGGAGATTTATAGAGAGAGGATATAGGAGAAAGGAGATCATGTCAATTACTTCTAAAATAGCTTCCATTCAGAACAATGTTGGCAAACCATATTTTTCTATTCATAGTCAAATATATGAGCAAAGGGCTATGAAATGTAACCCTACAATGATTTCAGTAACATGCACTAGTAACATTAGATTGCTACAGAACATTTATTTTAAGAATTGGAATATATTACATTCTGATAACAGGGTTAGAACACTGGTAGGGGAAACTCCTAAGTATGCCTATAAAAATAAGAAATCTCTTAAGAGTCTCTTATGCGGACCCAGATATGGCCAAGAGATGAGTATCAAACCCACAACCTGTGTCCATGGAACTAAACCTTGTAATTCTTGTAATTACTATTCATTTATTGACAGGAAGGAATTTTTTTAAACATTCAGATACAGGAAAAACTGTTTATTTCAAACTTTACAGATATTGTGTATTTAGCCCACTGTATTTCATGTTGCTCATTCTATGTGGGTATAACCACACACAGGTTTTGTGATAGAATTAGAGAGCATGTATATGATATACACAGGAGGGAAGACACCGATGCCCTAGCCAGACAATTTATGGCATCAGATGTGTCACATACTTTCAAATTTATGGTAATAGAGAAAGTTATAATAGGATGTAGAGGTGGTGCAATCAAGAACTTGCTAGAGACCAAAGAACTTGACTGGATCATCAAGATACGGGCTAATATGGGCAGAGGCCTAAATGACAAAATTTCCATTAAACCTGTACTAACTAATAAACCATTACATAGATAAAAAAAATTTAGATATATTTTTTAGACACTTTTTAGTACCATAGACAAGGTTTTGATACCAAACATAATTGTTTTATTGTTCATCATCTTGTAGCCTACTAGCACGTAACTTAATTGTTTTTAATTGAATTCTGTCTCTGATTGGTTGCTGGTATATTTAAAAATCAATGAGTAATGATTTTAGCTGTCTGATGAAGTATCTTTGGCTGCAAAACCACTCATCATTGTTTGTCTCTTCACTGTGGATTCAACTTGGAATTATTTTCTTTTATCTGCCTTGGTCTGGTGCCTCCTATTCGCATATTCTTGTTTCACAATATGCATTCAGTGTGCTACCACTGCCAGGATTTGAACCGTGGATGTTTGTGCAAAAAGGTACACGAGAGCTGTGTTCCATCACAATGAGCTACTATGAAATTGTTAATTCATGCTTGACTTTTTTCTCCCTAGTACTCTCTGCTTTCCACACTCTGCCCTTGTAGTTAGACAAATACCCTAGGTACTGACAACTGTACTGCAATTTTCAGGCAACAGATATGTGTTAGGCTTTCAGTAATAGTTGCATGAAACAGTTATTTTCTACCAGAAACACATAACTATGCAGAACTTCTACACATTTGTATTCCTACCACAACATGACAAAGTAAACACAACAGTCTGGGATATTTTTATTTTTATTCAATGTTACAGAGACCTTTATTCACCCGATGACAGTCCTTTATTTATTGCACACAGTACACAGTTTACCTACTAGTTGTTGACAATCTACTACTTTCTATTTATTTACCCTGAATAATGCAAGCTAGATATTTACTCACCAGCCTCCCAGTGCAGCCTTATCAGCCTGCTGGCATGTGCATCAATATTTGCAGCCCTCTCATCTGTAGCTGTACAGGAGATAAATAAACATTTATGCATACCTATTGATTGCATACTTAGGCTGGACTTTGCAGAACACTAATTAATACCGATACTTACACACTTCAAGGACATTCCGTGCCTGTGCATCTTGGATCAACTGGTCCAAGAGCTCCCTCTTCCTATGCTTCAGGTCAACATAATGGTGCTGGACCTGTTCACCAGTCCAAGGGATACCAGTAGCACTGGTGAGGTCATCTGTGAGACAGTCCCAGACCTCTGCTTTGTATTGGGAGCCCTGGTACTGGTCCTGCAGCAGTCTCCCTTCAAGGTCTTTTACAAGGAGTCCAACCATGACCGTGGACTCCTGAATGCCCCAACGCTGTGCCCAAAAGTGCATACCCTCATCAACACCAGCCATAGTGCCTGCAGTGATCAGCTACAACTGGTTATGGTTGTATTCCCACCTACAAGGTTTAAATAGGGCTGATTTCCCACCCGTTGCCATGATTGGATGATCTTGAATATGCTGAGCTAAGCTAAGTGATGGGCAAACCTGCTTAACTAGGATAACCATTGCTTAAAGGATTAGTTGCTAAGCACAGCTTACCAGTGCGCAAATCCACTAAGCTACGCTAATTATTGGTAAGCGTTTCGATTTTAGCAATGTTTACACCGGCTAAGCATAGCTGAGCAAAATTTAGAGTTGTTCAGCTTTCATTTTATGGACTATCAGGATTGTGGGTTGATTCCTTCTTAATGACATCTTATGATATGTATGTTTACCTTCTATAACATCCCCCTATGTGCTTTCATTACATTATATTCTTTTGTGGCTATACTGGATGGGACACGTGTGTTTATATGGGGGTTTCACATCTGTACTACACTAACACCTCACATTTGGACATGCTACACTACCCTGGCTAACAAACATAGTATTTACTGCCTATTTACAAAAAAAGATAATTTTAGTGCTGTTTTCACATATAAAAATTAATGGACTGCATTGGGGCCTGAGCCGTGAATGTCTGCATGCTAAGAGAAAGCTGTAACCACTACATTATTCCACTTTGGCTATTTTGGCTGTATATTTCTATTTATCTATTTCAGAAGTTTAAGCTATGCTAAACACTGCTGCATGACATGCACACCCACTCAGCTACACTTAATCTTTAGTGGGGATGGGAAAAAAATATTTGTTTTATTTTTCTGAGTTTAGGGATGTGCACATAGCTAACAGTCATACTTCTTCACCTCTTACAGCATAAAATCTGGACAAAGCCTAACATGAATGGGGGGTGGCAAAGAGGGACAGATTTTAAATATTGCTCTTACAAACTTACGAAGCTGATGAATAATAGGTTTTGCATTAGCATGACTTACTTGAAGGATGTGGAGTCTTAGACTCAAATGTTTGTCATTATTTAATGACTTTGAGCCTCAGTTCTTTGCCAGGACTTTAGGAAGAACACACCTAACATATAAGGCACAAATCTGGACATTCTGCAAATATCTGCTCAGTTGGGGGTATGCTAACAGTGTCTGCAGACACTATTTTTGTTTTCAAAGAGCTGTACAGCACTTTATGAGTGCAGGGGGCAGGTTTACTGTGTGAGCAATGCTCAGACATACCCCCTGCACTCATTCATGGATTGTGCCAGTGCAGATTATACAGCAGCGTGCCTTCATGAATATGCAAGGAGCAGTGCTGTGCTGAACGGGCACAGTCCGCTCTGTGCAAGAATAGACTTATTCTTGCATGGAGCTTTCATGAATCCCAAGGCCTAATAGTGATTCACAAGATGAATACTCTTTCTCTGGTGACTGTGTGTTCATCCAAAGGCTAGGCATTGAATGGGGATACTGCAGCATATTAACCCACCTCCACAAGAGCTCAGCCATGTCCACCTTCTGACTTGTCATCAATGGCCACACCTCCCATCATATGATGTCCCTGACCTTCATCAGGGATCAGTGCAGGAAACACCTATGTTACCACCCTCCCTTCCAGGATGATAACACCCATCCTCACATGACACATCATCAGTCACCCAGTCCACTAATTCAACCCAGATCGCTTGAACCGTAGTCAGGGCTTTATCTCTCTATGTCACTGGAGTGACATAGGAGCTGACTGTAAGGGTTAGAAAGGAGTTACAGTTGTATCAGCATTATAAAGATGCTCTCCTATGAAAAAGGAAGCCAATCTGGTGGTCCTCTGCCATAAACAAACTCTACAACAGAAGGAGGAAACTGATGCGGAATAAGGTGAAGTTCCAAGACTAGAAAAACTGCCTTATCAGCCTCAACAAAAAGTATATACTCTATCTTTTCATATACTTCTTCATCATTTAACATGTTATACATCACATCCCTATAGAAGGTGTAATCCATGACCACAAGTAGTCCCCCTTTATCGGCTGACCTGAAACAAATGGCTTTATCCTTAGAAAGTGCCTCAAGTGCTTCCCTTTCATCTCTCCCCATATTAACAAAACACAATGCAATTTCTATTGTCATACATAGAATAATATAGCAATAACCCATGCCTGGGTGTGGGTAATGCTGGATTTACCCACGGTTGGTGTGGTTTGGTCACAAGGGCGAAGTCCGAGTGGCCAAACAAAGACAACCGTGGGTAAATCCAGCATTACCCACACCCAGAAGTGGGTTATTGCTATTACACAATGACACTATTTAAGAAAAAAAATAATTACTTTTCTTAAATAATGGCATTGTATAATGCCTCCTTGCTGCCCTTCCGCAGCTGTCTGGTATTCTGTGGCAGTTCTGATGTACTGCACATGCGTATGCCTACACAGTACATCAGAGCTGTGGGCAAAAGCAATGGAGAAAGCAAGATCTCCATTGCTTTTTACAAACTAATTTGCTATGTTAAATGGGTTTAACATTGCGAAACAGCTTTAAAAAAAGCAACGGAGAATCTCCGTTGCTTTTTTTGTAGCTATCTTGCTATGTTAAACCCATTTAACATAGCGAGACAGTTTTGAAAAAAGCAACGGAGAAAGCAAGATTTGTGTTGCTTTTTACAAATGGTCTCGGTATGTTAATGAAGTTTAACATAGCAAGACAGCTTTAAAAAAAGCAACGGAGAATCTCCATTGCTTTTTTTAAAGCTGTCTCGCTATGTTAAAGCTATTTAATGTAGCAAGACAGTTTTGAAAAAATCAACGGAGAAAGCAAGATCTCCGTTGCTTTTTACACACTGTCTCGCTATGTTAAAGGAGTTTAACATAGCGAGACAGCTTTAAAAAAAGTAACGGAGAATCTCTGTTGCTTTTTAAAAGCTGTCATATGTTAAACGCGTTTAACATAGCGAGACAGTTGTGAAGCAATGGAGATCTTGCGTTCTCCGTTGCTGTAAAAAAAATGTTATAGTAATGGAAAAAGTCTGGGCGACCGGACCTTTTTTTCCATTACTATAACTCTGACTTACAAAGTGCATGTTGACCAATCTGCGTGCAGATTTTTGAATATTAATGGAGGGTCATTGTATAAATATCATGACTGCATGCCTTTTCAAAGGCTTCAATTACACCCATAGTAATGGGCACATAACCACTAGACTTCTTAAACAAATTAAAATCTTTATTATTTACATTAGCATCTTGAAATTGCATTTTCAACATTAAGTTCCTGGTAAAAGTCTTTAATCCAATAATATTTTCAGTTATTTTCATTCGGCTTGCTGGTATGAAACTCATGCCTTTACTTAGAGCAGTTTCCTCCACCTCATTCAACTTGCGACGGGAAATATTCCATAGCAATGTCTGTTTTTGGTTTGCCACATTTTCTTTATGGTTAAAGCATTCTCTTCTTCCATGGATGTCTTACTCTTCAGGCAACCTCTCCCCTGGTTCTGTTGATAAAAATTTGGTGTACGAATAGGATAAAGTAGAATCAGCCATTCTTTACCCTCACTAGACTGTAGATTTGTGATTCCGCTGCTAGTTGCAGTCTTAGCAGTTTCTTTCCTATGTACTCCACTTCCAACGGAGGGTGTGGTTTCAGGATAGACACCAGTTACTATAATCTGGCCAATCTGAAGGGGGAGAGTGACTTCCTTGCTCCCTATACCTTGTGCTAAGTTATTATTTAAGGTGGCACTAGTTGTAATAGCGTCCGTATCAGTAGTTACAGTTCTAATAGAATTCTCATTTAGATATAAGCTTGAATTGTTATGACGTTCCTCCCTCGGTCAGGCAAAGACCTGACTGGTAGAGAAATCATTAGTGTCCTTTTTAATCTTCTTTTACTTGTGGCTCAATAGTTGGGACTCATAGGCATTAACTATGATGTGTTCTACCTTAATATCCACTAACGCTGAGGGATATTTCTCATAAAGTTCCACTTGCAGTTTATCTATGCTATCTGCTAGCTGATCTTCCTCTGGTTTAAAAAAACGGATTAGCAGCTTCATATAGAAATAGCTATTTAGCCATTCAACATAGCGAAACAGTTTGTAAAAAGCAACAGAGATCTTGCTTTCTCCATTGCTTTTGCCCACAGCTCTGATGTACTGTGTAGGCATACGCATGTGCAGTACATCAGAACTGCCACAGAATACCAGACAGCTGCGGAAGGGCAGCAAGGAGGCATTATACAATGCCATTATTTAAGAAAAGTAATTATTTTTTTTCTTAAATAGTGTCATTGGGCAGAGGCCTAAGTGACAAAATTTCCATTAAACCTGTACTAACTAATAAACCATTATGTAGATAAAAAATATTTAGATATATTTTTTAGATACTTTTTAGTACCATAGACAAGGTTTTGATACCAAACATAATTGTTATATTGTTCATCATCTTGTAGACTACTATCGCTTAAGTTAATTGTTTTTAATTGAATTCTGTCTCTGATTGCTTGCTGTTTTTTTTTTTAAAAAATCAATGAGTAATAATTTTAGCTGTCTGATTAAGTTACTTTGGCTATGAAAGCGCTCACCATTGTTTGTCTCTTCATTGTGGATAATACTTGGAATTTTTATCTTTTATCTGCCTTGGTCTGGTGCCTCCTATTCTTTCTTTATTTGTTGCTAATTGTTTTTTTTTTTTTTGGAAGACCAGTTTGCCTGCACCACATTCTTTTTCTTCCTGCTATACTGATTTTAAATTGTGGTGTGAGGACAGGGCAGAAGGTACTTTTGAGGTACCTGAAATAGATCAACTACCTGAGCTGAAAAGCTTCAATAAGATGGGGAAAAGAAACTTGGAAACTTGTCTTCTTTATTTCAGAACAAGGAGAATCCGCTTCTAACTTTTACTCCTGCAACAATGCCTTCAACGGCAGAGCCTAACGGTGAATATGATTTGAACTCACTGAAAAAAGGCCTATACAAACTTGAGAATGACACACGTAAGTTAGTGAGACTACGGCTGCAGAGATTTCACTTTGAGGCATGTCTCAACCTGTGCATTGTGCCCCTTGGGTTAAGAGTTTTAAATATGCCAACATATGCAATGTTTACAAAGACCTGCTTGCACAATGGCAACAAATAAATTTAGAGACCAGCTACAACTATATGAAGCTGCTAATCTGTTTTTTTTAAACCAGAGGAAGATCAGCTAGCAGATAGCATAGATAAACTGCAAGTGGAACTTTATGAGAAATATCCCTCAGCGTTAGTGTATATTAAGGTAGAACACATCTTTGAGACAGTTAATGCCTATGAGTCCCAACTATTGAACCACAAGAAAAAGAAGATTCAATGGGACACTAATGATTTCTCTACCGGTCGGGTCTTTGCCTGGCTGAGAGAGGAACGTCATAACATTTCAAGCTTATATCTAAATGAGAATACTATGAGAACTGGAACTACTGATCCTGATGCTATTACAACTGATATCACCTTAAATAATAACTTAGCACAAGGTATGGGGCACTAGGAGGTCATTCTCCCCCTTCAGATTGGTCGGTTTTGAACAACTGGTGCCTATGCCCAAACCACAACCTCTGTTGGAAGTGGAGTACGAAGGAAAGAAACTGCTCAGACTGCAACTAGCAGCGGAACCATAAATTTACAGTATAGGGAGGGTAATGAATGGCTGATTCTACCTTATCCTATTTGTACACCGGATTTATATCAGCGGAACCAGAGAAGAGGTCGCCTAAAGAGGAAGGCATCCATGGAAGAAGAGAAGGTTTTAAACATAAAGAAAATGTGACAAACCAAAAACATACATTGGTATAGAATATTTCCCATTGCAAGTTGAATGATACAGAGGAAACTGTTCTAAGTAAAGGCATGAGTTTTATACCGGCAAGCCGAATGACAATAATTGAAAATATTATTGAATTAAAGACTTTTACCAGGAACTTAATGTTGAAAATGCTATTTCAAGATGCTAATGTAAGTAATAATAATTTTAATATGTTTAAAAAGGCCAGGGGTTATGTGTCCAGTACTATGGGTGTAATTGAAGCCTTTGAAAAGGCATGCATTAATGATATTAATTCTATGTATGACAATAGAAATTGCACTAAGTGTTTTGTTAATATGGGGAGAGATGAAAGGGAAGCACTTGAGGCCCTTTCTAAGGATAAAACCATTTGTTTCAGGCCAGCTGATAAAGGGGGACCACTTGTGGTCATGGATTACACCTTCTATAGGGATGTGATGTATAACATGTTAAATGAAGTATATGAAAAGTATATGAAAAGATAGAGTATGTTGTTGTTTGTCTTTTTGGCTTTTCCCAGTTAGGGGTCACCACAGTAGGACTCCAGACCGCTAATGATTGGTAGTAGAATTTTATGGTGAGGAGTTGCCAGCCCAACGCCCAACCTTCAGCGAAGGCATGCCCATTCACTCATGTCTTTCGAAGGCCACTCGACCGTGGGGAGGACAGGCAGACTCCATACAGAAGGCACTCCAACCGTAAATCAAACAGGAGAACCTCTTGCTGTGAGGCAACAATGCTACTGCTGTACCACTGCGGCTCAACATGAAAAGATAAAAGATAGAAGGCAGGATTCACGAAGCCTCCGTGTAAGAGTTATAACTCATACACGGAGGCTGCAGTTAAACGGAGTGATGTCAGCATGCTCTGCATATTCATGAGAGCATGCTGAATCACACTTAAGGCTAACACGGTCCATGTAAGACAGTAGGGGGCGTGTCCGTAGGCCGAGCCCTGTAAGCGGACACGCCCCCAGAAGAGGAAAAGTTCCCAAAGTAAACACCCACGACAGAGTCCACGGAAATGTGAATAAACAGAACACAACACATGCCCCACAGACTATGAACAGAAAACATATAAATAAACATGTTATATATTTTTTTTAAATTGTAAAGATGTTTAACCGTGAGTGCGCTCGTTTGCGTGGGCGTGCCCGTAGCGCAGCTACAGTTAGCAGTCAGTGGGAAAGCATATAAGAACTAAATATGCAAAATAAGCCAGGAAGCAATAGCGTAGCGGTAGAGATGTTGGCTGAAGAGCAGGCATTCATGGTTCGAGCCCCCACAACACCATTTTTTATTTTTAGCAAAATAAGCAGGAAACAAGTCCCTGACAAATATGTACACATAAAACCACATTTTATGTAAAATGTAATGAAATAGCCCATTTATATTGAAGAAATGTGAGGTAACAAAAGAATAAAAAATGCCAGATGTGCCCATAGCTGAGCTACAGTTTAACAGGGTGAGTGCATCTGCCCGTAGGTGAGCAGTGGTTTAACTGGTGCAAAATGAGTGCCCGTAGCTGAGCAGTAGTTTAACACGCTGAATCTATGTGCCCCTAGCTGAGCTGAGCGTAATATGCGTGCTGATAGCCAAATGAGGCTTAAAGCAGCGTACCCCATTTGCGCGGAGCTGCGCAGCGTGCAAACAAGCTAACCGACGGGCAACGTTGAGCAAGCCGTATCAAAACTGCCTTTACACAGACACACCCCTCAGCATGTCTAGACAGTCATGAAAAATAAAAAGCAGTGGCCAGGTTCGAACCCAGGATACTATACACCATAGTCAAGGTACTGAACCACTAAGCCATGACAGCAGTACCTATAAATGCAATAATAGCTAATATATAGGAATGAATACAAACTGGAGCATGACAATGCAGGTTTACTGAAGTTGATACAATTCCAAAATGGCCAATCACAGATATGTGTGGGAAAAACGGACTATATAAGCCCCATAGGCAGGAATACACAGCATAAACGATTGTAGAACTGACCTGCAGGCAGAATGACAGGAGTAGGAGAGGGTAGTTGCTTTCGAGCACAGAGGTGGGGCATTGAGGAGTCCAGGTACATGGTCTGGCTCCTAGTCCACAATCATGAGGCCCAACTCATGCAGGGCCAGGTCCTCTGGGGAGCATACAGGGCTGAGGCGTGGGACTGGTTGGCTCATGATCTCACCAGTGCCACAGGGATTCCAAGGACAGGTGAGCAGGTCCGTCACCACCATGCGGACCTGAAGAGACGCAAGCAGGACCAACTGAACCTTTGGATCCAGGAGGCCCGGCAAACACCCAACGCCCCACTACTGAGTAAGTTACATTTAATTATGTATGTAAGAAATTAAACTAGCTGATATTATGGAGATGTGTATTCCAATATTACTTCATTTATATTACAGCTGCAGGTGTCCGTTCTGCGAACCGCAGAGCCTATGCCGATAGGCTGGTGCGGATGCGCCACCAGGCAGGTCAATAATCCACTACCAGTAACTGTAAAGAAATATAAAAGTATGACAGTCAGCAAAAGAGTGCAGTGTAGTCAGTAAGGAATAAAATGTGCAAGTAACAGTGTGGAAGTGTCTGCAAGTATTGCTTGATTACAAAAGTGTGTTTCAGCCTGTAAGTTAAACTGAAAAATGAAACTGTCTGACATATATTCTGAAATAAAAATGCCCTACCTGTAAGAAAATAGTACACAACCTGCAGCAGGCTGAAAGGTATAGCTGCAGAAGATGATGAAATCACATGTGTGAAATATATCCCTGTTGAAATACTGAAACATGACAGAAGTGAGACTGCTGGAAAGGATTGTAATAACTACAGGTAAAACATGTCAATAAAGCCTAGAAGTAAGTACCATCCTGAATAGTAAAATGAAAGCAAGTGAGAGAGTGTGAGAAAGTGTCATGAATCCAGCAATACAGTAGTAATAACCCTGAATAAAGTATACTGCAGTCAAGACAGAATGAAATGCATGTGAGAATCAAAACCAAACAGCGAAATCTGTTCAAAGTGTTGCTGCATCTGGAATGTGTATCCCAAAATCTGGATATGTTGCTCTCAGTCTGCAATATGCAGATAGGATGATTGTCTGATATACCAAACATCCACACTTGTCTACAGCTATATAAAGCAAATGTAGCAGGATGATGTAGCTGAACAAAGCTAGATATGAATGTGTATGAAGAACAATAAAATGTATATTGATGTTGCAGTAACAGTCCTATCACCAAGTTGAAATAGTTATCATATAGGAAACTGTAGTTAGAACAGTAGTGTGTATATAACTGTAGCTATTAGAAATGTACAGCATATGTATTGGTATTCGAAGGTGTTAATATTATTTTCTTTACCCCACCCTATAACCACATATAACCCATTCCACGTGAAAATGGTATGTGCAATCACAATGAACACCCCTGGACGTTTGTCCTGTTGGGTCATATATATTTGCATGTCCGTTGATGCATCTGCCCTGTTCATACATCCAAACCTGATGGCCTGTTGCCATCAATTAACCCTGCATGTTGTTGGACTGTGTATTTCTGGTCAAATTATGCATGTGTTATGCACGCTGTTCAATGGTGTGAATATCTGGGTGTTTGGTTAATGGGAATACTAATGCATGCTGTTACAACTAATTGTGAATGGTATTATATGTCACTAACCCAAACTGTCATGACATAATGCAAAACATAGGATGACAGGGAAGGCGGGTTCCAGCGGACCCACCTCTCCCACCTCAGCTGGCGAGTGCACCTGGCACTAGTGCCGAGTCGGACCCTCCTCCGGTGGCCCTGTGCCACCTGCGGGTGGAAGCGCTGCAGGGGATGGGGCTCGCCCCCCCTCTGCAAGTGTGGCTGGAGGAGAACCACCACTCACCCTCCGTAGCGTCCGGACTGTGGTGCGTAGGGAGATTCGGGACTCTGTTCTCGAGCCCCTACGCCAGCTTGAGGCATGGGTGGCGCAACTAACGGGCATGCCTGTTGCCCGGCCTACACAGCCCCCAGCACAGCCCCATCCTGGGCAGTGAAGGAACAGTGGCAACTGCCTATGGGTGGGGATATCAGTTCCACTGTTGCCATCTGTGGGCTCATGGGCTCTGGATATCCAAACCTCCATCCCTGTCAATTGTGTAACTCCCCACACGTGTCATACACCGCCCCTGTATGCGTCTTGTTTGTCTTGTCTGTTTACCTACCCAACCTACCTCCCCAGCTGTACCGACTTCCTTCACCTGACATACCACTCTCACCTGAAAAAAAAAAGGGCACTCTGTACCCACAAAAAAATTACGCCCCATACATAGCTGCCCATTCCGCACACATGTCTGCTGGACATGGAAACTATCAATTACAATTGGCTGTACAACAAGTATTATTGTTGTCCTGACACCTCTCTCAGGGGTGGAAGGTTTCAAATGTCACACCAAATTACATACATATGCACAGCTGTTGCTGATGAAGAAATGGGCAGCTATGGGCCTTACCTACATCCCTCCTGCAAATCCCAAGCTTGTTTCCCTACTGTCTTACCCTCTTTGTGACCCCTTTTTCACCACTTTCCTGTCTCCCCATTTTCTTTTCTTTCAAAGAAAATAGCGCAGGTGTGCGCCAGAGTAAGCACCGTTAAGCGGTTGTAAGCGGGTGTGCGCTTGTGTGCGTGGAGCTAACCGCCAGTGCGCATGCGTGAGCTCCGCGCAAACCAGCGCTAACCCGGTTACAACTGCTTAAAAGTGCCTTAGTCACTTTGATTGACAGGTCCTGTACTCAGTTCAAAAGCAAAATAAAATCCCACTGTCAGTCCCGAACCCAGGACCTTGGAAACACTAGTCTGTATGACCTACCACTAAGCCATGACTCTTATACAAGAACATTGTGCTAAAATAAATATAACATGTAATAGTAGGGATGAATGTAAAGGGAATATAGGATGTGTAGTACACAAAGCATGTCATTTAGAATTACTGTCAAAACTACTGGATTCCCATAATAGTAGTGTGTGAACAGAAACAGCCATGCTAGTTGGTAGCTTGTAGATAATAATGTCAGTTAAAGTACATATATAAATGTATGTATATGTACATATATATATATATATATATATATATATATATATATATATATATATATATATAGTTGTAGGAGTCATTGTGCATACACACTTGCTACAGGGAACATGAGAGAGGAATGGAGAAATGTGAATATACAACACAGCCTGAATCATGAGAGAGATACTAACCTTTACACTCACAGAACACTGTCCACAGCATACCAGCATGGTCCCGGCCATACAATCTGAAAGGGCAATGCCTATCCCACATACCCTTTTATAGCACTGACCTGAAATCACAGTGAGAACTGCAATCAGTACACAACTGGCTGTATGCAATTAGCAAATGCTGGCTTACAATTGGTGCAGAGGCCATCACATGGACCTATGCAGATACCTACAAAAGCATCCAGTGCTAACACTCCACACATGCAATACATTCATTGCACTGTCTGGAAGCAGACAGAGGGAGAGCGAGAAGTGAGAGAGAGAGAGCAAAAAAAAAAAAAAATTATACACTGTGACTCTGTCACCTGAAGCTGTCAGCAGTGACAGTAGCAGCAGCAAGCAGAAGCAGTGGTAACGCAACCAGCTGCGACAAACACAGGTAATGCAAAGTAGCAGGTTAATAGTGTGCATACTGTGAACCCTCCAAATGTGTCATAGGTCTGTATCCATAGGTATGTCCATGTGATATGTTGTGTGTACGTAGTTCCACCAAAAGGGGATGACCATACATTACATGTCAATCAGTCTTAGGCCATGATCCTGGCAGCAGTTGTCTGTGCGTTGCCCCAGCAATGGCTGTAGTGACTGCTTTGAAAGGTCAGCCAGGTTCAAAAGGCAGGATCAGCCCATCACAAAGGCACACTGGCTGGGAACAAGTGTCTGCAGGTACCCGATATCACTGCATATGCATCCCATACTGCATAATTCCATAGCTTAGCAGACCAGGCCAGTTATGCATATGATGTGGTAGTTCCCAGGGTCAGTCGAGGTGCCCCCTTAGTGGTGTGGGACCACTGTTGCTGTATGCCACTGTCCAGGTACATATCCTGTAGTACGGCCAAGATAAATTATCAGTGTTATATGCGGTTGTATGTCCTCTCGGAGTGCAGGTAGCACACATCCAGGGATACCATGAGGTCACAGTGATGCTGTGTGTTCTTCTCTGCTGAGGGCGGACCTCACCTGGACATGTGAGATGACAGGGAGGTTACATCCAGCTGTGATAAATATTTCAACTGGTGGGGGAGAAGGAGGGGGGATACGTGCACCGAACATGTCTGCAAGATTGTTGCCAATATCCGTGTGTTTGGTGAATGTTAAGTAGGTGTGTATTAACACAGAGCATATCTGAGGCATGTGGTCCATATGTGTAACATAACTGAAGAAGGCCTTGTGGTCATCCATAGTGTTTGTGTCCATTTCCCTCCCAGAGTAGGCCGTGGCCGTTGTTATGACGGACCGTAGCGTAGTACCAGTGCTGACCACAGATGCCTTCCCTTAATGTGAATGTGCTCTGTCCTGCAGTAGCCTCCTGCTATTGTTATACAATCTGCCTCTGTCTGGGGTCCACCGGACAGGATGCCTAACCTTTGTGCATAGGGTCTGGGTTAGAAATGTGTGTGCAAGTTCCATGCAATCTGTGGCATGTCCGTGGTAAGCATTTGCAAAGGGGTCAGCAGTGTGGCTTGTGGCTTCCACTGGCCCAGTGTGCTGCATGGATACCATCTCAGTCCCAGCAAGTGAATAACTGTCTAATCACATACATATCAAAGTAGTCTACTGTGCTGGTGGTGGTGGTGGGATATGTATATCCAGGCCGAGTAACTTCTGTCCACATCACAGTAGTGGACGGTGTCCCACATACAGTACCTTGGGATGAACCCCAGAGTGAGGTTGTGCATTGCACCTGTCAGTGTGTGCTGACCGATGGGGCATGCTACTATGTTGTGTGGAATGTGGCAGGTATTGTTGCACAGGTGTTGGCTGAGCACTGATATCTGGCCATGTACCTGTGTATCCACCACGACACACACACATGCAACATATGGGAGTAGTAGTATATCACTACACATGAGTATCATGTATAGTATGTGTGCCATATATTGCTGACATGGTCTGCTGATATCTTGTTTGTGTTCTCTTCCAGGAGATGGCGTCAGCGTAACCCGCCTACTCTGTGGCGGAAGGCGAGGAGATCCACCAGAGCCTGGTGCGGGAGTATGACATCCTGTTTTCCCGCACCAGTCAGAATCAGCAGGAGAGGGCTGCACTGTGGCAAGACCTGGTCCGTAGGGTAAATGATATTGGCATGCATAACAGGACATATGAGCATGTACGACACCACTGCAGTGATTTAATCTGAAGTGTCCATCAGCGTGCATCAGATATCCACAGGCAACAGGTTGCCACAGGAGGTGGGGTGGCCACACATCCCCCCCTCACCAGACTGGAGGGGCTACTCCTAAGTGTTGTGGCTCCAGCCCCGAACACCAACAGCAGTACACCTGCATTATGATGGAGGCTGGTTCCACACAGCAGCACGACATGGAGCGTGCAGGTAATATGCCATATGTACACTTGACTGTTCTGTACACTGTATCATATGCAATATCAATGGCACAGTTGTGCCCACTGACATTAATCTCATCATTTCTGCAGGTCCCTCCAGGGTTACAGCAAGGCAGGCCATCCATGCTGGTGAGTGTGTTTAACATAACCTATAATAGTCCTGATAATGCTAGTAACAGTAGTGTAACTCAGTAGTGCTCTGTGTGTATACTGCGGGGTGTGCATGTGTGCATGTGTGCAGGTGTGCCTGTGCCCATGTGTGCATGTGTGCATGTGTGCATGTGTGCCTGTGTGCATGTGTGCATGTGTGCCTGTGTCCACGTGTGCATGTGTGCATGTGTGCATGTGTGCATGTGTACACGTGACCATGTGCATGTGTGCATGTGTGCATGTGCCCATGTGTGCATGTGACCACGTGTGCATGTGTGCATGTGTGCATGTGTCCATGTGTGCATGTGTCCACGTGTGCATGTGTGCATGTGTGCATGTGTCCACGTGTGCATGTGTCCACGTGTGCATGTCTGCATGTGTGCATGTGTGCCTGTGTGCATGTGTGCATGTGTGCATGTGTGCATGTGTCCATGTCTGCATGTGTGCCTGTGTCCATGTGTGCATGTGTGCATGTGTCCATGTGTGCATGTGTGCATGTGTGTAGAAGTGCATCACTGGTAACAATGTCTGGAGACTGTAAACTGTGTTTCCTGTCTTCCTCCCACAGGTTCTGGGGCTGCTCTGGTGACCTGCAGCAGGGAACCTGAATCCTGTGCCATGGCTACTGGTAATGATGATATTTGTGTAATGGTACAGGAAGGTGTGTCAGGGTCTGCCATTGGTCAGCCAATTGACAGTACACAGCTGTCAACCCCATCATTGCGCACAGTCATCCTGCCAGTACATCCTTTGTCACCATTGTCCCTAGGTGATGGACAGGATACAGTGGGCATAGACCAGGGTAATGTGGTACCTGTGGCACATGCGTCCCCACACAGCAGCCATGGGCAGGGTCCTCCGATGGTACCACACAGACAGTTGCCCATGGGTTCTCGTGGGAGCATCCGTGGGCATACTGCCTCTGGCCGACGTGCCCAAAGAGGTCTGTCAACCTCAGCTATGTTTTGGACTGTCATGCAGGCACAGTCACATATGGAAAGGTACACCAGACAGGGTCTGAGGGAGCTGAGAGCATGTCGCACAGCCATGACAGACAGTATGCGTGACATTGCGGATGCTATCCGTAACTTCACCGATGTCATAGACAGACGTTGTGGGGACATATTACAGCAGTTCCACAACCAGATGTCCATGAGCCAGGGCAATGGTGGGCGTTTGCGGCATCGACGTGGCCGTATGCCGGCAGCAGCAGCAGCTGGCAGTCGGCGCGGATGACAACAGGCTCGCGCATGCCCCCATAGTGCCAGCAGCAGCCCCAGCAATGCTGGGTCTGTGCTGTCATCGGAACGCCCCAGGAGACCACGTGCACGTGGCTCTGGACAGTCCCAACAGGGACATGTGTCCAGTCAACACACACCTGCTTCTGATGACAGTACCCAGTCTGGCTTAGTACTGGATACGGTCCGTAGCACTCCTGCCAGGCACAGGTACCGTGTCCGTGCACACAGACACTGATCTGTATGGCCTGCCAGGTGCAGTCTGTGGCTGTCCACAAACCCCTGTATATGGCAGCCATGAGGTGGAACTGTGTGCGTGCATACACACATGCGAAATGTTAACACCTAGGGTGACCACATACACGCACACACTGCACCAACACTGCCCCACCCTGTACTGCTGCCCCTCACCAACACACATACACACACATGTCAATTGGTGGTATCAGTGGCTGACTCAGGCATACCTAATCCACACCCTGTGCATATGATGACACTGTGCCACCTCCTGCAATCTCCAACATCATTGCGGGAACAGGTAAACACGTTGCTGATGCACAGGGTGACTACATAGAAGTGTATTAGTAGTATCATGTTGGTAACAGTACAGTGTGCTGCTATGACTGTGTGTTTATCCCAGCATGCCTGCTGCAGTAACTGTATGAATGTCCTGAATTGTTATCTGCACCCATAGTACATACCAAAGTATAACAGCTGCACATAATTGCATGCCGGTGGTAAGGTTGTCAACAGATAGCCGCATACATGGGTAGCACAGGGGAAAGCTAACGCAAGTAGTGATATGCAATGGTGGACATGTACAGTAATGGTGTCAAGTTGCCCACAACGACTATGCCATGTGGATGTTCGCATGTAGATATGTGTGCAGTACCAATGTTATCCAAATCACAAATAACTATGACATAATATCAGTTCTACCATGGGCATCTGCGCTGTGTATTCCTGGGTACATGTTGATAGTGCCTACATATTTGCATTGTTACTTACTGTTATTGTTACCCCTTCTATGTTGTACAATGCACTACTTCCAGCCCTGTTTACTGTAGCTTTGTTTGCATGCATGTTCGCTTGGGGTTCCCTGGAACACTGCTTACACCTGCAATGCAGAGTTACAGTGCTTCTGTAGACTTCTAGTGACATCTGCATAGCGTACGATACGTATGTCAACTTTACACATGACAGAACGTCACTGTCTGTCCTGTACGCATGTACGTTGCCTGTGACACATTGCACACGTCTTACCTGGCATTTACCCACGTGTGCAGTCATATATGTCAGTGCTATGAAACAGTAGCGGTACACCCACACATACACACCTTCAGTATGTTGTTCCCCATTGGCCCTATGTGTTGGTACTCACCATGGCAATCACACTACTAGGGTAGCATGTGCAAAGGTAACCTGTGAATCGCCTCTATGGTCCAGTTGTGGTTTATGTGAGTCATGTGTCAATGTCACAGCTGCCACATGTATGCAGTCAGCCATCACCCTTGGCCAGGAACGTACAACACATGTGTGGGATGCCACCACACAGCCAATCTGGGGACTGGGCTCTCTGAACCCAGTAATGCCATACCCTGTCAGGTGGCATGTCATATATACTACATCCTGGACAAACGTCAACCCCAATCCCTGCTGCTACTATTGATAATACCCCGAAGATGTTCCTGATAGTTTTGACCAGTTCTTTACTGAGACATTTCAGGCCCTAGCTAGCCATCTACCTCCTAGCTCCCCTGGTCCTGAAAGTAGCACACCTAGAAACCTACTTGCGTTCAGCTGCCAACCAGTCGCCACTTCACTTCTCCGTACCTTGATTGAAACAGTGAAACCCACTACACTTTCTGCTGATCAACTCCCTGCCGAGTACCTATCAAAATCAGATGATGCTATTGCTTACCCCGTCTCAAAGGTAATCAAATGAACCATGGTAGAATCTAAATTCCCCACCATCTGGAAAATGTCATATGTAATCCCACTTCACAAAGGAGGCAGCTCTACTGAATTCTCCAATTATAGGCCAATAGCTATACTCTCTCCACTTGCAAAGATTATGGAAACGTTAGTCATAGACAATTCATGCACCACCTAATCCAACATCGCATTATGGCAGACACTCAGCATGGCTTACGTCCTCATCACAGCACTACTTCAGGCCTCCTAGCCTTTACTAACACCATAAACCATACTTGCAACACTAATTATATATCCTCAGCCCTCTTTTTGGATCTGTCCAAGGCATACGATATGGTTGATCACCAACTTGTACTCCACACCCTGCAAACACTGTCTAGATACTGGAGCCTTCCAATGTTTTCAATCCTACCTGCATGGTCGACAGCAGGCTGGCCTCTGGCAGAACAAACTCTCTAACCTTCTACCTAACACCCTCAGAGTACCACAAGGCTCTATACTAGGGCCCTTGCTGTTCTCCATCTTCATTAACGACCTTTATACTGTCATCCCAAAAGTCAGCTGTATCCAATATGCTGAAGACTCTACTCTGATCTGCTCAGCCACATCTCCAGTAGAGTTATGGTCAGCTACCCAGACCACCTTTAATACAATAGAAAACTGGCTTTCTGAACATCGTCTGATCCTAAATCCCAAATAAACTAAACTGCTGTTATTTCACCAACACATAGGTCTACCGCTTTCACCGTTACCATAACATCAACTGATGGCACAATAATCTTCCCTGACCCATCTACTAAACTATTAGGTGTCATCATAGACAATAATCTCAAATGTGACCTACATGTTAACCAAATTATCAAAGCCATCAATAGAAAACTAGGGTCACTTTACAGAATTAAAGCCTTCCTAGCCCCTCCAGCTAAAGGTGCCATAGCTCGCTCACACCTTGTTTCAACCCTTCTGTATGCATCACCTCTACTCTCGAATATGAACAAAACTGTCCTTAACAAACACTCAATTTGCTACAACCACATTGCCAGGTTTGCCACTGGGCTGCCTTTTAGGACACATCATTGCACCAATCTAAATCAGCTTGGTTGGCTTGCAATACCCAGCCTAATACAGTATAACCAACTGATTATGGCCTATAAAATCCTCTATAATCCAGACAATACTCCTGCACTTCAAATATTATCACCCCTATAACAATCTTAGACCGCTTGATCCTCTAACAAACTACTAATTCAGACTAGCAAGTTTAATAACACAGCCGGTGATTCTCTCTTTGCAAACTCTGTAAGTAGATCCTGGAACTCACTTCCAGCTGATATTACCCTACTGTCCACCTTAGGTCAATTTAACACTAGACTCATACAACATTTGTCACTTAACTGGCTATGTCAATGTATCAAGCCTGGCTAACTCGAATGTGTAATATCTGTGAACCACTTTACTGTGTAATTTAATTTAATCCTGACTTGTGCTCAGGACTAACATTAACCTGTGGAACATGTTTAACTTGCTTACTTATGTAATCTCTGTAAATAATCTGTTTGTAATATGTAATGCTGGTATTATGTAATGCTGTATCTGCTACCCTCGTAGCTTGTCTCCACGTGCCTCCCTGAAATGGACATGCATCCAGTCGGACTATCCCGGTCAACAAATGTAGGATAAATAAATAAATAAATAAAATATATTACAGTGACTACAATACAAGTCAGATATTGACACGCACTGACAGCATGCTGAACACACTGGGGCATACGTGGGGACTCAGAATAGCATCCTGCCTGGGCATCACACACCTCCGCAGCTGGCACACAGGCATATGTTCCGTCGGAACAGAGCACATGCCACACATGGCACGCACATCCCCTGTGCCACACACTCACAGCCTGTAGGGCTACACAACACACCTGCTACAGACGTGTCAGGTACCTGTCTTGTGTGCTGCACTGGGGTCCCGCTCAACAGGCTGTATCTGGTGAAGGTCACAGTGATATGCCTCAGGGGCACTATGGTCCACCACAGAACACATGCATACAGGTCAGTCAGAGGCATGGACACATATGACTCACTCATTGACCATGCCAGTATGGCTGCCTGAGACATACCTCCCTGGACTACATGATAGGGAACATAGAATGGATCTCTCAGCATGTGGCACAGGCCAGTATGAGCCTGATGTTGGTTGCCAACATACCCTCACCAGGTATTCTACCACTATATGTGGGAAGGGTGTTGTATGTCTACATTATGCTCAGTCTCCACTGTCATTCATAGGGTATCCACTGGCTGTCAATGTGTGCTTACATGCTAGGAAGCCACAATGATGTGCAAGGGTCATCTTGCACGTGACACCCATGGCCCGATGTATAATGGCAAAGCTCCTTGGTACACACATACTGCCTTATGCTGCAGGACATGGTTTACATAGCCACCTCCGTGGGTATCACACAGGTTAGGACACTAACAGTGCTGCTACACAACAACAGCAGTGTACACCGGAAGATGCATGCACCAGACACTGCCCTCAGCACGGTGAACTGCAATGTCTGTGCAGTACCAGATTCATGATTCATGGCTCACAGGTGTTACCCATCACTGACAGGTTATGCCCCATACCATGCCTGTCGTCCCCTACACATGTAACACACATGGATAGGGGTGGTATCCCAAGGTACCACAGATACACACACCTCCAGGTTGTTGGCACAGCACAAACCATCAGGGCCTAATCATGTGCAGCTAACAGTGTGTCGGACTGCCATCTGGTTCATAGCCTGGCACACACAACCCTCCCATACACAGGAAGACCACCTATCCTCCATAACAACACTGGCAATATGACAGTCTCAAGAACTGTGTTTATATGGCTGGACTGCATCCAGCCAAACATTGTGTGTGAGCATTACTGTAGCTACAACACACTAGTTGAAGGGTTCACAGCATGTGGTCACTGAATTGCAGTGGAATGACATGTTACCACTACCACAACAGGTGGGAACATGCAGCACCTGTACATCGACTACATGTACACTATATGGCCCAGACCAGATGTGTATCCCCTGCTGTAGGTATTTCACCATATACACCCACACTGTATAGAGACATACCACGTGCGGACCCTGCACAGTAAGACACAGTCATATTGGTATACATTGCAAATACCATTTATCCACTCGAGGCATGTGTCAGACATGGTAACTAGTGCAGGTCACAGGTATTTATGTGTATGTGTCACACACATACATCATGTGTGCAATGCCATTGCTGGTTTAGGCAATGGCATGCATTGTTATGTACAAAGACCCACACAAGGTCATACTGTGTGACACAACCACACGTGGCAGTTGTGGGTTACCAAAACATACCTATCTGTACTCTGACAATGGTAATAGACACAGTAGCAGAGCGCACTATTGGCATTACTAGCCAACTAGCCCTGTTTGGCTGTGCTGATAGTGTGGTGACATCCCCTGTGTTTACTGGGGGAGTATGCAGCATCTGGTGTATTGTAGTATTTGCCAAAAGGATCTGTTCTCTCACACTTGCATTTACACACACCCTACTACCCCCACACACACGCACACTTGCAGGATTCATTCCCTACCTAACTAAGTCATGACACGTGAGAGAGATGCATTAGCAAAGCGCACTATTCGGTTTACTAGATAGTTCCTCTTCTCTGGCTGTACTTATAGGGTGCTGACAACATCAGTATTTTGAAAGGGTAATGTGCATCAGGTAGTGTGATCTCCTGATTGCCAAAACTAACATGTTTTTCATACGGAAATGCACACACACAAACTCCCACATCCAAACACACACACATGCCATTTACAGGTTTCAAACTCCTACCTAACTACATTACGATACTCGGGAGAGACGCATTAGCAGAGTGCTATTCACATTACTGGGAGGCTTCCCTTCTCCTGCTGTACTTATAGGGTGCTGACATCATCTGTGTTTAGAAAGGGGAGTGTGCATCCTGTAGTGTGTTCTCCCAGTTGCCAAAGGGACATTTCCCTCACACAAATTTGCACACACACTAACCCCCCTCATCCAAACACACACACTTGCAGGATTCAAACCACTACCTAACTATGTTATGACACTCGAGATGGACGCATTAGCAGAGCGTGCTATTCGCATTACTGGGAGGCTTCCCTTCTCCTGCTGTACTTATAGGGTGCTGACATCATCTGTGTTTAGAAAGGGGAATGTGCATCCTGTAGTGTGTTCTCCCAGTTGCCAAAGGGGACATTTCCTCTCACAGCCTTTCACACACAAACCCCACTCACCCACACACACTGAGCATTTGCAGGATTCAAACCCTACCTAACTATATTATGACACTTGAGGGAGACGCATTAGCAGAGCGCACTATCCGAATTACTGGGCATCTGTTCTGCACCTGTAGTATTTATAGGGTGCTGACATCTTTATTTCTACAGAGGTATGTAGATGTAGTACTACCTGTCAGGTGGGGGATAGCATATATATGCATTTGCAGCCACCTACGTCAGGGTCAGATATGCACATCGCACTGGCAGGTTATGTTCTATACCATGCTTTGGGACCACAGGACCTGTAACACACAACACAACCAGTCCAGAACACCACACCCACATCCAGGACACACACTTAGCTTCCTGGGAACAGTGCCAGGATATGCAGGTATTCACATACACCATTCCAGTTGTTAACATCAGGTACAGGCATATTGTGTGTGAGGACTACTCAGGCCTCTACCACTTTACCCTACGGCCACTACAATTTGTGGGTCCATGTGCTATGGCAGAACCACACACCACAGCCACATGGGTGAATACATATTGCACCTGTCCATCTGCAACGTGGGTACTCACTGTTCCACACCAGAGGTAGACCACCATTGTTGATATCTGACCATACCCACCTTTCCCTGGACATCCATATCTCATCTCCACCCCCAGGCAAGGTTGTCACTGCACACAAACTGTGTTTAGCACAAGCAGACTCTACACTTGTGTAGACTGGGGTGGATGACTTCAGAGGACCCATGCTGGAGGACTATACTGGCCACTCAGCATAATCCTTGACAATTGCATTCTATGAGCATGTGTACAGTTTGCATTGGTCATGCTATCCCACATATACCCATGACTGCTCCACAACAAGACACCTGTCAGCTGTACACCAGCCATATATGCGCCGTTCAACAGACAGAGTGACCTAATACATTGCAGAGCTGTGGCCCACAGAGGGAGGACATCTGTGGACAGTTCCGGCACGGCACTTCATTCACACATACTCATTACAACACAGTGTTGACAGTGGAATCGTCCAGAGAATGCAGATAGGGCTCCCCTCAGTCTGTTATTGATGGACACCTACTGTCAGAGATCCTCAGCAACCCTCTCACAGCACACACCGACAACATGGCTGTGGCTTAGCACATTCAATCCCTGAGACCTCCACGGTGCCCCTGCTTGACAGAGGCACAGCTCACTAGCCTCACATGTTGCCTTCTGTGACCTACTTTACAGTGGCACAGTAGCCTACTATCCTGGGGATGCAGATGCCAAGCACACTCTGGCTGAGCTGTCAGTCCCTGGGGCAAGAAGCCTAGTATTGACCTCTACACCCATATGTTCAATTGTCGGATGCACAATATTTGTTGTGCTGTTCTACTGTTTGCAGGTCTTTATTGCCATGGCATTCCCTGTTCCTATGACCAACTTGTGTATCTGTGGAAGATGTTTGCATATGAGGGCGATCCACTATATCACTTATGTGTCTGTGGTCATTTACTGTGTGCACTGGGCTAATTGCTGTGTTGTGGTTGGTTCCTGGACTGACACGTACAAATACCAGATATGTGTGGCCAACTGCTAAACGGAGATATGGCCTAAGTGTGTGAGCATGCCCAGTTCAGCCTTTCCATGGCATGTTGTCTGACATATGCCTCATTTATCAAAGTGTGCGAGCATGCCCAGTGTGAGCTTTCCATATGTTGCACTCTGAAGTCCACCACATATTTGGGTGTGTGTGAACTTCGACAATATCGCACGTTTATGATTGTGTGTTGGGTGTCATGTTGTGTACTAACTGGCCAACTGCTTCATGTCTGCCACAACAGGGATTATACTGTGCCTGCAGGGATTGCATGGGATACTTTGCAGACAGTTCTCAACATACTTTCATAATGACCTAACACTGTAGTACCGTATAGTGTACTGGTTCGGTACTTTCACTGTGGTGGACAGTATCCTGGGCTTTAGTCCTATGACTGCTTGACATCTTCATAGTGAGCACAACAGACTGTGTAGGGGCCAGTTGTGCACATATGACCATGTTGCAATATGTTCAGATATGGACTACCTACACCAGGCTCGTCCAACATTGCTAGTGTATTCCACAACATGGGTGGACATTGGCAAACACTAGCGATGTTCCCTAGGCCATTTCTGATGCTAGTCACAGGGTGTGTTTGTCCTTCGACACACATTGTAACTGGAGTTTGCCATTACATATGTCATGGTTAGTATACTGTGCCTCCGTCTACCTCTGACATAACAGTGATACCCAGGGTAGCCTACCATCTCCCATACACTCATCAGGATGCCTCTTGAGGGGTGTCGATATGTGGCTCTCTGGCTGACCTGTACCAGGAGTTTACTGAAGTGTGGGGTGCCTTCTGTGTTATGGATCATTCTGTACAGCTTGTCCTATGTATGTCAGTGCTGGGGTTCAGGTCTCTCATGTGCATAGCTCACTGCCATTCAGATTGTACAAGGTGCAACATGTTCATTCATTCCAGGTTGGACATGGCTTCATACATCAGGCACAGCTTTCCTGTAGCTGGGAAGGATGGCGGTGTGTGGGGCTGCGGTTTGTTTACTCAGGCAACACATGGCATCTGTTCATGCTCTTTGCTACCCTGGTGGGGTACTGTTGTGGACTTTACAGTTGATGGAGGTGTCTGCTGTGGTATATCCCACAGGGGCTATTGTAGTCAGTTGTGACGCTGATGGAGGATGGCTGCAGAGCCACAGTGAGTTCCCCTTATCTACATCTGCCAACCTTCATGTTTGGGTGGGTATATGGTACATGTTTCTGTGAACACTACAGCCACATGTTTGTCCAGTGCAGGATATTTATCACCTTTTGTACCCAGGTCTCACATTACATGTTAGGTACCTCATGGGTTAACACCTGTGTGGTAATTTGTGGGCACTTACTGTATATCCACGGTGGTTGTCTATACACAGTTCTGCAATTAGCTTGCTGACATGGCTATGGCTACAGTTGTCTGTTTGTAGGTGGCCCTTTTGTGGGTTGCTTGTGTCAGCTGGGGTCGGATATGGTGGGCTGTTTGTACTCCTCTGCATACATGCTCAGTCACAGTCCTTCCATGTTGGCCTATACCTATGGGACATGTATACAGAACGGGGGTGGGGGGGCCAAGACCAGGCCTTGTGGGATGCCACTCATATCCGCTTTGTAGTCTGACATGGATGCGGCATGTCTGACCATGTCAGTTCTGTCCTTGGTCTGCTTTGCAACCCCTCTACTGACATAGGGGTGTATATTTAAGCTGGTGAACATATCCATACTGAACTCGTACGGTATTGTCTAGAAGCATGTGCACGGTCCAGCTACGCTGTGTGGACCACATAGCCCTCATCAATGACCTTAATGACTGCTTCAAATGGGTCAGACATGTTTAGGGGCCGGTTCTGCAGTTACAACAGCCACAGTGTGTAGGGTCCAGTATCAGTAGGTCCACAATAGCCTTCTGTCTGCGGTACATACTGATCCTTTCCATAGCTGTGCAGAACAAGCTTGTCAGGATCCTGGGGTGGTAGTTTGGAGTATCCATTCAGGCAACACCTTTGTTGTGATGGACCACTGTTGTTGTACACTGCTCTTTGGGTACATATCCTGTGGTAAGGCTGACATTGGGCAGTAGTGTGATTTGGCATTCCATTATTCTTGGTGTCCATGTTGGCCTCAGCACAGGACACCATCACATACCTTTGCTGCTGTGTGTTCTGCTTTGCAGATGATGGCTGTTACCTCAGCATCTGCAATGTCAGGGGACCATCTGCTGGGATAGGTATTTTGCACTCGGGGGGGGGTGTTTGCACTACACCTGACAGGTTGTATGTTAGCAATATGTGTGTGTGTTTGGTATGTTGTTTGTAATATCTGTGTGATTCGGAGCATATCTGTGGATGCCCAACATGGTTCCTACCATCAGTTGGGTAAGCCTTGTGATTATCCTTAGTGTCCTGTACGTTTTGTATCTTCATAGGTTCATGGGTTCATAGTAGGCTAGACACCCTAGGCCATTAGTAAGCCTAGCTAGAGTGTGTGTGTCTTTCGCCACCCCTTGCTATGTTCAATTATGGCCATTTATGAGGTTCTTCACTGTGCCTCTGTCTGGTCGTGACACAGTGGGGACCCCAGTATACATGTACGGTCATCCATCCACTTGGCAATATTCCTGTTGAGGGGTGTCAGTGAGGGGCTCTGCCTACCATGGATTGGGATCCTGTTTCTGGGTGTGGGGAGCCTATGGGTTATGTATCTGTCCCTCCAGCACATCTTATTTCATTATGTGTTGAGGTTGACATCTGTGACTCTCACAGCTCCAATGGCTTTGATTTCCTGTGGTGTAGCATGTCCATTACTCCTGTGTTGGACATGGCCTTGTACAACAGACATACAATGCCTCTGTGTAGGCAGTGTGTGACTGCAGTCAGCTGGGGTGTCTACAGCCAGGCAGCATATGACATATATTTCACACCCTTTATCCTGTTGGTGGGGTAACTAAGAGGTCTTGCGAACCGCTGCAGGTGTCACGTACGGTACATCCCATATGAGTCATTGTACTAGATTATGGGTCTGATAAGGGAACAGTACAGCGGCACAGTGACCTCTGTTGATGTTGATGTGAATCCTTTCATGGTACGGTGTCCAGTATCAACAGTCTTCATAGCCACATTGGCATTGTGGGTGTCACATGACAGATTAATGTCGACCTGTGTCCCTAGGTCCCTGATTACTCCTTGCATACATAATGGTTTGACACCTATGTGGTACTTTGTGTGTACCTTGTCTGGTATTTGGTGGGACATTCATACTGTCCAGTGTCTGGGTGGAGTTCTTGTGTGTGAGAGTGTGGTCTGTCGCATGCTACAGACTGTACAGCAGTTTTGACTACAGTTATGTGCACATGGGTGGTGTCCGCTGCTTTGTGCATTGTCAGTTACCTGGCAATATGGGTGTCTGTGCTGCATATGGATACCCCCCTCCTTTGATGTTTTGGTGCAGGTGTTGGGGCCATAACACATGATATGTGGTATAACCTAGTAGTGCTGGTGTGCTATCACTAGGCTTGCAGCAGGCTTCTGTCACTGGACAGACATCAATGTTCTCCATAATGGGAAGTGCCTCAGGGGCATGCATATTGCAGTTTACACATCTGGCATTGGTCAGCATTACCCTTATGTTTCCTACCACTTATGTTTTCTAGGGTGGTGGGTAGTCTTTTTGGCCTTGCCTACATACAGCTCTATGGAGGCGGCAAAGGCCTTATCCAGTATCCAGACGCACACGGATAACAGCTGACAGCCATCCCTGTAACAGCAGCATGGCTTGTCATGCTTGACATCTCAAGCAGACACACATTAGACCCTCTTGGACTGACAGCTGTAACTGTGCCAGCTGTTAAACATGAGCATTCTGTGTTTGTACTGTGGCATCATTCTTGGTGAGGGTTGGATGCTGCACACAGCCAGTGTCATCCCGCCCTGGGGTACATACTCAGAGGGACCATCCATGTCTCTTTTGATGTTGACCAGGGAGGTACATCTCAGGTAATTCACACCAGCATGGACATTGAGTGCATCATATTTCTGCTTGCTTTGGGGTGACCTGCGTACTTGTGTTATGTGGCATTTTGTGGCAGCCTACAAGCAGCTTACTCTACCCTTTCCCTTGTTCAGTCTGGTGAGTGGGACAGCTGTGTGTCTGCCTATACAGACACCTATTATGACTGTATCAGGCATGTTGTTTCTCCTTCTGGCCTGTGACTGTTTGGCACACCAGCTTTGCGTACTATTCATTGCATGTGCTATGTTTGAAGGTTGTGGTTGCTTGTGATCTACTTTGGAGGCTTCTGTTGGTGTGGTGTGTTTGTAATTAAGGCCTCCGGGAATGTTTGTCTGTGTTTATGTGTTTGGTTTACAGTTGTGGTAGGTCTATGTGGGACTGGGTTTGTGGTGTATGTGGTTACCTTCTCCTCCTGACTAGTGTTGACAGTACTGAGTTGTTGGAGCTCAACCTCTGGTTTGGATACATGGATGCATCTATCACATATATTTGTATTTATTGGGGTGTTGTGGTTGTCTGTGTACTTGGTACTGGCATCACATTGCCTCTGGATTCACAGATTCTACTTGTTGTGGCTGGACTTAGTGGATTGTATGTGTGGACATATGTTGTTGCCATACTACTGGTCAGTGATTACTTCCCTTTTATGTTTGCTCTATCATGTGGTAGCTTCCTCATTCTCTTGCATGGTTTGGTAATGGCTGGAGGCCAGCATGCCAGATGCCTGCGTGTATGGCATTGTGTGTTGTTGTTATTTGTGATTGCATACTCCAAGCATTCCTGGCTGTGTTCATGGAATGCCTGTATAACATGTTCTGTGGTGTGTCCCATATTCTGCACTTGCACAGGGCCTTTTGTGGATTCAACATCGGTTTTGAGGGCTGCAACCTATACTTTACACATGTTTTCACTGTGGTATTCTGGCCAGGGACTGGGGTCAGGATGTGTATATCCAGTGTGATTACTCTATGGTCTGGTCTTACCAGTGAGGGGTACACTTCTCATCTTGCCATCCAGTACACATGTTGCTGATTATCACATCCAGTATGCTTACCCCTCTTGTGGGAGTAGTACATTGTTCCTGGGCATTTTGGTTTATGGAATCTGGGTAATTTTCTCCTACTGTGTTGCTGCTAGTACAATGCTACCGGTGTATGTCTGGGTATTTTCAGTCAAGCAATATAATGTGGTTTGGGGGGCTTGATATATTCATGTATTCCGACATAGGCCAGGTGCTGGTCCTGGTATTAGGACAGTAGTCTGCAGCAGCCTATATACTGAGGCAGTTTTAGCCATTGGTATTTGACCATGGCTATTCCATGCTGCTTCTTGTTGTGGTACCAACATGGGGTGTGGTTATCCTTGCCATTTCTTGCTAGTCACCCTCCTTTTGTAGCTTGTTCCATGTTTTGCGGCTGTACAGCACAGTATGAGGTGTGACCTGGTAGTGTTAGGGTGCTGATGTGAGCCTTGCCCAGTTCTCTATTACAGGACTGGTATCTACATTCTCCATACTGTGTGCGTTTACACTGCACACATCTTGCTGTTTATACATCTGTCATTGGGTAGCATTACATCTAGGTTCCTATCCCTTGTAGAACCTATGAAGGTGGGTTTGTGTTTTGAGACTTACCTATTCAGGGCATGCTGTGGGTACTGACAGCCTTTGCCGGTATCCATGGGGCATGGCATGATAGGTGCACGCCACCCTAGCAGGTGGTGCATCATGTCAAGCTCCGCATATCTTCCCAGCCTGAAACACATTGGCTCCCCTTTGACTGACTGCATTACTTCAGCCAGTTATTGCACTTGATCATCCCATCGTCATTTTGTGACTTCATGCTTGGTGAGGGTGGATGTTAGTCAGGATGCTCAGGTGTGCATATAGTACATGGTGTTACATTACTTAACACATAGCATTCATGCCTCAGGTGGTGCTGCAGGGCTGCCTCTGTCGGATGCGCATATTACACTTCCCTGTACATGTTTGTGAGCAGGTCATGTCATTTTAGGCATCCATGTTATTATTTGAGTGAGTCAGAGGGGGTATCATTCCCAGGGTTCCTACTGAGCCAGTGTATGTGCTATGCGTTGCCTCTTTGCCAAGGCCAGGGCATACTGGGCATGCCTCCTTCTGCCTACTGGGGCAGGCTCAGGTTGTTCCTCCTCCGAGTCACGCTCTGCCTGTGATGGCCTTGGCAATGGTGGTGGGCTGTTTGGCCCGGCCCTATGCTGGTCCTGCTGCAGCTGTTTTGCAAGATCATATTATGTAGCATAGCACATACCATGACAATTCGGGTACATGTAGTTGGTGTGTACTGCAAGGCTCCACCAGATGTGTCCAGACACGGAACCGTGACTTGAGCAGCCCAAACACATGCTCTATTACATTACGTGTTTGTGCGTGTGCCTCATTATGGCGTTCCTGTTCAGGTGTGTGTGCGTTTCTGATGGGTGTCATCAGCCACGGCTCCAGTGCATAACCTGCATCCCCACTAGGTGTCCGTGTGGGATGTCCCCATTGGCAAATGTCTGGTACAGCTGCGTCAAATGCCAGATGTGGGAATCGTGGTAACTCCCAGGGCAGCCAGCACACACATTCATTATTATGCCCTGGGCATCACACATGACCTGGCAGTTGATGGAGGGAAGCCCTTGCGGTTAATGTAGGCCCTACCTCGCTCACCGGCTGGTGCTTTGATGCGTATGTGCGTGCAGTCTATTGCACCCAGTACCTCAGGGTATTCCGCTATTTGCTGGAAGAGATGCATATTGCTGGCCAATACCTCACGGGCATTGGGGAAATATACATGATCACCGACATGTGCTGACATGGCATCCAGGAACTGGTGCAGTACTCTGGAGGCTGATGCCTGTGATATCCCCATCATATCGCCAGTTGGTCTCTGGAAGGTACCTGTTGCTAGTATTCTTAGGCCAACACATACCTTGGTTTCCACTGGGATGGGTTCCCCTCTGTTGGTTCTGTGTGTGAGGCGTGGCCTGCACAGCTCAACAATTTGCTGCAGGAGCTCTCTGTCCACTCTATAGCGCTCTACTATCTCCAGCTCATGTAACCCGTGGTAGGTGACCCTGGGCCTGTACACTCTTCTCCGTCTCCTCACTGTGGGTTGTCTGGCACCATCTGCATTGTCACCACCCTCAGCAAGTCGCCTATGTCTCATTATGACAGCTATGGCAGCCCCTAACATTTCTGCTCTGAGTTCAGCTTTTTCAGTTTTCACTTCTATTAGCTTACTCCTGTCTTGCAGTGTCTCTTAAGGGAAACATCCTGCACTACTGTTTGCAGAGTTTTAAGTGCTGGGCTGGGCTACTATTCTGCCTGTGTAATTGCCTGCTTCTAATTGTTTTCACCTGCTAGCTTCAGCAGTTATCCCTGCTAGCTTCCTATTAATTCTGTTGCTTCCTTTTTCCTCTCTGTTTCCTCAGGGGGGAGCAACGTGCATACTATCTGAAACACGCTCACAGTGGCTTACACGCGCGCACACGTGCTTACATGGTTCAGAATCTACTTATTCGGGTTAGAACGCGCGTACACCCGCGCAAACACTGTTACACGTCTGCCAACAGCCTCCAACATGCTCAGCCTGCCCTACACGCGCGCACACCCGCGCAAACAGTGTTAAACATCTCCCAACACGCTCCCACATGCTCAGACTGCCTTACACGCGCACACACTGTCCTACTCGCGCTTCATGGCGTGCACACGTGCATGCACCAGCAAGAAACTTTGGTGTAAGTAACAGTGTACACCTTCCATTTCTTGACTTTCCATGACTTATCTAGTGGCACACCTCTTTCCATGATCTGTGCCTGTCATCTGTCATGTTACACTGGCCTCCAATGAACTGCATTTCTTTCTACCATTCCCCCCTGTGATGTCACCTATCTCCTACTCTATTCCTCCCCCTTATGTATCTCTTACACTACTCAGACTGTGCTCATTTGCTATGTGACTGTGTGATTCAGTATCCGAACCCTCATTTACATGAGATTGCCTACTAATGCTTAGTTACATGTCTTAGACTCAGCTTCCCCCCTTAGCAACCACTACACGGTGGCCATGTTGGTTTTGGTCTGCTGGTCCCTGCATTGTCATTCCATGTATTGCATGAAACCCACATTTGTGGGTTTATAACCTTCTTTTTTATGTTTTTATACAGCGCAGCCCGTTTGCGCGGGGCTGCGCTGGGTTTAAACATCGGTGATCGCCGAAAAAAAAATTATAATTTTATTATTTTGGCATCGGGTTGTATTGCCAATGGCCACATATTTGGCCATTGGCATGCTGCCTGAGTCATATGCAACCTTTTTTGGAGCTGACATGGCTCCGTTGTGGAATTTGCAGAAATGTACTCAGTTGTTAACTGAGTACATTTCTGCAGCTAAAACGTCTCCTACTTGGACTGCTTTCTGCTTCGTGGATCGCTAATATACCTCATTTGCATACCTTTCGGATGCAAGTGAGGTATTTAGCATGTCCACGCCCAGTCCGTGTAAGAGACGTTTTAGCTGGTCTCTTACACGGAGCTTAGGGCTGTTCCTGGATCGCGAGGCTTGCATGGAGTGTTGCACGTCTCTTACACTCCGTGCAAGCCTTCGTGAATCCTGCCCAATGTCTAATATAAGGTTGAAAAATGCATCTCTATGATTTGTAATGATTTATTTGAATGTATGCAATGTAGTCAGATTACTACGGACCTTTATAATTACTTCCTTGTGGATCATCCCATTATTCCAGTGATACAGGGATTACCTAAGATACATAAACATTCCCTTAATCCACCAATGAGACCGATAGTGGCAGGACAAGGATGGTGCACAGAGTCAGTATTGATCTATGTAGAACACCTCTTGAAACCTGTGTTAACAAGGAACAATTACATCCTTAGAGATACTAAACATTTTTAACAGATTTACATGAGTTCACCAGTAATTCTCCACCAACTATGAATTGCCTAATGGTTATGTTGGGTGTGCAATCCCTTTTTACTGTAATTCCCAGTGGATTAGGTTTAGAGTCTTTGCATCAGTATTTAAAAGAAGATGAAGTTTATGACCATCAAACTGTTCACCTTCTTTGTTTTTTGTGATTTTGGAGAATAACATCTTTATGTTTGAACAATACATTTATAGACAATTGGGTGGCATGGCTATGGGCAAAGACAGAATATCTTTGTAGGAGCATGGTCTGAAAAAGTAGTCTTCTATCGAAGGTTTGTAGATGACCTCTTCCTATTATGGGAAGTAGGTGGATCAAACCTACAACAGTTCTTGAGGGACATAAATAATAGTACACATTTTCTGGAAGTTACCAGAAAATTTATC
>NC_056735.1:703808707-703841207 GCF_019279795.1 Protopterus annectens
AATCGGCTACCACAGCCTACACAAACAATTTGCAACAGTTACAGATTTTAAAAGTAACAAATTGAGAAACAAGTGCAAAAACAGAATAAATGCAGAAAAACAGTAACAATGTATCAGCAAGCAGGCGAAATACAGTTGCTAGATAAATAGAAGTGGAAAGCCACAAAAATTATACTTAAATCAGGTGAAGTCGCTTTTTTAGCTCTCTGAAGCTTGGATTACTCTGCTGGCCACCACGAGGATCTGTGCTGAGTAGGTACAAGCCAAAAAACGCGTTTAGCGTTTTTTATATCAGGGGGCTGAAAGAAGCTAGGAACTGGCCCAAAACGACCAATAAACTACAAGTTGCTGGCTGAAACCTCACAAAACTGGACCAACAGGCAGCTCAATGCTTCCCACTCCCACTGGTAAGCAAGGGAACCTCCTCTGTTCCAAATTAGGTAAAGATTCAGTAACAGGAACTGCAAACAAAGCCCAGGGATCAGCAAGCTCTGAAACTGGACTATTCTAGCTTAGTAAGGCGGGAAAACAAGAGATATTTTTTTTTTTTTTTTTTTTTCAGAAAACAAGCAGAAACAGATACAGTAAACACTTATAAATGCTATAAATCGGCTACCACAGCCTACACAAACAATTTGCAACAGTTACAGATTTTAAAAGTAACAAATTGAGAAACAAGTGCAAAAACAGAATAAATGCAGAAAAACAGTAACAATGTATCAGCAAGCAGGCGAAAATACAGTTGCTAGATAAATAGAAGTGGAAAGCCACAAAAATTATACTTAAATCAGGTAAAGTCGCTTTTTTAGCTCTCTGAAGCTTGGATTACTCTGCTGGCCACCACGAGGATCTGTGCTGAGTAGGTACAAGCCAAAAAACGCGCGTTTAGCGTTTTTATATCAGGGGGCTGAAAGAAGCTAGGAACTGGCCCAAAACGACCAATAAACTACAAGTTGCTGGCTGAAACCTCACAAAACTGGACCAACAGGCAGCTCAATGCTTCCCACTCCCACTGGTAAGCAAGGGAACCTCCTCTGTTCCAAATTAGGTAAAGATTCAGTAACAGGAACTGCAAACAAAGCCCAGGGATCAGCAAGCTCTGAAACTGGACTATTCTAGCTTAGTAAGGCGGGAAAACAAGAGATATTTTTTTTTTTTTTTTTTTTCAGAAAACAAGCAGAAACAGATACAGTAAACACTTATAAATGCTATAAATCGGCTACCACAGCCTACACAAACAATTTGCAACAGTTACAGATTTTAAAAGTAACAAATTGAGAAACAAGTGCAAAAACAGAATAAATGCAGAAAAACAGTAACAATGTATCAGCAAGCAGGCGAAATACAGTTGCTAGATAAATAGAAGTGGAAAGCCACAAAAATTATACTTAAATCAGGTAAAGTCGCTTTTTTAGCTCTCTGAAGCTTGGATTACTCTGCTGGCCACCACGAGGATCTGTGCTGAGTAGGTACAAGCCAAAAAACGCGCGTTTAGCGTTTTATATCAGGGGGCTGAAAGAAGCTAGGAACTGGCCCAAAACGACCAATAAACTACAAGTTGCTGGCTGAAACCTCACAAAACTGGACCAACAGGCAGCTCAATGCTTCCCACTCCCACTGGTAAGCAAGGGAACCTCCTCTGTTCCAAATTAGGTAAAGATTCAGTAACAGGAACTGCAAACAAAGCCCAGGGATCAGCAAGCTCTGAAACTGGACTATTCTAGCTTAGTAAGGCGGGAAAACAAGAGATATTTTTTTTTTTTTTTTTTCAGAAAACAAGCAGAAACAGATACAGTAAACACTTATAAATGCTATAAATCGGCTACCACAGCCCCATTATATCTGTAAAGTGATAGGTGTCCCTTCCCATCGTGCTAATTAGCAGTGGCCTCTGTGCATTGTGCTTCTTGTTGGTGATCAGTGTACTATACTAACCCTTCCCTTGCCTACCACCTCTACAACTGGTGTCAGTAATGCCTCCCCAGCCCACACTATTTGGGCAAAGCTGAAGCCTATGAGTCTTCTTACAGACATAAAAGTTAGAATTTGTAGTTACCCCCTATTACCCCCCCCCCAAAAAAAAGTAACTGTTTTTGGTCAGTTTCCTTCCAGGTCCTGTTAATTTTTATAATTTACTTCTCAAGACTTTTCCTTTAAGAGTTATCCAAGATGTGAAAATTGCTTTCTGGGGTTTTCTGGCATTTATTTTTAGAGGATTTGGTGCTTAAACTTTTTTTTTCACCATGGTTTTCAGTTTAGCCATGTTGAAAATGAGCTTTTGGGTAAATGCATCACAGAATTAGTAAAGCTGTTTTTGCACTTCACAGAAGCTAACCTAGTTAACATTTCATATAATGGGGTTAACATTTTAATGAATAATGTGTACAACCTAAGTAATAAATTACATTTTATAGAAAGCTTTCTCTGTTGAAACTATATACTTCTATAAATAGCTTTGTATTTTGTAAGTGTACTGGTCATTTTACTTTTTACTCCTTCAGTAGAATAACCTATCCACTAAGAAAACAAACCGAAGTAAGTACAAATAAATAAACAAACTGTTTATGTTATTACTGAGACGTGGGTTAGTGTTAGTTTAAACAACATCCACATTAATATTCAAAACTATGGGGTATAACATAACTTTAGAACCTCCAAAGATGGAAGCAGAATTTCTATTTTCTGTTCAGGACATCAAATCCAGATTAAAAATCAGTTCTACAGATGCTGGAATCTTAATAGTGGAACTGTGTATATCTAATAACTCATTGTCTGAAGCTGCTTTTTGCTGTATTACAAGTCTTTACTTATGAGTGGAATATTGCTGTCAATCTCCAATTTGCCAAAATGCTTAGCTCAATTCACCAGACGAGGCAGAGGAGTTAAAATATCTCAGTGCAAGCTGAAAATTATACCACTGTTGGCTACTGCTTGTCTTGTCATAGAATTCTGTTGTAACTAGAATATTTCGATAAATACAGTACTTGAAATCCTCCTGAACTACAGAATTATTTGATTATCGATGAGACTTTGGTACATGCTTTATCCTTTCAAAATATCTTTTAATTAGGTCATGCAACTTTCGTTCATGCAGAGGTTATGACTTCATAAACCCAAGCATTATTTATTTAGTTCATTTTTGTGATAAATTTCACATTTGAATTGATAATTGTATTTTTATTACTGCTTTGAAGTGCGTACATTTGCATAAACCTTGTTGATGAAGCAGTAAATTAGATTTGTCCTGATCCCCTTCAAATAACTTACACCACACCAAAATGGCATTTGACAACTTTTATTAAACGTTCTTAATCACAACTTTATTGAACAACATTCATAAATGTATTCATCACAGCATAAACATCCATGTAACAACTTGCAGGGCAGTATATCCCGATCACCCTGCCCAAAATAAGCAGCGTTGCCAAAACTGCTCACTTACTGTCACTTATCAAAGCAGCATACCATCACTCACTTTAATCCCCAACTGAGTCCATCACCCAACACCAGAGATAGAACAGAAGAGGGACAAGCCTGCCTCTCTCCTCTGCCTACTTGACTAATCCACATAATAAATAACCAAATCCTTAATGCCGTAAAAAGAGGGAGGGTGGGCAGGCAGCAAGTTCATGCCTAAATATGACCTCCCAACTCAGCTACACTCACATAAAACCCCCTTAGCCCCTCCTTACACTTACCTCACTTCCTCTACAGCACTAAGCCTTACCAAATTAACCCTTCCTTACCCACTAGTCTACCTATACTCTTCTCACTCCCCATTCAGCCCTAACATACCACCTTCCTCCCCCAAACCTTTAGACCCTCTTTCTGCCTTTACTCTAACCACCTAACCACTTAAAATATCTCTGGACAAACTGGTTTGTTCCCAAACCTTATATCCTTAATCATAGGGAGAAACATCAGCAGAAAATCTATAAATTGTATCCAATTGTACACAATTTGATTCATTTTCTAGCTTCTCATTTTCTTTAAAGAGAGATATTCATTAAAGAAAAAAAAATCCTTTATAGTAACATATATGTTGAGGCAGGTATCTTTCACATATTTCCCCAGATTTACTAATCTTCCATGCAGGACTAATCTAGTCCTGCACGGAAGTGGCAGTTTAGGAGGAGGATGGCAGCGCGCCATGCATATTAATGAAGGCGTGCTGCCTGACCTCCTAATCCTACATGGAGTATGGTCGAGTGCAGGGGGCGTGTCTGAGAGCAGAGCTCTCAGAATAAACACGCTCCTGCAAAGTAGAACAGCAGAAACAGTAAATAAATGAGCGAGACTGCTCATAGGTGTCCAAATATCCCCACCAACAGTCCCACATGTGTACAACAGGAACAGTACATATAAATAAAATGAAGAAACCCTTTAATATATTTCTTTTTTAAAACCTCGAGTACAGCTAACTGTAGGTGCACGGCTTTGCCCATTGTTTAGCTACTGTTAAAGCAGTTTAAAAGGCGGAAGAGGATAACAAGAAGATAATATGCAAATGAATCAGCACAGCAATAGTGTAGTGGTCAGACCATCCACCTAATGAGCAGGCATTCCCGGTTTGAGTCACACTGCAGCACTTTCCATTTTCTATGTGAAATCTGTATATGAACATTTTTTGACATTTTCTGCTGTATAACCTACTAAATAACATTTAAATGTGAACCAGATTACTGCATTAAATGCACATGTGAAGTGCCAGTGTCATAATGAATAAGGCACTAGTAAGCAGGTTTAAGCACAAGTAAGCAGTAGTAAGTATATATAAGCACTAGTAAGTGTGTTTGCGTGGGAGTAAGCATTGCCTACACAGATTAAGCAAAGTAGAAGCTAACTGAGTGTAAAAAACTGTAACCGTCGGTTAGCAGTGCTTACCATCATGCAAACCCATGCAAACCCGCATACAATGACTTTAAAGTGCCTTAATCACTCTCTACCTGACAGCCCATGTTCTGCCCAGCAACAAAATAAACTGCCTCTGCAAGGCTCGAATTCAGAACCCTGTACACTAGAGTCACAGTAGTCAACCACTAAGCCATCATAGCAATATAGATGAATGAGGTATCAGAAAACTAATCCTCACCACAGGAAAATCAAACCAAACATGTGAACTGAATCTATGTACAGTGTGAAGTGGTATAACCTGCTACATAACATAAATATGTGAACTGGAGTACTGCAGTAAGCATAGATGTGAGGTGTTATTGTAATAAAGTGTAGAAGTCCCCAGGCCCCATACAGTGTATGTACACATGAATCACGGATACCAGACACATATATAACCTGTAATGAAGAATAAATCACTGCCAAACAGCAAATATAGTGCTACTTAACTATTAAGCAATGCTAACCACAGCACAGCTCAAGTTAGTAAGTGTAAGCAATGTGTAGAGGAGCCAATTCAAACTGCCTAGTAGTACACCTCTTTAAGCAATGCCAACCTTATGTAAGCAGGTGTGCCCATAGCTTAGCCCTTTCTAAACCAGCCAATCATGGGAAAGTGTGGGAAAGTGACCGTATATAAACCCCACAGGTGGGAATACTTCCCATAGCTGGTTGTAGCATTCTACTGCAGGCAGAATGGCTGGTGTGGGTGAAGGCACTCGATTTAGAGCACAGCGCTGTATCATCCAGGAGTCAAAGTTCATGGTATGGCTTCTGGTAAAACACCATGAGCAGAGACTACTGCAGGGCCAGTACCAGGCCTCACAGTATAAAGCGGAGCCATGGGATAGTCTCGCCCGTGACCTCACCAGTGCCACAGGTATCCCCTGGACTGGTGAGCAGGTCAGTCACCACCATGCTGACCTGAAGCGGTGGAGGGGGGATGTATTGGAACAGTGGATTGAGGAGTCTTGGCAGATGCCCATTGCCCCAATACTGAGTAAGTACTCATTCTACTAAGTAGTAAATAATTGCCTATCTTGTGTATACTATGGACAGGTATGGCTAAATATCGCTCTATTTCTCTGACAGCTGCAGATGAGCGGGCTGCGAACCAGCAAGCCCATGATGCTAGGTTGCAAAGGCCGTGTCGCGAGGCAGGTTAGCAATTAGTCTGCATGTACTGTCATAACAAATACATATATGAGCCTTAGAAAGTGTTGTACCAGTAGAAATAAATGTGTAATAGCCTGTGAATAAAGGTATAACCCCTGGAGTGCTTCTGTTTACTCTTCTTTCATATGTTGGTAAACTGTTGCATACTATAAATAGTACTGTTGTATTTTAAGCAGTGTCACCCACATCATGGTATGCAGATAAAATGTATATGAAGTCCTGCATAACAATGTTGGAAGTGCCAAGAGGTCAGTCATATTGTACAAGTAAGGGGGACTTATATAGAAAACAGTCAAAAGCTTTACATTAGTTCCCTGATAGCACAGTGTACTGTGATGTTAGCTATAATTTTTTGTCACACACAGCAGGGGTTTGAATCCTGGGAGTGCTACTAAGTCGTATGCATAAACATACCCCACAACTGTAAAGATTTTGTTACAATGTTCAGATAGAAGGCTGTATGCATAATTACACCCAACAACTGTACAGAATTTGTGATAATGTTCAAATTGAAAGTTGTGTGCATATTCATACCCCACAAATGTTCCAGTCTGCCCAGCATGTCCAGGTAAATGGCCCATATCACCAGCCTAGTACCCTGTTTCCCTGAAACATCAGTGTGATGATCCAAGAAATGCAGGCAGCCATTAATGACATATAACTGATAGTCAAATGTGTACATAGTCATAGAATGTATATGAAAACAAACCTATCATTCTAACACCTCTCCCAAAGTGTATGAGAGCAATTCTCAACATATGTTGCATTAAAACCTGCATCTTGTCACGCCTGTATGTAAGACACAGGTCACATATAGAATAATCTATAAACATACCAGTGTACAATATAAAGCCATTGGGTAGTGTAATAATACATGTAAGGAAAAGGTCACTGCAGTGACTAAGAATGTTGTGAAAACTACAAGGATATATTAGTTGTTAATTGAACTCTCTCTCTCATCCCTACTATATGTGCAAAATAACCCAATTACACTTCTCAACTGGTATGTGTACATGCCAAACTTTTGTTGGGACATATGTACTAATGGTTTATAAATATCCACATTTGTTTCTATGCATGTGCCATGTTAAAATACACCAGTATTGGTGGCCTGTTGCCATCAATGAAACCTGCATGCTCTTGTAATGGCCACTGTGGTTCCATATATGCATGTGTTCTGCTTGCTCTGCAACTGTGTTAAATCCGGTGTTTTGGGTTAATGGGAATACCTATGCATGCTGTTATAACTAATCCTGAATGCTGTTCATAGGTTCATAGGTTCATAGGTTGGTACTAGGCTATCGGCCCTAGGGCCTATACAAGCCTAGCCATAACAATTCCCTAGCTATTTCTTCCCACACTATTTACTTCCCTGGACCCCTGTCTAGCAGGGCGACTGACGTGAACCCCAGGATGAATTTCCTATCTCCCATCCAATCATCAAGGTTCCTTTTGAAGAGGGCTAAAGAGGGGCTATGATTGACATGTATGGGCAGTCTATTCAAGAGTCTGGGGAGTCTCTGGGTCAGGAACCTGTCCCTCCAGCATGTTTGGTTCATTGTGATGACAAGGTTTAGATCCCTGGAGTGTGTGGCTCTGAGGGATTGGGATTTCTTTAAGTGTAGCATGTCCAACAGCTCTGGGTTTGACATTGCCTTGTTTGTTAAGCAGAAATCGCCTCTGAGTAGATGATATGCAACAGAGTATAGCTGGAGTTTTTTTAGACGGTCAGCATAGGCCATCTGCTTTAGGCCTGTGATTCTTTTAGTGAGGTATTTCTGTGGCCTTTCCAGTTGTTTCAGATGTCTTGAGAAGTACATACCAAACGAGACATTGTATTCTATAATGGGTCTAATGAGGGATGAGTACAGTGGGACAATGACCTCCGTTTTTCTGGATGAAAAGCCCTTAGTGATGAGGTGTGCCACATAGAAGGATTTCCTGACTGTTGTGGTGATGTGGTTATTGAAGGTGAGACCACTGTCCACGTGTCCCTAAGTCTCTTATCACACTTTCGGTGTTTAGTGTACTGCCACCTATGTGGTAATTCACAGGTACATGTTTTTTCCCAAAGGGGATAACTATACATTTCTTGGCATTGAGCTTGACTTGACTGTTACTAATTCATATCTGTCATAAACCTGCTACAGCATAGCTTATATGGGAAGGCAGGTCCCAGCGGATCCACCTTTCCCACCTCAGGTGGCCATAGCACCAGGCAACAGCACATCTGGGGCCCAGCCTGGGACCTCCTCCTCCTCTGTGGGCCCTGCGCTACCTTCAGGTGGAACTGCTGCAGGGATGGGGCTCACCCCCCTGGGAGTGGATGTGGAGGGGAACCTTTTACCTGTCAAAATGTCTGGGCCGTGGTGCGTAGGGAGTTCAATCTGGAGTTTTGAGACTGGCTACGTCAGCTTGAGGGCCGAGTGGCCTGCCCCTCCTACACAGCCCCCAGCACAGCCACCTTTGGGGCCATAAAGGTGCAGTGGTGACTGCCCATGGGTAGGGACCTCAGTCCCACAGTTTCCATTGGGGACTCATGGGCTTGTGACTTCCAAACACCCCTCCCCGTCCAAGGTGTTTGCCCCACACATGTGTCATATACTGCCCCTGTATACATCTTGTTTGTCTTGTCTGTTAACCTACCCAACCTACCTCCCCAAATATATTTACTACCCCCCAACATCCCACTCTCACCTGGAAAAAAAAGGGCAACCTGTTCCCACAAATAAATCTTGCTCCATACATAGCTGTCCATTTTGCACGTGTCCACTGGACAGATGTAACCTGGTCTAATTGGCATCACAACAAATTTATGTTGTCCTCACCCCTCTCCCAGGGGTCTGAGGGTCCAAATCTACCTCCACATTCAGTGTATATGCACAGCTATTGCTGTAGAAGAAATGGGCAACTATGGACCTTTCCTACAAGCTTCCTGAACATGCCTAGTTATTTCCCCTATTGTCTTACCTTCGTTGTGCCCCTTTTTCAGCACTTTCCTATCAACCCTTTTTTCTTTTATTTTAAAGAAATTAGCTCAAGGGTAAGCAGGAGTAGGCACTTTTAAGTAGCAGTAAGCGGGTTTAAACTTGTTTGCATAGAGGTAAGCTATTCCTACACAGGTTAAGCAATTTAAAAGCTAACAGAGTATGGGAAACTGTAACCGGAGATTAGCAGTGCTTACCTCCACACTAACCCACGTACAACTTCTTTAAAGTACCTTAATCTCTCTTATCCAACAGCCCATGTTCTGCCCAGCAACAAAACAAACTGCCTTTGTAAGTCTCGAACCCAGGACCCTGCACTCTGTGCACAAAGTGATTTACCACTAACCCATGACAGATACAAAGAAAAAAAAAAATCAATGTTTTCAGAAACATATCATCCAGTCCTGTCATGCAGCTGTACAGAGAATGTATACCAACAGCTAGATGTCTGTGTGTGTAATGACATTAATATCTAAACAGATACAACATATCTATATATGTCTTCTTCTTCTTCTTTTGGCTGCTTCCGTTAGGGGTCACCACAGCAGATCAACTGTTTCCATTTCTTCCTGTCCTCTGCATCTTGCTCTGTCACACCAACCACCTGCATGTCCTCTCTCACCACATCCATAAACCTTATCTTAGGCCTTCTTCTTTTCCTGTTACCTGGCAGCTTCATCCTTAGCATTTTTTTCCCAAAATACTCTGCATCCCTCCTCAGCACATGTCCAAACCAACGTAATCTTGCCACTCTGGCTTTGTCTCCAAACCTTCCAACCTGGGCTAATCCTCTAATATACTTATTCCTAATCCTGTCCATCCTCGTCACACCCAGTGCAAATCTTAACATCTTCAACTCTGCCACGTCAAGCTCTGACTCCTGCCTTTTTGTCAATGCCACTGTCTCCAACCCATAAAACATAGCTGGTCTCACTACCCTCTTGTAAGCCTTCCCTTTCACTCTTACTGGCACTTGTCTGTCACAAATCACTCCTGACACTCTTCTCCACCCACTCCATCCTGCCTGTACTTTCTTCTTCACCTCTCTTCCACACTCACCATTAACTGTTGATCCCAAGTACTTAAACTCATTCACCTTCACTACCTCTATTCCCTGCATCCTCACTATTCCTGTATCCTCCCTCCCATTCACACACATATATTCTGTCTTAGTCCTGCTGACCTTCATTCCTCTACTCTCTAGAGCATATCTCCATCTCTCCAGGGTGTCCTCCACCTGTTCCCTACTCTCACTACAGATCACAATGTCATCTGCAAACATCATAGTCCACGGGGACTCCTGACTGATCTTGTCTGTCAACCTGTCCATCACCACTGCAAATAAGAAAGGGCTCAGAGCTGAACCCTGATGTAATCCCACCACCACCTTAAACACATCCATCACTCCCACCGCAGACCTCACCGCTGTCACACTACCCTCGTACATATCCTGTACCACTCTTACATACTTCTCTGACACTCTCGACTTCCTCATACAATGTCACAACTCCTCTCTAGGCACCCTGTCATATGCTTTCTCTAAATCCACAAAGACACAATGCAACTCCTTCTGACCTTCTCTGTACTTCTCCATCAACACTCTCAGAGCAAACATCGCATCTGTAGTGCTCTTTCCTGGCATGAAACCATATTGCTGATCACTAATCATCACGTCCATTCTTAACCTTGCTTCCACTACTCTTTCCCATAACTTCATGCTGTGACTGATCAATTTAATCCCTCTGTAGTTACTACAGCTCTGCACATCACCCTTATTCTTAAAAACCGGTACCAAAACACCTTTACTCCATTCCTCAGGCATCCTCTCACTTTCCAAGATTTCATTAAACAATCTAGTTAAAAACTCCACTGCCATTTCACCTAAGCACATCCATGCTTCCACAATTATGTCATCTGGACCAACAGCCTTTCCGTTCTTCATCCTCTTCATAGCTATTCTTACTTCCTCCTTGCTAATCCACTGCACTTCATGATTCATTATCCGCACATCATCCAAACTTCTCTCCCTCTCATTCTCTTCATTCATCAACCCCTCAAAGTACTCTTTCCATCTGCTCAACACACTCTCCTCACTTGTGAGTACATTTCCCCTCATTATCCTTTATCACTCTTACTTGCTGCACATCTTTACTAGCTCGGTCCCTCTGTCTAGCCAATTGGTACAGGTCTTTTTCTCCCTCCTTAGTGTCCAACCTTTTATACAACTCTTCATACGCCTTATCCTTAGCCTTCGCCACCTCTCTCTTTGCCATGCACCTCATCTCCTTATACTTTTGTCTACTTTCTTCATCTCTTTGACAATCCCACTTCTTCTTCGCCAACCTCTTTCTCTGTATACTACCCTGTACTTCTTCATTCCACCAACATATATATATATATATATATATATATATATATATATATATATATATATTTCTAACACTATATACATATATATCAATATATATGCACATATATACATGCATGTATCTAAATCGACACATATATGTGTCTACACCTATATGTTGACATATACACAGCACTTTACATATGTGTACGCAGATATATATCTATGTAGGTATGTATATACGGACATAGTTATATATATGGTTAGCAGATATATGTATCTATATAGGTATATATGGCCATACATCTGTAGATAGCAAAGGCAGATTAACAAATACACATATGTCCACAACCAAACACATGCACCCTGCAATACAATACCAAGTACAGCCTGCCTCCCATAGGACATGTAATATGTGGAAACCATCAACATCCCCAGGATACAGATACACAGACACAGAGATGCAGATACAGATACACACACACACACACACACACACACACATATCTATCTATATATATATATATATATATATATATATATATATATATATATATACATGTGACTGCACATACACACACTGATATATGTACAGTATGATACATATGTAGAAGGTGCACACAATATGGAACAGCCACTATGCCTACAGTTAACACCTGAACAACTGGACACTGTATGGGCCACCCATACAAATGTCAATTGTTGCCTGCAACATATACCCATAGAAAGGTCATAGGAAAGGCGACACACACAGGTTTGCAGAGATGGGAAACCTTTAATTGTGTACTATTACAGTTCTATATGCCATGTCATATAGCTGTTCAGACACTGACAACCATATAAACAGAGTACTGCAACTGTGAAACAGTTACCCTAATACAGTAGTCTGGAAAGGTTCACAACTGTTGCTGTTCAGGCCACACCCTTAAAACTGTACATTAGTGAAGACAGACTGGGCCACAAGATACGAAAGAATCAACAGTATGTACTGCTGGAGTGTAATTCAGCAGCCTCAATCTACACTCTGTACAAACTCAGTAGGTGGTAAAGACATTATGTGTTCAAATAGGTTGTAAGTGGCACATCACAAGGCATAACTGACACCATCACGACCACACCGACAAACAGAACAGTCTGTATGGCAGGATGCAGTAGGCTTGCAGTACCCCAAGTCATGTAAGTAATGTAAATATAGGTGAAGTATACGGTACTGTACAACCAGATACCTTGCGGCAGCTCACCCCTGATACCCCCACATTTTGTAACTGCTTAGGTAATTTATGTCGCTCCCCACCTAGACTCAATAATACAGGCCCATATACCACTGTTACATACACTGGCCTCTGGAGTGCATAAGGGCACACATGTATTGTGTAGGTGATGCCCACACATATATGGCCCCAGGCCCACTGTATGTGTGGGGGATACAACAGCAGTGGACTAATGGCAGCAATGGTAGTATGATTTACTCACAGGCCACTACATAACAACCCCCAACAGCATGACATATGTGCAAAGCTTGGTATGTAGATGGAGGACAAAGGCTGGAACACAGGCACATATGTGGAACAGTGTTGCCATACACTAAGCAAGGTGCTGGTATTGCAGGATAGTCTGCAATGTACCCTTAGTCAGGGAATTGAGGTTAGAAACAGAAATGGATGTAGCCATGTACTGATAGCACGCAACACACACACTACCAGTGTAATATCTGACACAGGACCAGTGTGGTGGACGGACAACACATAATAGGCATACCTCTGTCCAGCAAGAGGATAGGCCCACAGTAGTGAGCTATGCAGATAGACTGCATTCCAAGGTAAACTAGTATGTACACACACACACACGCACACACACACACACACACACACACACACACACACACACACACACACACACACACACACACACACACACTCACTGTAACACCAGTACTATACAAAGAATATCACAACTCTACTCACAGTGTATCTGCAGTTCCTGATCCTCCTACAAATATGTGGCTGCCCTGCAGGTTCTCCTGTAAGAGGTATTGCTACCTGCTGTCTATAACACTGATGCCCACACACAGGAAGGATGTCCATCACACAGGAAATGTAAAGGGACCACACCCACATGATGCAGGGATTCAAAGTGGGTGGTTGCCATGACAGTAGTAATTGGAAGTACTACACATGTGTAATCATATATATATCTATCTGGATAAGTATATGTACATATATTTCCACCATATGTCCTGGACATGGAGTGTAGCCCTACCCCAGCCCCTATAGTCCCAAAGTCATAGTGCAAGGGGATGTCAGGTATGTATAGCAGGTATATCACATGACTTTTGCTACTGTCATTGAGATTGTCTTCACAGACATGGTGTGTGTGTGGAAGGTCACATCTGCTTATGACATGTGTGCCCTTGGCTCCTGACAGACATCCTAAGGAAATCATTGTAAAGTACTGCTGCTAGCATGTAATGCCCCTGTGGAGTGTAGCAGGGATACCGGCCAATATATGTGGATCTTCGTCCAATATATGTGGATCTTCAGACACACACTGTACAATCCAGAGGTATACACATAATCCCTTAGTGCACAACATATGTAGCAGGCCTGACAATATGGATGTAGACAGACATGTAGATGGGTATAACACATAACGACTGGTATACATATGCCAACATAAGTTTTGGATTCACACACTCCTGTCTGGTCTGACACATAATGACTGCTGGTACAGGGATGCACTGAACACATGCTACTCAATAGATATTGACATACATCTGTACAGCATCCCACTGCTCTGTCTGACATACATAAGGGAGGCCCAGCAGTGGTATATCTGGCAAGTATCTGTACATGACATCTCACTGGGTAAGTACACTAAGCTGCTAGGCATGTAACAATGCCCTGTGCAGGCTACAGGCAGACTGGCTCAACACTTGCCTACATCTCCTATGGGTGAATGCACATGTACCTGCATAAATAGCAGGCTCAACAGCCATGTCACAGCACAGGGTAAGATACACCTGTGTGAAAGTGCATAACCACAACCACTGTGAATACAGCCACATATGGTAAGCTAGCATAATATTACAGTATATGGACTATCTGTTCTACACCATCCTCATATGTGCCACTCACAGAATGACCCTACATATACTGGGCTGCTACACGGTTTGGTCTGATGACTGTCTGTGGTATAGGACATGTGTGTGGATGGCCCTACAAACATGTACGGCAAAATGGTACCTTACAGTGGGGCAGCATGTAACATCAGATAGAAGTGGAGCTAGAACAATGACATCTACCACAGTCTGTACACAGGTTTAAGTACATATTAACAATACACACGCTGCTGACATTCACCATCACTACACAGACCTCAGTACTGTACAAACATCCACAGAATGTCCAGGTTACGTCATGACATATAGCCCCTACTGTACATGACATGTGTAGCAATCTGATATATCACTGGCTTGTTATCAGATATGATGACACTATTTATGGTGTACAGTGCATATGCACCACTTCATGCACGACATATATACAAAGGTTGACAGAGGTGTGGCTGACAGCACATACACAGGGCTAGTATAGACATGCTGCTGTGATAACCTCATAAATTTACCATTGTAATGGGGTTTGTTGCAACATATATCCTATGAGGGATATGAAGTCAGTAACTGTCAGAGCCTTCACCATCTATGGACTGCAATCCTCACACTACCTTCTGCATTCCAGAGATAGATGCACCATGGCTAATATATGAAACCAAAGGCACAACACTGCCCAGTCTGCAGATGACCCTACAGATGGGGATTCCTCATATACATGGAACTGACATGGCAGGTATTGCGACATGTACGACAGGCATATCCAGACAAACACTATTAAACCAACATTACTCCAAATGCAGTACAGCAGCACTTACAGTCTGTAGTCAGGTCAGGCACACCCCCCTCCTATTTGTTGGCCTCTTTCCACAGTGTATGTTGTTAGAGGTAAATCCCCAATCCATCTGAGATGCTGTTTGCCAACCAACAGATCTAGTTCCTACTCACAGTGACTGAAAAGGGCCAACACCACCATGATGTTCCTAGGTATTGGAGTGTGTTTCCATGCAATTGGCTATGGGAATGTTACCACAGCTCTTCCACATGCAGTCAGCTAGGGGAGGGCTGCAATTCATGCAGAGACCATCAGCTGATCATGAGCATCACTTAAAATACACATGCTGCTGCCTAAGCAAAGCAGGCATGGGTCTCCGCATCCACCAGAGAAGGAGTGGGGGAGGCAGACGGAGGCAAATACACATCAGGGAGGGGTGGGAGAACAAAACTGAAGCATGTTTGTGTCACACACCTACCAGCACAGGGTATCAAACCCCCGACAACTAAGTTGTGCTATCACAGTTCAATGCAGTTATTGGATGCGCCACCTTCTGTGGAGCACTCAGAAAATATATGTGATGGTGAGTGATATCTGCAACAGGGATACAGTAGATATTTGGTAGGTGACTTACACATGCCTATCTGCATGAACAGGTGCCAGCATCAACACAGGCACACTCACACAGGGACGCATACACACTGACACACTTGGCAGGGCCAGGAGTGCAACTCATCACTAGTGGGATTGCCACAACACATCAATGTGCAGGTATCACATGCACCACACAGGTCATACGGAGGTTGTATGGGCACAGAGTATGAGGAGGTGTCAGACATCAGACAGCATGCTTCAGTATGCCCTGGGGGTTGTAGTGAGTGTGGATGTGGACATACGCATCATACAACGCACACACGAACACATAGGGTGCCAGTTCTGACATGCATAGGTGCATGTCTGCACGTGTGTGTGGTGGTCAACTGTGCCAGCAGGCTGTACAGGGGTAGGCGATGGGTATAACTTGGCATCAGGCCACATGACAATGGTCTACATTGTGGCTCAGGCCTGTAGTGTCTGCATTTGCCCACACAGGTGGGTATTGCATCCCCATCCGTTCACCTGGGTGACTATTGTATGTCGCCAATGCTGTGCAAAACTTGCCATGTATGTGTTCCTTAGTCCATGAAATGAATGGTGTCTGGGATGTGCACACCTCCTACATGCATGTACAGTGACATGTGTCTGGCCCATGTTGTGAACACAGATTATCATCAGATGTGCCAGTTTTGGCCACCTGTGGCAGGAACTGGTAATGGGCAGCAGGTTTACCCTGCACCTACATTGATAGCATGCTAACAGCATTCCCTGATGTCAGCGTCATCTGTCCATACAGGGCATGTTGTCAGGCATGGTATGTCCATTGTGAGTCACATGTGAAGGCACCACAGGTGGTGCAGGTGTCCATTGGGGAACATGGAGGTGCACTGCCTGCATGTACATGCATATTGGACAGATGGGCAGGGTGACATGCCCTCTGTAGTCCACTGCTATCACTGCATAGTTACTTCCAGTGGCCAATATGCAGTGTACTACCCACCTATTGGCTGTTGCCTAGGCATGTGTGTGCATATGACACATGGGTTGAGTGTGTCCTGTGGGTAATAGTATGGTTGCTAACTGTGATTGGCTGGCCTTGATGTCTAATGTACGGGTATGGCTTTGCACCCCAGCCTCTCAGCTAATTTACATCTGTTATCCCTGTATGGTTGACATTGTGATATATAGTAGGGCCACCATAAAAGAAATAAGCAAAACCCCCTCCACATTGCCCACACTCACAGCCACCTCTACCCAGGATACAAGTTACAAATACACACACACACATACACACACACACACACACACACACACACACACACACACACACACACACACACACACACACACACACACCATGTCTGGGAGTAGAACCCCTACCTAACTAGTTTATTACACTACAGCACTACGCTGTTACAGTACATGCCACTGACATTACTGGAGTACTTCTTCTCCAAAGGTGTATTTCACAATGAAAGACATCAGCAGGATTACCAAAGAAGGGCATTTCAACTGTACTGCAAGTGACTAGCCTAAAATGCATTGCTCCCTACACCGACAGTGAGACACACACAAAACATCCACAACCATGTGTGGGTATAGAACCCCTGACGAAGACCTATATCACACTACAGCATGGAGCAGTTATAGGTCACATCACAGAGATTACAAAACAGATTTCTCACCAAAGTTGTATTTCACAATGAATGACATCAGCAGGATTGCCAAAGTAGGGCATTTGAAATGTACTGCGAGTGAGTAGCCTATAATCCCTACACAGACATTGAAACATACACAAAACATCCAGAACTGCCAGCGGTGGAGATGGAACCCTACCACAGTTCTAAATCACACTACAGCAGTACGCAGTTACAGGACGCCCTATAGACATTACTGAGCTACAACCTTCCTAGAGGTGTATTTCTGGGTGGGTGACATCAGAAGCCTTGCCAAAGTTGAGTATATGAATTCTAAGGAGTGTGAGTATCCTAAAAAGCAAATGTTCTCTACTTAATCAGAGACACACACATATATTTGCCAAGTCTGGAGTTGGAACATCTACCTAATTACATTATCACACTACAGCAATACACAGTTATAGGACACACTACGGAGATTACTGGGTTATGATTTTCCCAGAGGTGTATTTCTAGGTGAGTGACATCAGTAGCCTTGCCAAAGTTGAGTATATGAATTGTACGGAGTGTGAGTAGCCTAAAAAGCATTGCTCTCTACTCAGTCAGACACATGCACACACAAACGCAAGTGCCAGGTCTGGGGTTAGAACACCTGTCTAACTACTTTATCACACTACAGCAGTATGCAGTTACAGGATAAGCTACAAAAATTACTGGGTTGCAACTTTCTCAGAGGTGTATTTCTAGGTGAGTGACATCAGCAGCCTTGCCAAAGTTGAGTATATGATTTGTACGGAGTGTGAGCAGCCTAAAAAGCATTGCTCTCTACTCAGTTAGACACACACACAGTTGCCAGGTCTGGGGTTAGAACATCTACCTAACTACTTTAGCATACTACAGCAGTATGCAGTTAGAGGAAGTGCTACAGAAATTACTGGGCTATGTTTTTCCCAGAGTTGTATTTCTAGGTAAATGACATCAGCAGCCTTGCCAAAGTTGAGTATCTGAATTGTACGGAGTGTGAGTAGCCTAAAAAGGCATTTCTCTCTACATGGTCAGAGAGACATGCACACAAACACACACTCACACAGCTGCCAAGTCTGGAGTTAGAACTACTACCTAACTAGTTTATCACTACAGCAGTACGCAGTTATGGGACGCACCATGGAGATTACTGAGCTACAGCTCTCCCAAAGGTGTATTTCACATTGGATGACCTCAGCGGGCTTGTCAAAATACTGCTATGGTGAGGGCAGTGTGTGCATGTGCCATAACCCATTCATGTAGGGGTTGACATGCCACATGCAGGCACACACGGGGTCATATGTCACAGGTACGTGTATACAGCTACTAGATGACTACTTCCTTGTACAGTCATGTTGCACAGCTGGCAAGTGCACCACATAGTCTGTCATGCTGACAAATACTGGTTGCTAGTATCTGCAGTGAGTGACATCTGCAACTCATGTGTTTGGGGCCCTTTGGCTGTGTGCTGGGTGGGACAGGCCTGGATGGCTCCTTGTCACGGTCACCCTCTTCCACACATCTATGTCCGTCTACTTTTAGCTTATTATAGTGTGTTGTCCTTACATATATGTCTGTATTCCTATCCACTGTGTGCAAGGCAGGAGTGGTGTATACTGACATGTGTCTGCACTATGAGCTAAGACTACCAGATATGTTTGGTCCACTGGTGTTTGCAGACATGGCCTTTATGTGTTTAAGTGTGTGAGCATGCCCAGTATGACCTTTCAGTATGTTGTTGACTGACATTGCCTTCATTCCTCTAAGTGCGTGAGCATGCCCAGTATGGCCATCTGTAGTGCATGTGTGGATCACGTCCAGGTAGTTTGTACTGCAGTGCTGACATTTGTGTTGTACACCAATGGGTAGCATGCTGTGTCTGCAGGATATCCTTCAGTCATTTGGCATTGACTGTTGCTACATTTCTGCATAGTGTGGGGGGGGGCACCTCACTGTTTCTACATTTCTACACAGGACTGGGGGGGGACACACCTTACTGTTACTATAAGTGTACTAGGATGGGGGGGCACACCTGACACTTGTACACATTTGCTAGGACTGTACTGGTATGTCAGGTACTTCATTTCAGTCTGTAGTCTTACCTATCATGCTGGCTAGAGGCATACCAGTGTACTACAGAGCTTAACTTTAATTACCTACATATTAGTTTCTGACTTCCTAGCCTTCACAACTTACATCCAACTGCCTGGCCTGCTGTAGTCTGTCTGTGTAGGCTTGGGGGTGGGGTTACCCATAGGGCTCATTCAGAGGATATAGTACAGCATTTGTTTACATTTGTCTATACCTATCCTGCTGGCTGTAACTGTTGTTGGGTATGTGACCCCCCCCAAATGGCATGTGTGAGTCACTTACCTTGTGGGTGTCCCATTATTGAGGATGGTGCTGAAGGGCTGCCTATGTCAGATGCACGTAGTACACTCCCTATATTTGGTTGAGCACAGGTAGTGTCATGCTTGGCATCCCTTTTACTGTATGTGCGAGTTAGAGAGAGGCGTCATTCCCTGGTTCCCTACTGTGTCACTGCATGTGCTATGCATTGCCTCTTTGCCAAGGCCAGGGCATACTGGGAATGCCTCCTTCTGCCTACTGGGGCAGGCTCAGGTTGTTCCTCCTCCGAATCACTCTGTGCCTGTGCAGGCCTTGGCAATGGTGGGGGGCTGTGTGGCCCTGCCCCATGCTGTTCCTGCTGCAGCTGTTTCTGCAGGATCATATTGTTTAGCATGGCACATACCAGGACAATTTGGGTACATGTAGTTGGTGAGTACTGCAAGGCTCCACCAGATGTGTCCAGGCACCGGAACTGTGACTTGAGCATCCCAAACACATGCTCTATTATGATTCGTGTTTGTGCATGTGCCTCGTTATGGAGTTCTTGTTCGGGTGTGTGTGCATTTCTGATGGGTGTCATCAGCCATGGCGCCAGTGCGTATCCAGCATCCCCCACTAGGTGACCATGTGGGATGTCCCCATTAGCAAATGTCTGGTACAGCTGAGTCAAATGTCAGATGTGAGAATTGTGGTAGCTTCCAGGGCAGCCAGCACACACATTCATTATTATGCCCTAGGCATCGCACACATCCTGGCAGTTGATAGAGGGGAAGCCCTTGCGGTGGTGCTTTGATGCGTATGTACGTGCATTTTATTGCACCCACTACCTCTGGGTATTCTGCTATCTGGTGGAAGAGACACATATTGCTGGCCAACCCCTCACGGGTGATGGGGAAATATACGTGCTCACCGACATGCGCTGACATGGCATCCAGGAACTGGTGGAGTACCCTGGATGCTGATGCCTGTGAAATCCCCATCATAGCCCCAGTTGGCCTTTGGAAGGTACCTGTAGCTAGTATTCTTAGGCCTACACATACCTCGGTATCCACTGGTATGGGTTCCCCTCTGGTAGTTCTGTGTGTAAGGCGTGGCCAGCACAGCTCAACAATTTGCTGTAGGAGGTCCCTATCCACCCTATAGCACTCCACTATCTCCAGATCATGTAGCCCTTGGTAGGTTACCCTCGGTCTGCACACTCTTCTCCATCTTCTCACTGTGGGTTGCTTAGCAGCATTCACATCCTCACCACACTCAGCCTCTTGCACATGCTGGTTTATGATAGCAAAAGTAGCCCCTAAAATGTTTTCTCTTGCTTTCGCTTACGTTTTGTAAAATTTCCCTGTTCGTATACACCGGTGGTGCAGAGTTTTTGGGAAAAACAAGGGGGAAGGGTGTTTGCATGGTTTATAGTCATGTGCTGGGCTGGTCTGCTGCCTGTATAACTGGCTGATTCTGATACATTTCACCGGTACGCTAAGCTAGTTCTCCTTGATTACCTTCCTACTGCTGTTTTCCCTTCCCATTGCCTACCTGTTTAAGCCCATGTGCGCGCCACGCAAATGGAGTGCTCAGATGTGCACAGAGCTGCTATTTCCTGGTTTAACTTCTTTTTTCTTCCTGTAAGACCCGACCCGCTTACACTTTGTAAAGAGTGCTTGGCAGATTTATACACACCCCTAGCTTAGCTCTGCTAAGCTAGGAGCAATCCCGAGCCACAGGGCACCAATCCCCTTAGATTATGCCTGACGCACCCCCCATGATGTCACCTATATCCTAGTCTTGCACCCAGCTATTTGTACGCTTACACAATTGGGACCTGCCTCACACCCTGGGGAAAACTGGGATTCACTATCCTTCCCCTCATTTGCATAGGACTGCCTGCTAATGCATAGTTACATGTCCCACATTGAGCCTCCCCCGTTAGCAACCATTACTTACTGGCTAGGTTGTCTTCTGCCTGCCATTGACTTGTTGGCAGAATACTGCTTTTAGTTAGAATGCTTATTTTAGGTTTATTTTATTATTTTCCCCCCGATCCCGTTTGCGTGCTGCTGCCCTATGCTTAATCAGGCGAGATTGGCAAAAAAAAAATAAAAGTTGTTTTTTTAATTTTTTAAACATTTTGCAATGCTAATGGCCTTCTACTTGGCTATTGGCATGCTTCCTCGATAATATGCATCTTTTATTTGGAGCTGGCATAGCTCCGTTTTGTAGTTTTCAAAAATGTACTTGGTTACTAATTGAGTACATTTCTGCAGACTGCACTCGTCCTGCACTGACAGCTTCCTGGATCACAAATTACCCTCATTTGCATGTTTTTCCCCTGCAAATAAGGGTAATTTGCATACAGGAGCTCGATCCATGCAGGATTAGTTTAAGAGCTCACGTGCACGTCCCGGGAGCTCGTTCCTGGATCGCACGTCGGCGATATTGCCGAAAATAGCTCTTAGACTAATGCTGCACACTATAAAGGGTTTCATAAATCCAGGGGATTTTCATTATACTAATATAAAAACTGAAATTGATGCAAATAAGGAATTTGTTTGTGATGTGTCAGGCCCACATGTCTCAACCTCTTAGCATAAGAAATCTGGACAAAGGCAAAAATAATGGGGGGGGAGGGGGGAGAAGCTCACAGATAGAGACAATTTTTAAATATTGTTTTTATAAACTTAGAAAGTTGTTAGAGTAATTAATAGATTTTGTATTGACATGTATTTTCTGACAGACATAAATTCTGAAACTCAAATGTCTATCATTATTTAGAGACATCAATCCTTAATGTTTCCAGAAAAACACAAATCTTATAGGTTCGTAGGTCCATAGGTGCATACTAGGCTAATGGCCCTGGGGCTTTTACAAGCCTAGTCAATAGAAGCGCCCTGCCATCATTTCACCTGATGTTAGTTCCCGGTGCCTCTATCAAGTAGAGCCACTGGAGTGATCCCCGGGGTGAACTTTCTATTTCCAAGCCACTCATCAAGATTTCTCTTTAAGAAGGCCAGTGAAGTGCTCTGCTTGACATGTATGGGAAGTCTATTTCAGAGCATGGGCAGTCTCTGGGTTATGAACCTGTCCCTCCAGCATGTTCTGTTGATTGTGGTAATGAGGTTGAGGTCTCTGGAGCATGTGGTGCAGAGGGATTGGGAGTTTTTTAGATGTAGCATTTCTAATAGAGCTGGGTCAGACATGGCTTTGTAAGTCAAGCAGAGATTGCTTCTTACTAGATGATATGAGACAGAGAATAGCTGGAGTTTTTTGAGTCTATCAATGTAGGACATATGTTTAAGGCCTAGGATCCTCTTCGTGAAGTACTTTTGTGACCTTTCCAGCTGTTGCATGTGTCTAGTGAGGTACATGCCAAATGGGGCATTATACTCGATGATTGGCCTAATGAGGGAAGAGTAGAGAGAGATGATGACCTCTTTCTTCCTGGATGCAAAACCATTGGTAATGAGGTGTGCCACATAGAAGGACTTTCTGACCACAGTGGCAATGTGGTGATCTAAGGAGAGGTTGCTGTCAACCTATGTCCCCAGATCTCTTACAATGCCTTCAATGTTCAGTGGGCTCCCATCAATGTGGTAATTAGTGGGAACTGAGTTTTTCCCAAAGGGGATGATGACACATTTTTTGGCATTAAGCTTAAGGCCATAGTTTCAACACCAGTCATTGGTCTCAATGAGGCTTTTCTGTAGGATGTCTACATCACTTGGGGAGTCAGTAATGGCTCCAGCTTGCAGTCATCTGTGAAATTGGTCAGCCAGAGTCCCTCCGTGTTGGTGTGGACTTCTGAGAAGTAGATGTCAAACAGGAGAGGACCCAGGACCGATCCCTGTGGGACTCCACTCATGACTGGTCAGCAGTCTGACTGGGAGTCCGCTACTTTCACACTGTGGGTTTTGTCTGTGAGCCAATTTGCAACCCACCTAGTGATATAGGCGTTGATGCCTAGTTTGGTGAGTTTATCAATAGTTCCTGAGTGGGGAATGGTATCAAAGGCCTTGGCCTGATTGAGGTAGGCTGTATGAACTGCCTTGCCTTCATCCACAGCTCTGGTGACTGACTCAAAGAAGTCAACCAGGTTGAGCAGGCATTATCTACCATTCATAAAACCAAACTGAGTTGGATCTAGAGTTTGGAGATTCCCTATATCCTTGTTAATTAGGTCCATGATGATGTGCTCCATAGCCTTACATATCAGACTCATCAGGCTAATGGGGTGATAATTCCCAGGGTCTGTAGTCACTCACCCTTTATGGAGAGGGATGACTGTAGCAGTGCGTCATTCAGTAGGGACAAAGCCTGAGGTGAGGCTGTGATTGAACAGGGCACACAGATGTGGTGCTAGTTCACTTTGTAGCTCATATAGAACACATCCAGGGATATTGTCGGGTCCCATGGAAGCTGTATTCCTGGCCTTGGACAATGCAGCTTTAACCTGTGCTGCAGTAATGCTGAGTGCCTGGCATTCCTCCATTATTGTGATGGGTCCTTTAGGGGAGGAGAGAGGGGTAAAGTTGGCACTGAATCTGTCGGGCTGTATGTTGGCAATATCTGTTGGGTCAGTATAGGAAGTATTATTGTGCAGTAACTCAGAGCAAACATGGATATTGCCATGGAAATTCTTGATATAACTGTAGAAGGCTTTGTGGTTGTTTTTAGTGTTTGCCACAATTCTGCCTTTATAGCTGGCTTTATAGGTTTTTAGGAGGGAGCTCAACTTTTTGTTGAGGCTAATAAGGGAGTTTTTCCAATCGTGGGACCTCACCGTTTTCTGCAACAGTTTCTTCCTTCTATTGTAGAGTTTATTAATGGCAGGGGACCACCAGACCGGTTTCCTTTTTTTGGAGGAGACTGTCTTGGTTCTGTTGGGTATGACTAGTTCCATGCATTTATGTACGTGTTCATACAGTGCATTGGTGTAGGATTCAGCAGTCATGCATCTATTTTCCATTAACATGGGTGCCGTGAAGTTAGCCACCTCTGTTTGTAGGAGCCCAAAGTCAGCTTTGGAGAAGTTTTTCATGGTAATTACCTTTGCGGTGGGGGAGGGGGGGTGAGATGTGGATTTCCATGGTGATTACAATAGAACCAACTCAGGAACTCTTCTGCCCAACACACAGACCACAGCCACAAACCAAGTGAAACAATTTATTGAATGGTTTAGCACTTTCTTCCCCTGATAGGGACTTCCTCAGAACAACATACAATAATTACCCAGCCCTTAAATACATATAAATCCAATAATTGTATAATAGCATAATTACATAATTGCACTAATCTACTAACATTAAAATGATGTTAAATATACACACAAGTAAATACAAATACACAAACTTTAATATCATAACATTTCTTAATAAAATCTTGAAAAACATTTACATATTGTCCTAACCTAATAAATGCTTTAACTTTAAAATACATGCTATGTTAGTAGCTTCATTGATTCCTGGGTACTGAGTTGCATCTAATCTCAATTGCCATTTCAACTTACAGATATCCAGGTGCAAATCCACAATTTTCCCCTGGGGGTCCTTTACTAACTGTTCATCTACCAAAAACTTGAATTAATGGTCATCATGCTCTTTGATGTGTCTATATAAGGCATTAGTTATTCTCCCTTTCCTTATATCATTGTTATGTTCACAAATGTGATTTTTTAATAACCTACTGATCTTCCCTACATAAAAAATGGGGCACATTTGGCACTTCACCATATAGACAACATTAGAACTACCACAATTAAAATGCCCCTTTATAATAATGTCCTTAACATTGAGTTTAAACGTGTCATTGGTTTCCAAGATGTGTGTACAAAAGTTGCACCTCCCACACTTAAAATTCCCATTTGGTCTATTAGTACTTCCACTAAAAATGCTCTTATTTAGTTCAAAAAAGTTTTTGAATGACCTATTCTTTCTAAACACTATCTTTGGGGGGGCCTTACCCACTTTTTGCTCAATGCTTGTATCATAACTTAAGATATCCCAATTTTTAATAATAACCTCAGATATCTTGCTTGCGTCTAAATTAAATGTTGTAATAAAGCTTAAACCATAATTTTTACAAACCTGCCTTCTATTGTTATCTTATTCCACCACCCAATATTGGCCTATAAATACCTTTCATATATTTTCCTACAACTTCCTTACTTATTTTATCCAAAAATTAGTTGGGATATCCCCTTTTAACAAACATGTTGGTTATAAATTTAACCTCAGCCAAAAAGTCACAGTCAAGGCTGAAAATTCTGGCCGCTCTCACCAGTTTTCCCTTGACTACTGACTTTTTTTGGTGTATGGGGTGCCAACTACTGAATTCTAAGTAAGAATTCGAAAAGGTGAGTTTTCTATAAATTTTGGAACATAATAGTCCTTTATTACTATCCAAAATCAAATCCACATCTAATTAAGATATTTTCTTCTTGCTATAATGATTCATGAACCGCAAAAATTCCAAGGTATTATTAATATAGGTCAAAAATTCATTGAGCTGTCTTTCAGTACCTTTCCACAACAGGAACAGATCATCCAAAAACCTGGTGTAATGCAGGATGTTCAGCCAATGTACACTATTCATTAAATACTCCTTTTCCCAAAAGGACATGATGATATTTACAAACATGGGGGCATACCCCATTGCAACACCAGTTAAATGCTTAAAATACTGGCCCTCAAAATGAATATAATTTTTACCCAAGACAATATCCATAAGGCAGTAATTTTGTTAATCGAATCTTGATCATATATACCTGTCATAAAGCTGTTTTTCCAACCATTGTATCCCCTCATCATGAGGTATAACAGAAAAAAGATTTACCACATCAATGGTCACCATTATCACCCCAGGGATTAACTTAATTCTTTCCAATTTCTCCCAAAAGTGCCATGAATCCTTAGTGATATACGTGAATTTTAATAAGCCCTTTTGCATGCTATAATCTAAAAATTTACTAATAAAGCATGTCTTTGATCTATGACCGTCCACTATAGGGTGAAATTTTAAACTGGATAAACCCTTGTGGATTTTTGGTATTCCAAAAATATTGGGTACCATGGGGTGCTCATTTTCATGTATTCAAATTCGTCCAAACTATTCTGGCCCTGATATAATATATCATCTAGGGCCAAGTCAATCTTCCGATAAGCTATATGAATCTCATTTAGCAAACTCTCCTCATAAGTTCCATCCATTAACAGTGAATTCATTTTATCTAAATATTTACTTTTATTCATTAACACCACCCCACTTCCCTTATCAGATTTCATAATACGCACTATTTTGTCACTAACAAATTCTTTTAAAAGCTCTTCATCCTTCATAGACAAATTACTCCTATAATCCAACTGGGGGTGTTTATAAAAGTGCCTAATTTCATTCTCACATATTTTTTCATATAGGCGTATGACATTATTTAAAGCGGGATTAAAGGCACTCGGTTTACTTGACCTACCTTCACCTATTTCACCAATGCCCTTGTGCCCATTAAACCAAATTTTTAAGTTTAACTTACGTGTAAAGCACTTTAAATCAATCAAGGTGTCTACCACATTCCCCCTTCTAGGGTACAAAAGTGAAGCCTTTGGCCAAAATGTTTGCATGATCCACTCCCACAACTTTTGTAGACTAGTTAAAAATCTTGAAGTCATTTTCACTATTATTAATAATGGTACATGGCTCACTATCTTCATCCCTATTATTCACATTTTCAACATATTGACCCAACAGATATTCAGAATTGTCACCATCAAAATTAACCCCAAAACTATCTACTTCAGTTTCAACAATATCATTTAACATTGCTTCAACAACGTTACTACCAGTAACAGTAGTGTGTGTGGCTGATTCTGTGTTATCTTTTACCAAATGTAAACCCACTATAAATGTGGATAAGCTGTCACCCCCAGGCCTTTTAAATTAAAATAACATGCATTGCTTTCCATAGTGAACGCATCATCATTCCACAAATCCAATGCATTTGAAATGTCTAAAATGCTAAAATCATTTAACCCATTTGAATTATTTAATTCATTCACTATATCCATGGTTGCCCCAGTTGGGGAACTACCAGCCGCCACTGTCCCAATATTTAAATCAATCCCTTCCAACTCACAAGTTTCATTTGCATTAAAAGAACCTTCTACTTTAAAAAAATCAGCTATAGCAATATCCATTAATTCATCTGCTGATAACTGACATTTTTTACTCTCTATAATGAACCTCCCCACTTCTATAACCTTTTCATTGCTTTTATCACAAACTTTTATACCATTTACTACATTTCCGATATATAAGTCATTTTTAAAGTCCAAATCCTCCCCACTCGGGGATCTCATAAACACCACAATGTCACTGTCTAACTCAGTCATTACCGGCTCACAAGATGTTTTGCTGGTATTACTTACATCTAAGATGCTGGCTACAGCAATATTCGTAAGTTGGTCGGCTGTTAAAACCTGTTTTTTTGCCTTTTTCAGCCTTGCTCCTTGCTTCACATAATCCCTGTAATTGCCTTCCGAAAAATGGGACTGTTGGTTCTTTCCATGGAGGCTTTCTGAATGCCTCACACCATCTGCTGGTACAATGGAAGATTGGGAATTCAAACGCTGTTCTCTATGTGACCTCGGCACTGACATAACTCGCTCTGCCCCTTTTGGCTCCCATTGGCTCCTTCTCAGCAGTCTCCCTCATGGTTGCCCAAGGAAAGGGGATATACTCTGTTTGTATTGTATTCATTAATATCCCTTTTCAATTTATTTTGTTTACGCATTATTATAAAGGGGCATTTTAATTGTGGTAGTTCTAATGTTGTCTACATGGCAAAGTGCCAAAAGTGTCTTGTTTTTTATGTAGGGAAGACCAGTAGGTTATTAAAAAATCACATTAGTGAACATAACAATGATATAAGGAAAGGGAGAATAACTAATGCCTTATATAGATACATCAAAGAACATGATGACCATTACTTTAAGATTTTGGTAGTTGAACAGTTGGTTAAGGACCCCCAGGAGAAAATTGTGGATTTGCACCTGGATATCTGTGAGTTGAAATGGCAATTGAGATTAGATGCAACTCAGTACCCAGTAATCAATGAAACTACTAACATGGCATGTATTTTAAAGTTAAAGCATTTATTAGGTTAGGACAATATGTAAATGTTTTTCAAGATTTTATTAAGAAATGTTATGATATTAAAGTGTATGTATTTGTATTTATTTGTGTGCATATTTAACAACATTTTAATGTTTTATAATGATGGGTTTTAGTAGATTAGTGCAATTATGTAATGATGCTATTATGCAATTAATGGATTTATGTGTATTTAAGGGCTGGGTAATTATTGTATGTTGTTCTGAGGAAGTCCCTATCAGGGGAAGAAAGCGCTAAACCATTCAATAAATCATTTCACTTGGTTTGTGGTTGTGGTCTGTGTGTTGGGCAGAAGAGTTTCCATGGTGATTAGTTTGTGGTTGTATCTAACCAGGGAGGAATTGACTATTGGTGTAGAGCAATGGTTGCCCATGTTAGTAATAACCAGGTCAAGGATGTTGCTTCCTCTAGTGGATGTATGAATGAGCTGGTCAAAGGCACTGGAACTGATGAATTCCAGGAAGCATTGGGCCAGTGTATTGGTGCATGAGTAGTTTTCCCAGTTGATGGAGGGATAGTTGAAGTCACCTAGTATGAGAGTGTTGGGTTGGACCCTAATAGTTTCCTGGGTGCTTAGGAATGTGGAGTGAGAGTCTTTGGACATGGTTGGGGACCTATAGCAGGCTACAACCTGAATCACCATTTTACCCACTGTTAGTTGCACCTGAAGTATCTCAGATGTGTTATGCTGGGCTACTAGTCTGGAGGTGTGCACATCCTTTATGAATATGGAGACACCACCATCTTTGGAGCTTCGGCCAATGTTCTGGAGCCGAAAGGTGTGGAATGAGTTATAGCCTGGTAGCACAGGGGGTGCTTTCTGTTGCTTTAAACCAGGTCTCCTTTACAGCACAGATGATGTTCTCAATTTTGAGGAGTGCTTTGAGCAAGTGGATCTTGAGATTTAGACTTCTAGCATTGAGCAGCATGACCCTCAGATTGCATTTATTTATAGCTGTTACAGTGGTAATTTGGTCTTTGCAACATCACCTAAAAAAGGCAAATCACCGTATACAAAACAGAAAAAACAAAATACAACAAATAATCAAACTAACCTTTCCCTCACATCAAACTGTAGCAGAGTCTGGGTGAGCCTTTGCAGTTATGAGGAACAGACCAAAAATATGAGGCAAAAATCTGGACATTCTGTGAAAATTTGTACAGTTGTGAGGTATGGTCAGCCCTGCAAGATATTTTTGCTAAAGCATTTTTTGGCTGTGACCATCTCTAATAAAAGTGCAATCAACTATACTATAAGGAATACTGTGTAATAAAAAAGAAAGCCAGCCAACTATCTTTATTTAAACATATGAAAAAAAATCTGAGGACTTGGCAAAGCCTTTAAGGCGTTATAAAGAAGAACAAACATACAACAGATTAAAAAAAGAAGCTAATTAAAAGCATACAATAACAAACAAGGATCAGTTAGCAAGGTGTTGCCAGCTGGATTCATGATTTAGTCCCTTTGGTCTGAAGGTTTATATATAACTATTACTGTGTTTTCCTTAGACAATAATGATTCATCAATACATCTAGAAAAATCTGCTCTGAAACATTAGCGTGTAAGTGATGCGGATAACATGAATGATACAAAGTAAAATGTTCAGGTAGGAGATTTCCAAAAGAACATTCTTGGCATCTCTCAGCAGCTGTTGCACTCTTGAATATGAACTTTATGTTTCACCTCCATAATATAGATTGCAGGAATACTCAACAGCAAATACTTCTTGTCCAGGATTACAGCTAAAATTAACAGCAACACTGAGCTTAATTCCATTACTTTCATCAAAAATAGAGACAAACAGAAGTCACAGGGGTAAGGGTCCTCCAGTGGTTCAGCATAGTAAGGACACCAAGGGTAGCTGAATAATTAACATATCTGTGCACTAGCATATCAGCAAATTCCTTAGCCTGTTATAAGAAATGCATGAATCAACATATGAATTATTATGAAAAGCTGAATCTATGTACAAAAAAAGCCAATATTTTTAACAGATGCTATTCAGAGACAAAATACACCTTACATCTGGCATTATTCTTTCTGAAAAAAATGAATGGCAAGTTGTTTTTGTTTGCATTAAAGTTATAATGCGATGTTCATTTCATATAGCATTACCATGAAGTCCTAGAGCAATAACTAATTTTTGATATATCACTATAGGCTCTCCTTATTTTCTCAATTAATAGGTTTCTTAGGAGTAGCTATATGTACGATGATGTAAAAAAAAACTTACGTTAAAGTTTCTCTTTTGCTGAGAAATGTTTCATTGGGAATCAGAGTGGGCTATTGACACAGAGGTACTGTGCCTACAAACCTCAAGCAAGCATCCCTTACAGTGTTAGAATTTGTTTTTGCAATAAACTACCAGTTTCTTTAAGTTCTACAGAGAAATAAAATGACATTAATAACAAGGTAGGCTCACAGATTGGTGATTTTAAATATGCATGAAAAACTCTAGAAATCAAGCTTCATGATAATCTCTTAGAGAGAATTTGATCGTGTTGAACACTAACAATGTAACTCATAATAAAACTCACTCCCTAATTTTACATCACAAGATATTTCATGTGACATATTTCAAACACCAAATATTCTCTATCGATCTATCCTAACAAAAACTGCAAAAGTGGTATTTTTTTATTTATCATCATCCCAGCCAAACAATCAACCACTCAATGGGAATAGTCATGGTAACTCAGACCCATTAATATTTAAGAGAGAAAAACGTCATTCAATGCAGACACACAAAAGTACACCAGACCCACATAAAAACAACTCCCTCCACCAAAAAAGATGCAAAAAATAAATAAATAAATACAAATTAGAACATAAAATAAAACTAACAAAAATAAAACAAAAGAACAATATTAAAATAATACTTCCAGGGCACCATACAGCACACCAGGCTGCATTCTTATCATTGCCGAGTATGCAGTATCCAGGCTTGTACTTAAATGTTCATCCTCAACTTATCTGTAGAGTTTGTGGGTGATAGATGGAGAACAGCTACTGTGACTTCCCAGTACAGTGGTGCCCCCTCTACAGATCCTGTGCAATAGCACATTATATACCATAGCACAACTCACTGTTACAGACTTAGGCAACTTAACTGATCTGGACCCCAGTCAGTCTGATTTTGTGAATGGCATGTCCTGTGACAGTGATCACTCTGAGCACATTGATTATCTGTGCTTGGCTAAGACTTTTGATGTTATTAGCCAAAATGGTATTACGACAAATGATCACTTTTAATATAGACCCTTATGTTGTCTGCTGGATTGCAAAGTGGCTGTCTGACAGATGTCATGTTCTGAAAATTGCTGGTACCCTCTTGGAAAGTAACACTATAATGAGTGGGATACCACAGGAATCAGTCCTGGGCCATCTCCAGTTTGGCATTTATTTTGCACATATTCAAGCAAATATCCCAGAAGTGTAGTGACCAAATT
>NC_056735.1:703846207-703851207 GCF_019279795.1 Protopterus annectens
AAACGTCTGATGAAGCCTAATGGTGAAAGCGCTCACGTTTGTATTGTCTGAATAAAACGTTTTGGACTATATTCAGTATCTTTCTTCAGTTTATTGACAAATCTATTGCAGATTTTTTGCATTCATAGGACTCTGTTCATGGTTTTGGAACTGTTCGATACAAACGTAAAGAGTCCAAAGCTTATGCACAGAAATGCACACTATGGAAGAATAAACAGTACCAAAACAGCTGGATAGGAGAAAATCCTCCTTTATATCTGACAAAACACCTCAGAGGATAAACTGCAGACCAGGTTTTGCTCACAAGATGGTTCTTAAGAGCCATAAAGCATTGGTTATTAACTTTTGATATGTACTTAAAGGAATTTATGTATTTTCTTCTCCACCTTCTTAAAACTATGCTTGTAAAAAATGTTTTCCTTTTTGTTGTCTCATTTCTTTCAGACAAGAGGTACAGACAAGGGAGCCACCATTGCCCCCATTTATGCTTCATGAGATATGCTGAACTTAAGATTTAAAATTCCAACACTAACCAATTTTTACATGAGATGACTGTGTGGCATCATTTTAATTGACTGCTGGCTGTTATGGGATGGCTGCATTTTGTAGTTTAAGTGTATCATGGAAAATCTTAATAGTAACCCTTATGGCATGAAATTTGCCATCAGGAAAGAGATCAGATTTATGGCTTTTTGGATGTATTGGTTTCTAAACTTGAAAGCTACAATGTGTCCAGAATCTCAAACTAGAAACCCTTTTCTTAAACCAGATAGTTGCCACCCTAGATTCATTTCCACTAATAGTGCCTACTCACAATTCTTGCATGTATTGGTCTGCAGTGATGAGCTGATTTTTGAAATAGTGTTCGATACATGGAAAACAGATTTTTGCAGAAGGGATATAAGCAATACCAAATTAATGTGGCTAAACCAAGGGTCAGCGATATGCTGTGTTCACACCCAAATCCACACTTTTTGGAAGACATTCGGTTTGTAACTACTAATGGAACTAATACCTTCATCATCACAGATACTGTTAGCAAATTTTGGCTGATCCTTAAAGCTGACAACATTGTTTAGGTCCCAGTTCACATAGGTTTAGCTACCGTGTCAACAGAACTTTAGCAGAGTATTTTTCAAATTTTAAGATATGTATTAATGAAATTTATAGATGACCTTTTTTGGGGAGGGGGGGGGGGCAAAGACTCTTTCTCTTATAGAAACTATTCCACATGCCTACAAGGGTTAAACTAAACAAAACATATGATGTTAAATGTTATATATTGTTTTATATATAACTGATGAGACTAACTATGAGGTACTAAAATCACAATTTCGACAGGAATGAAAGGATGTGGATGCTTTACTTCAGAGCTTTGTATAAAGCTAGGCTCAATTAACTTTTCTTCGCTTCTATTTTTCCAGTCATTTTAGTCTAGTTAATTTGGTGATGGTTATTGTGTTTATTCATTGTTCTGATATCTGGTCACATGCTTCATGTTGTATAAAAATCACATTGTTTATCAGGATCAGTTAGAATTGAAAACATTCCTTGTGAGTGAAACATGGTCTGCAGTTTATTCTGTCTGGAGTTTGGCTGCAACTAAAGGAAGATTTTCTCCTGTAACAGCTGGTTTGGTACTCTTCACTTTCCTAGAATATATATATATATATATATATATATATATATATATATATATATATATATATGGATTTGTATCACTTCACTGAAAGACCATGTCACTGACACCCATTTCACTGAGACCAAATCACCTAAAGTTCATTTCACTGACAAGTAGTACTCTAAGGCAAGTCAAAGGTATATGTCCTTCTCCCCACTGTAGTTCGATCCTGGTGTTAGCATATATAGTTAGGGGAGGGTGTGGGAGCACAGCACATTTGTTTTTTTGTCTGGTTTTGTTTTACATTATTTGGTAAAACCCAACTAGGTGAGGGGATACACCCCCACACCCCCCTAACTATATATACTAACACCAGGATTGCTCTACATTGGGGAAAAGGACAAATACCTTTGACTTGCCTTAGATTACTACTTGTCAGTGAAATGAGTTTTAGGTGAAATGAGTTTTAGGGGAAATAAACTTTAGGTGATTTGGTCTAAGTGAAATGGTCTTTCAGTGAAGTGATACAAATCCATATATATATATATATATATATATATATATATATATATATATATATATATATATATATATATATATATATATATATATATATATATATATATGCTCACTTTGGTTGAGTAAACCATACATTAATCTCTAACCTCTGTAATGTCAACCACAAAAGGTTGGCAAACCATACGTCAACATGTTACCACACATGCGCCAGGAAAGAACCTTGACACATGCTGCGCTTGCCCGCCCCCTGCTAATTATATATATGCTAACTTCTAGATCGCACAGTACTCGAGGAAAGAGAATATTCCCTGACCCGGGGATTGTCAAGTTCACACACCTATTGACAAACCTATTATCTATTGACCATCTGCATACATTGACCAAATGCAGTTGATTAAACAGATGTCAGCAAACAATCACTTAAAGCAGGGCCCCTCATGGGTCTAGGCTGTTTTCTCAACATTTCAGAATGTTGAACCTCATGTGGCCAACAAAAAACACTTTTTTGATGGGTGATAAGCCACCCTATGCCATCCTTCACCCGCACCCCCCCTGCACCTACAGCTAGTTATTTATACCAACTCTGAGATTGCACTATAGTAGGGAAAAGAGAAACATTGCCACTGTACTACAATCTCTGTACAAGCAGTAGTCCTGCACTGCCCAACATCTGATGTTTTAGAACATTTATCATATAGTCTTGACTTATGATGTTCAACATTTTGAAGGATTGGTAAAACAAACTGGGCAACTACACACGCACACTCATAGGAGGAGGAGTGTGAGGGCAGCACCAAGGATCAAATTGTGGAAATTGAAAAAGACTAATTGTGAGGTGGAGTTCAAGGATGAGTTAAGACAGGCACTGGGTAGCAGTGAAGAGTTACCAAACAGCTGGGTAACTAAAGCAGAGCTAGTAAGAGAGATGGCTAGAAAGGTGCTTGGTATGACATCTGGACAGAGGAAGGACGACAAGGAGAAATGGTGGTGGAATGAGGAAGTACAGGAGAGTATACAGAGAAAGAGCTTGACAAAAAAGAAGTGGGATTGTCAGAGAGATGAAGAAAGTAGACAGGAGTATAAGGAGATGAGGTGCATAGCAAAGAGAGAGGTGGCAAAGGCTAAGGATAAGGCATATGAAGAGTTGTATGAAAGGTCGGACACTAAGGATGGAGAAAAGGACCTGTACCGATTGGCTTGCCAGAGGGACCGAGCTAGTAAAGATGTGCAGCAGGTAAAGGTGATAAAGGATAATGAGGGAAACATACTCACAAGTGAGGAGAGTGTGTTGAGAAGATGGAAAGAGTATTTTGAGGGGTTGATGAATGAAGAGAATGAGAGGGAGAGAAGGTTGGATGATGTGGGGATAGTGAATCATGAAGTACAATGGATTAGCAAGGAGGAAGTAAGGATAGCTATGAAGAGAATGAAGAATGGAAAGGCTGTTGGTCCAGATGACATACCTGTGGAAGCGTGGAGGTGTTTAGGTGAAATGGCAGGGAGTTTTTAACTAGATTGTTTAATGAAATCTTGGAAAGTGAGAGGATAATATTTGGAGGTGTTATTCAGCGTGATGTCTGGACGTGGTGGAAAGACTGGTGGCAAGGCCTGTGCAAAGGAATGGAGAAAAAGTGTTTTGGTACCGATTTTTGAGAATAAGGGTGATGTGCAGAACTGTAGTAACTATAGAGGGATTAAATTGATCAGTCACAGCATGAAGTTATGGGACAGAGTAGTGGAAGCTAGGTTAAGAAGGGATGAGATGATTAGTGATCAGCAGTATGGTTTCATGCTGGGAAAGAGCACTACAGATGCGATGTTTGCTCTGAAAGTGTTGATGGAGAAGTACAGAGAAGGTCAGAAGGAGTTGCATTGTGTTTTTGTAGACTTAGAGAAAGCAAATGACAGGGTGCCTAGAGAGGAGTTGTGGTATTGTGAGGAAGTTGGGGAGTGTCAGAGAAGTATGTAAGAGTGGTATGGGATATGTACGAGGGTAGTGCGACAGCGGTGAGATCTGTGGTGGGAGTGATGGATGCATTTAAGGTAGAGGTGCCATTACATCAAGGATCAGCTCTGAGCCCTTTCTTATTTGCAATGGTGATGGACAGGTTGACAGATGAGATCAGACAAGAGTCCCCTGTGGACTATGATGTTTGTAGATGACATTGTGATCTGTAGTGAGAGTAGGGAACAGGTAGACGATATCCTGGAGAGATGGAGATATGCTCTAGAGAGAAGAGGAATGAAAGTCAGCAGGACTAAGACAGAATATATGTGTGTGAATGAGAGGGAGGATAGAAGAATGGTGAGGATGCAAGGAGTAGAGGTGGCAAAGGTGGATGAGTTTAAATACTTGAGATCAATAGTTCACAGTAACGTTGAGTGTGGAAGAGAGGTGAAGAAGAGAGTACAGGCAGGATGGAGTGGGTGGAGAAGAGTGTCAGGAGTGATTTGTGACAGGCGAGTACCAGTAAGAGTGAAAGGGAAGGTCTACAAGAGGGTAGTGAGACCAGCTATGTTATATGGGTTGGAAACAGTGGCATTGACAAAAAGGCAGGAGTTAGAGCTGGATGCGGCAGAGTTAAAGATATTAAGATTTGCACTGGGTATGACGAGGGTGGACAGGATTAGGAATAAGTATATTAGAGGGTCAGCCCAGGTTGGAAGGTTTGGAGACAAAGCCAGAGAGGCAAGATTACATTGGTTTGGACATGTGCTGAGGAGGGATGCTGAGTATATTGGGAAAAAGATGCTAAGGATGAAGCTACCAGGTAACAGGAAAAGGGGAAGGCCTAAGATAAGGTTTATGGATGTAGTGAGAGAGGCCATGCAGGTGGTTGGTGTGACAGAGCAAGATGCA
>NC_056735.1:703856207-703936207 GCF_019279795.1 Protopterus annectens
TGGGTCTGTAGATTATTTTGTGCACAGTAGTTAGTTGGGTGAATGAGAGATGGTGGGGAAGTGCCAGCCACCCTAATTGTTTTAGTGACTTACAGTGGTGGGATGAGAATGTGGCCTTGGTGGCAAATTTTGCTATTTTGTTGTAACACATAGCACATTTGGATTTTGTAGAATTTCAGATATTAGTGAGGAGAGGGACACCATAAAGGAGAGTGGGTAATAAAAAGGTAGGTGCAAGGGTTTCTCTAGTAGAGAGGCTAAGAAAGTATTGGTGCCTGTAGAGCATACCAAGCTTTTGGTGTGTTTCTGTGATATTATTGTTTATGTGTAGGTCAAAGTTAAGGTTTTCATCTATAATAATGCCTAGTAATTTAGTGTGTGAGACAATTTCTATAGTGGTATTGTCTTGGGCTTGTATAGTGAAGTTTTTTTTATCAAATGGAGTGGTTTTCCTAGGAGTAAAAATTACTAGTTGGATTTAGGGCAAGATGATTGTTAAGCATCCAAGAATCAGTAGATGTGAGGGCATTCTGGGTAATTTGCTGGACTTCAGAGCTGGAATTTGCAGTGCATATTATTGTAGAGTCATCAGCATACTGGATTACTGAGCATTGTGGGAGAGTGGTGTGAAAGTTGTTAATAAAGATGCTAAATAAGAGAGGACCAAGTATGGAGCCTTGGGGTACCCCTGTGGAAGTACTGGTGAAGGGAATAAAACTGTTGCCATTTGGTGGATTGCTGCCTATTGGAGAGATAGCTGTTGTACCATTGTAGGGTAGGGTGAGAAATGTGGAGGGTGGATAGTTTAGAGAGTAGGATAGTGTGGGAAATGATATCAAAAGCTTTGGAGAGGTCAAGGAAAAGTGAAGCCAGTTATTTTACCAGAATCCCGTTCCCAGTTAACTGTATCAAGGAAGGATAGGAGGGTGGTAGTGGTGCTGTGTCCTTGTCTGAAACCATGCTGAGTGGGTGATAACATTTGATTTTCATGCAGGTGGTTGAGGAGTTGGGCATGGATGTATTTTTCCAGTATTTTAGAGAGGGGTGAGAGAATTGCTATGCGTCAAAAGTTTGTGGTGTCTGTGTTGGTGCCACCTTTGTGTAAGGGAAGAATGAATGCTTTTTGCAGATGTCTGGGACAAGGGATTCTTTAATTGATCTGTTAATGAGTATGCTGATGGGATAAGCTATAGAGTTTGCTGCTAGCTGCAGGAAGTGTGGGGGTAGATTGTCAGGGGCCAGAGTACAGGGATTTAACTTACGTAAAAGTTTTTTTATTGTGCTGGTTGGTATGGGGGAGAATTTTAGGTTAGGGTTAAGGGTAGACGTGTTTTCTGGGATGATTTGGTCATCAGCTGTCTTGGTGGTTGTGCTGTTAACTGTAGGAAAGATGGTGGTTAGGTTAGCTATGTTGTCAGTGAAGTAGGAATTGAAGAGAGTAGCAAGTTCAGTGGGGGGGTTTTGTGGGTCAGAGGATGGATTGCTTTGAGAGCCTGGGTGTAATAGTTGGCTGACGGAGGACCAGAATTTTTGGGGATTATTTTTATGTTGGCTTTGTAGGTGGAAGTAGTGGTCTTTTTTATCAGTGGTTATTAGACGTTTTGCCTGGTTACGGAGTTGCTTGTAATGTAGTAGAGTTGAGGGGTCTTTGTTTTTCTGCCATGATTTCCAGATTTTATCCCTTGTGAACATTACTTCTTTGGTGGCTTTTGAGAGCCAGCATGCCTGGTTATGTTTTATTTGTTTTTGGAGGGTGGGTGCTTGCCTGTTTAGGATGTCTAGAAATGTTGAGTTAAAGAATTCAACAGCCTTATTAAGTGGTAGGGATTTGAGGGGTTGCCAGTTTACTTTAGCTATGGTTTCATTAAACATGGATGATTGGAACTTAGTAACATTTCTGTTAGATTTGTATTGGTGTTGGTCTGTGGTTGGAGTAGTTTTGCGTATGATATATGCTGGGTGGTGGTCACTAATGGTATTAGGTAGTATGCCTGCACTGATGACATTGAAAGGGTGGGACACTAATATCTATTGTGGAGCCCCAGTTGTAATTTTTGTCAAGTCTAGTGATGTCTTGAATTAGTTGGGAGAAGTTGTAAAGATTTATGTTTTTTGAGGGGTTGTTGTGGTCTGTATCTAGCCAGTCGATATTTACATCATCTAGAATGATGGTTTCATTATCTATATTTTGGGAAGTCCAGGCAAGTATGTTTTCTAATATTGGTATGTTGTTTCCTGGGGGAATAAAAAGAGCAATTATGCAAATGTTTTTATGGTTGTTAAGTTTTAATATAGAGATTAGTATTTCGGCTGGGGAGAAGTTGGGTGTTGGTTTTGAGTAGGGGATTAATATGTAATTGCTAGGGAAAATATTGCTACTCCTCCTCCTCTCTTGTTGGGTCGATCGACTCTCAGGCATGAGTAGCTTGGGGGGAGAAATTCAGTGTCTTTTATATATGATTTCAACCAGGTTTCAGTAGCTGCTATAATATCTGGGTTGTACTTAGAAATCCAGGCATGGAGTTCAGGTATCTTGCTCCTAAGGCTTTGGAGATTTATGGTTGATAGCATAAGAGATTTGCTAGGTTTGCTGGAGCTGAGGGGGGCTGGGCCTGGGTTGGGTTGTACATAATCCACACTGGGAAATAGTGCTTTGGCAAAGTGTGTAGGTTATACTTCTCAGTTTTTTCCTAAAAATGGTGTAGTTGCTGCTGGTGGTATGATAAGGGGAGTGTCTTTGGAGAGGTAGAATTTTCACTTTGCATAGTACAGAGGTATTAGCTGTGAATAAGCTAGGGTGGATGTCTGAGTAACTTGATAATCAAATGAGCAAAAGCATAAGATAAATGAACTTTAATTTCATCTTCCGAATGTGCCTTTCAATTACTTGGAAGAGTACGTCTGAATGTGAATTGAAGGTAACCAACTCTTTGAAAGATAATCACAAGGCTTTTTTCAGTGGTATTAGGAGAAGGAATGTGCAATACCTCGGCAAATCCTAAGTTAATGGCATTATCCTGTTTGACAAGCCTAGCTCAAAATGTTCCCCTCCTACATGCTTAAATATTCTCTCCTTGAATCTTTAGACACTGGTCCTCCCATTATCACTATGGACCATATCCTAAATAAGAGTTCCATGGGCGTCACTAATATATCAGGCAGCTTTGTTGTTAGTATAAAGTGCATTATGGCCAAATCCCTCCTTAAGTTTATTAATCTTAGCCTCTACACAAGGTATGTGACTTAACTTTTGAAAACAGCAGTTGTGGTGCTTCTCTATTGTAAATAATCCTGGAATTTATTATCTTGTTATTTTCACTAGTATAAACTGACTTTTAATCATTGTCATTATTACGGAAATTGGAAACTCACAAATGCTCAAGCATAGTCATTATTGTGTTATGAAAAATGATCTCACTTGCTTAATTTGTTTGACCTTTTTCAGGGTGTGGCTGATGTCATTGATGGGATTCATTCTGTCCATATCACTTACCTTGACCTTGTTAAGGCATTTGATACTATTATCCAAATTGACTTTGTTAATACATTTACTATATTAAATATTAACCTCCATATTATTTGATATCTTTCTTATTGCTTTATGATGATGCCAACTAGTTTGTTGGCGACTATCAAGCCATTTGCCAGACAGAAGTCCACAATGGCCTCCACATCATTATTCCTGTTGCCCCACCCATGTGGGCCCTAACAGACCTCATATTCTGTTCTGTCGGTCTTGATATGTGCATTCAAGTCACCCATTATCAACAGCAATTCATGCTGTTCTGCTTTATGTAGTAGGTCCTGCAATTGATGTATGAATGAACTCTTTTCTCAGTATCACAACCCTGCTGTGAGGCATAGGCTGAGACTATGAATACTGCCCTATCATTATGCTGGAGTCTGATTGTCATGAGTCTGTCACTAATTTTGATGATGTCCCTCACTGCTTTCTGAAGCCTCTCTCTCACCACAATTCCCACACCATTTCTAGTTTCTCCTCCTCCTGAGTAGTAATCTTTGAATCCCAATCCAAGTGTTTTTACTGCACTGCCCATCTACAGTAAACTCTCAGTTAACCGGCATCCATTGGGGATTGATAGATGCCAGATAACTGTAGTTTCTGGTTGCTTAAGAGTTACTATTAAAAATAGGTCTGACCAAGACTGTACCCTATACTATTTGTTTGGTTTGACTTGTTCTCAGGTTGGGGAGAGAGGGAATTTATTACTGTCTTCCTTTTTAAAACTCAAAAACTCTGAAAACGTAAATTATGCTTCTGCAGGGGGAAAAGTGCAACACATGAAAGTTGTACTGTATTTCTTCTATATTTTTTCTGTTTGCTTGAGAGTGCTGGTTGCTTGAGTTCCGGTTAACTGGCAGTTTACTGTATCTTGTCAGTTGGATACGCAGGATGTCCAGCATCCTCCTTACCATCATGTCATCCACTTCCAAGTGACATCCTGTCAGTAAAACTAAATTGAGTGTAGTAAGTTTTAGTTCATGATTGGCAGGTTGATTGATTTTATGAACAGCTTTCACTCAAGAAAGCTATCCCAGATAGGGGAATATTTCCTTTCCCAGGGACTGTGCACTCTCAGAGTACGATATATAATTAGCAGGGGATATGTGGGGTGCAGCTCACACTACATGCTGTATTTCTTATCTGCATTCCTGCGAATGTCACACAATGAGGCACAAGACTGCAGCATTGCTTATCTTCATGCACTCTTAACTGTGCCTCTCTGCTTCATTTACGAGGTTTCCTCTTTGCCTCAGCTACCTGCCTGAAGTACATCAATCTGACTGCCTATGTATGCTGTCTCTTACCCTTTTCTTTATGTCTATTTAGCACTATTGTATCACCTGTCTTTGCTGCATTATCACTGTGCTACATTCTGCTGTTTGTTGCAAAAAAGAAAAAAAAAAAAAAAAATTATCCTTGTTTCCCGTCTTTCCTGACCTAGAGTAGTCCAAATACAGGCTTTGCTGTATTCAGGACTTTTGGAAAGTTCCTGTGTTGCCCATTTCCTTTCTTGGATAAAGGGAGGCTTCTTTGTTCACCAGTGGCAGTGGGGAGCTTGGCGCAGCCTATCTATCCCTGGAGGAGTGTTCCCAGCACAAGAATCTGGTAGTCTATTGGCCGTTTTGGGCCAATTTCTAGCTCTTTCAAGTCCCCCTGTATAAAACCCGCTTTGGCACAGTTTTTGCGCTTGTTACTACTCAGCCAAGCTCCTCGTGGTCCTGCAGAGTGGTGCTAGCAGCAGAGAGGCTAAAAGAGTGACTGCTAACCTGATAAAAGTGTTTTTTTTTTTTTTGCTGCTACTACCTGGGCGACTGTCCGATCTAGCTAAACTGCAAGTATTTCTGCTTCTTGAACTGTTTTAAACTGTTTAAAGTTGTTTTTGCACCTGCACTTTTAAAGTTTGCCCTGTTTGTTGCATTTACCTGTTGAGGCTACACACTCAAGTGTGCTAGCCTGTGTTACATATTTATTGCATTTTCCTGCTGTTTGTTGCAAAAAAGAAAAAAAAATTATCCTTGTTTCCCATCCTTCCTGACCTAGAGTAGTCCAAATACAGGCCTTGCTGTATTCTGGACTTTTGGAAAGTTCCTGTGTTGCCCATTTCCTTTCTTGGATAAAGGGAGGCTTCTTTGTTCACCAGTGGCAGTGGGGAGCTAAAAGCAGCCTATCTATCCCTGGAGGAGTGTTCCCAGCACAAGAATCTGGTAGTCTATTGGCCGTTTTGGGCCAATTTTTAGCTCTTTCAAGTCCCCCTGTATAAAACCCGCTTTGGCGAGGTTTTTGCGCTTGTTACTACTCAGCCAGGCTCCTCGTGGTCCTGCAGAGTGGTGCTAGCAGCAGAGAGGCTAAAAGAGCGACTGCTAACCTGATAAAAGTGTTTTATTCCTGCTACTACCTGGGCAACTGTCCGATCTAGCTAAACTGCAAGTATTTCTGCATTCTTGAACTGTTTTAAACTGTTTAAAGTTGTTTTTGCACCTGCACTTTTAAAGTTTGTCCTGTTTGTTGCATTTACCTGTTGAGGCTACACACTCAAGTGCACTAGCCTGTGTTACATATTTATTGCATTTTCCTGCTGTTTGTTGCAAAAAAAAAAAAAAAAAATGATCCTTGTTTCCCGTCTTTCCTGACCTAGAGTAGTTCAAATACAGGCTTTGCTGTATTCCTGACTTTTGGAAAGTTCCTGTGTTGCCCATTTCCTTTCTTGGATAAAGGGAGGCTTCTTTGTTCACCAGTGGCAGTGGGGAGCTTAGAGCAGCCTATCTATCCCAGGAGGAGTGTTCCCAGCACAAGAACCTGGTAGTCTATTGGTCGTTTTGGGCCAATTTCTAGCTCTTTTAAGTCCCCCCTGTATAAATCCCGCTTTAGTGTGGCTTTGTGCAATTTTGCACATAGCGCGGCATCGGGCAACGCCGCTTAATTGGGTTTAAACCATTCTCGGCTCCACAAAGTCTGCTCTTTACTTTTTCCCTTAGAACTGATCTAGTTCTCATAATAAACACCATATTCCTACTCTAAAGCCTGGCAATTGCTCACTAAAGCAATTATATAAGTCAGAACTAAAAAATTAAAAGCACTACACCCTCACAAACCCCTCTTGAGTACCTTGTTCCCCATTGGCCCTGTTTTCAATTATAAAGGAATTCCCAATACTACTCTAGCATGTCCAAAGGTCAGTTGTCAATCTCCTCTCCGGTCCAGCTGGTGAATCTGGAATCTTGAGGCAATGTTACAACTGCCTCATGTACACAGACAAACCTCTCCTCCTCCCAACAAATTCTAACACATGTGAGAGATGCAACCATATAGCCATACTGGAGGCTAAGCTCTCTCAAATCAGTACTGGTGTAACCAGTCAGGAGGAGAAAGAAACCACACTCTCTACAATTCCAGTCTCACATAGACCTACCACGACAACAAACCAAACACATAAACAAACAAAAACATACTCGGAGGCTCTAAATAAAAATCTGCCTAAGCAACAGAGACCTCCAAAGCAGACACCCAAGCAACCGCTACCCCAAAACAAAACACGTGCAACACATAGCTCACAAAGCCAGTGTGCCGAACAGTCACAGCCCTTAAGGCTAAACAACACACCTGATACACTTGTAATAGGTGACTCTATCGTCAGGCACATTGATGTTCCGCTCACCAGGCTGAACAAGGAGAAGGTCACGGTGAGCTGCCTGTCGGGCGCTAGGATTCGCCACATAACACAAGCATTCAGGTCAGTCCAAGGCAAGTACAAATATGACTCAGTCATTGTCCATGCTGGTGTGAATGACCTGAGACATACCTCCCTGGTCTACATGAAAAGAGACATAGAGGAGCTCTCTGAGCATGTAGCCCAGGCCGGTATGACCCTGACCTTGAGTAGCATCTTACTCTCACCAAGAATGATGCCACAATATGAAGACAAGATGATCAATTTCATCAATTGGCTTAAGTATTGGTGTCATTCAAAGGGGATCCAATGCCTGTCAGCCTGGGATGACATGCTCGACAAGCCACGATGCTTTGCTAGGGACGGCTTGCACCTGTCACCCCTGGGCTTTTGGATATTGGCAAAGGCTCTTGCCTCCCCCATAGTGCCTTTTTTAGGCAAGGCTCAAAAGACAAACCCACCTCCATAGGTATCACAAGGGATAAGAAACTAAGAGTAATGCTACTCAATGCCAGAAGTCTAAACCTTAAGATGCATGCACTCAAAACTCTCCTTAGCATGGAGAACATCGATATCTGTGCAGTAACAGAAACCTGGTTCAAGGCTCCCAAGAGCACCCCAGCACTACCAGGTTATACCTCATACCATGTTTTTCGGTCCCAAAACTTGGACTGAACCACAAAAGGAGAGGGAGTATCAATATTCGTCAAAGATACCCACACCTCCAGGTTGGTGGCACAGCACGAAGGATCAGAGACTATCCATGTGCAACTAACAGTGGGTAAAACTGCCTTCCAGTTTATAGCCTGCTACAGACCACCCTCCCAAACCCAGGAACCCCACTCGGCCTTCCTGAGAACACTGGAAAATATGAAGGTCTCTCCAAACACCATTATATTGGGTGACTTCAACTACCCAAACATAGACTGGGAGCATTACACTAGCTTCAACACTCTAGCCCAAAGGTTCCCAGAATTTATAAACTCAAATGCTATGGAACAACTTGTTACCACTCCCACAAGAGGGAAAAACATACTGGACCTGATCATCACCAACATGGGGACTCTATGCTCCAGACCAGAAGTGTATCCCTCACTGGTAAGATCAGACTATAAACTAATCTCACTAGATATTCACATCCCGACCCCAGCCCCTGCCCAGAAAACCACAGTGAAAAACTTCTCTAAAGCAAATTTCACACTCCTCAAAACCGAGGTGGAATCCTTCAAAGCCCCCGGGCCTGTGGAAAATACGGCCCAAACCACAGAATCCTTTATAAATGCATTCTATGAACACCTTCAGGAATGCATGGATCATGCAATCCCAAACAAAACCAAGACCCAATCCTCCAAAGGCAGGCGTCCTGTCTGGTGGACCCCAGCCATAAACAAACTATACAATAGAAGGAGGAAGCTACTACATGATAGAGCAAAATCCCAAAAAGGGAAGGCATCTCTGATCAGTATTAGCAAAAAACTACGGGCACTCAGAAAATCGTCCAAGGCCAGCTTCGAGAGAAAAATTGCACAGGACACTAAGGATAATCACAAAGCTTTCTTTAGTTATGTTAGGAACCTGGGTGGGAATTCCAAGATATGCTCAGAATTAGTCCAAAATGACAAAAAATACACCGAACCCACAGACATTGCCAACATCCTAGCTGACAGGTTCAGCGCAAACTTCTCCCCCCCTTCCCCACCAAAAGGGCAAATATCTACCCCAGCAGAGTGCTGCCACCCTGAAATCTCAGATGCTCAGGTAAGAGCCACCCTCTCCAAAGCAAAAAACACAGCATCAATGGGACCAGACGGTGTCCCGGGCTGCGTCCTACATGAACTCCAAGAAGAACTAAACCCAAACAAAAAACTACTATTCAATCTCAGCCTTACTACAGGATATGTACCCAAAGAGTGGCGTACAGCAACAGTGGTCCCTCACCACAAAGGTGGTGCCTCAACGGATCCTGGAAACTATCGCCCCATAAGCCTGACTAGCTTGGTCTGCAAAGCTATGGAAAGGATCATCACGGACCTCATAAATAAAGATATCGGGGACCTACAGACACTGGATCCTACCCAGTTCGGCTTTGTTAAGGGCAGATCCTGCCTCTTAAACCTGGTCAATTTCTTTGAAACAGTCACCAAGGCCATTGACGAGGGGAAGGTGGTCCACACAGCCTACCTGGACCTTGCAAAAGCCTTCGATACAATACCCCACTCGGGCATTATAGATAAGCTCACCAGCTTAAATATAAACCCCTTTGTCACTAGATGGGTTGCAAACTGGCTCAAGGACAGAACCTGCATGATTAGAACTGCTGGAGCCATGTCAGACTCCAAACCAGTTACAAGTGGCGTCCCACAAGGCTCAGTCCTGGGACCTCTCTTGTTCAATATATATTTCTCGGAGGTACAGGCCAACACGGAAGGACTGTGGCTGACCAAGTTCACAGATGACTGCAAACTGGGCGCCATAATCGACTCTCCAGCCGACACAAGCATCCTACAAAAGGGCCTCATAGAAACAGACAACTGGTGCCAGAGCCATGGCCTCAAGCTAAACGCCAAAACGTGTATAGTCATCCCCTTCAGCAAAAGCAAAGTGCCCACAAATTACCACATAGATGGTAATCCATTAATTACAGAAGAAGTAATTAGGGACCTGGGGACCCAAGCTGATAGCAATCTCTCATTCGACAACCACGTGGCCAAAGTGGTTAGAAAAACATTTTATATAGCCCACCTAATCATGAAGGGATTCACATCTAGATCAGGGGAGGTCATCGTGCCTCTTTACTCATCCCTCATCAGGCCCATAATTGAGTACAATGCCCCTTTTGGGATGTACCTTACCAGACATCTGCAGCAACTGGAAAGACCCCAAAAGTACCTCACCAAGAGGATCAAAGGGCTCAAACAGATGCCATATGCTGCCCAGTTAAAGAAACTCCAGCTCTACTCAGTGGCATAACGCCTGCTCAGAGGCAATCTGTGCCTGACGTATAAAGCCATGTCCAACCTGGAATTAGTGGACATGCTGCACCTCAGAAAATCCAAATCCCATTGAGCTATGTGCTCGAGAGACTTGAACCTCAGCACTGAAATAAATAGGACATGTTGGAGGGACAGATTCATAACCCAGAGGCTCATTTCACTCTGGAATAAAATCCCAGTCCAGGTTAGGCAGAGTCCCTCATTGACTCTCTTCAGGAGGAATCTTGATGAGTGGATGGGAGATCGTAGATTTACTCCGGGTATCACTTCTGTGTTACTGTTAGACAGAGGCACAGTATACTAACCTCGAAAAAGGGCATAGCAAAATTCATTTAAAATGGGTGGCGAAAGCCAAACACACTCTGGCTAGGCTTGTAAATGCCCTAGGGCAGATAGCCTTGTATGAACCTATGAACCTATGAACCTATGGTCAACAAATTCGGCCAAGAGACTGCAATTAATTGCAAACATCATCTTAAAGCAAGTGACAGCTTTAAGGCAATTTTCTACAATGATACAGTGGTCCATATCTCCATATAATATGGAACACTATGGGTTTGTTAAGTGGAGCTTCTACATTTTAAACCTTGCTGAATTATTTGAAGAGGTAACAACAGGTCTTAATTAAGGACTAACAGGACATGTCTCATGTCTAGACCTTTCTAAAACACTGCTCACTATTCTGCAGAAAGGAATAATTAAAAAATGGAATGTGTTAAATGTCATCTATAGTCCAGTAAGAAAAGCACCATTTGAACGATAAGATCCCACGACTCAGGGTGGGTGATTACCAGAGGTGCCTCACAGGGTTCTTGACTAAGAAAACTTCTTTTCACACTTGTTTTAGGATATAAAAGTGGAAAATGTGTTTGTGGTAATCAAATATGTTGATGACTATAAATTAGGAAGTCATATTACTTCTGTAAAAGGTTCTTAGATTTTTCCAGGCAGACTACAAAAACTAAATACATTATGCAGTAGTAAAAGCCTCACCTTTCATATCAGTATATGCAATGTCATAAAATCATAGACTTCACAAAATGGCCAAAAATATGCAAATTGTAATTATATGTTAATATAGGCTATGACAATACTATATATCTATACCTATCTGTCTATCTATATCTATATCTAGATATAGATACAGATGTGTGTGTGTGTGTGTGAGTGTGTGTTTGTGTGTGTGTGTGTGTGTGTGTGTGTGTGTGTGTGTGTGTGTGTGTGTGTGTGTGTGTGTGTGTGTGTCAGGCACTTAATCAAACAGACAGTGCACTGACACCCAGTAGACTGATGTCATAACGTTAAACTTACAAATATTGACAAGTTCTGAGCATGCTGCTCTGGGGCTAACCCCTGGAGCAACCTAAACTAAAAAGAAGAGTTTTTGCAGGGGCAGGTACCCTGCACTCCAGATGCCCCCCTGTGAATTATATATTTTACTCTGAGAGTACACAGTCCCTGAGGAAAGGAAATATTTCCTTATCTGGGAGCTGTCTATCCCACATACCTATCGAACACCTGTCTGCATTGACTAAATGGTGTCATTCTCCAGGGTGTCAGCATTCTGTCATTTTGACAGGGCATCTGGCATCTTTAAAAATGTAGATGGATGGTGCAGTGGTGTCATGGTTAGTGCTGTCGCCTCACAGCAAGAAGTTCTCCTGTTCATTTCTTGGCTTGTGTGCCTTCTGTGTGGAGTCTGCATGTCCTCCCTGTGTTCATGTGGATTTCCTCTGGCTGATCTGATTTCCTCCTACATTACAAAGACATGCAGTAGGTGGATTGTTCAATCTAATTTGGCCCCAGTAGTGAGTGTGAGTATGTGAGTGTGTGGTGCACCCTCTGAGGAGGGTTAGGCTTTGGGCTAGCAACCTAAACCTGTACCTGCTATGGAAACGACTGCTGAAGGGAGCTTGTTGCCTGATGTGCTGAACAGCACAAGAGTGGATCAAGGATATATATATATATATATATATATATATATATATATATATATATATATATATATATATAAAATTCTCAAAAAATGCAAACATCTACAACTTCTACTTTAGCTCATAAACAACCAACTTCTAACCCATACTCAACATGGTTTCAGACGTGGCCACAGCAGTACCACAGCTCTCCTCTCCTTCCTAGAAACAGTTAATAAGGCCCGTGACACTGGCCACATCATGTCCACTCTCCTCCTTGACCTCTCTAAGGCATTTGACACTATCGCTCATAACGTTCTTTTCACTAAACTCTCCAAACTAAATCTATCCCACTCCTGTATTAACTGGTTTACCAGTTACCACTCAAACAGGCAACAAGCACAAAGCCACCTCCCCTTTTCTCAATACTTCCACAAGTGTCCCTCAAGGTTCAATTTTATGACCCTTCTATTCAACATAGTCATAAACAATTTCTACTAAGCCATCCTAAATGCCAACCTTGTCCAATATGCCGACAATTCAACAATAATCTGCTCTGCCTCTTCTATACCCACCCTAGTTAAATTAACCCGAGATGCCTTCTCCTCCACTGAGCAATGGGTAATAGACAACCATCTAGCACTCAATGCTACTAAAACTAAACTCATGATATTTACTGCTTCCAAAACCACCACCCTAGATAAAACCTCATTCTCAGTTACCAGTCAAAATAATACTCCTCTCAAAATAGTTTCTAATGCTAAAGTACTAGGAGTCCTGATCGATGACCAGCTAAAGTTTGATAATCATCTACAAGTAAACATCAAAACACCACACAAAAAATAGGCATGCTTTACCGCCACAACCGTTACATCTCTCCCTCCACTAGGCTCACCCTCACCAATACTTACCTTACCCCATCCCTCCTATACGGTGCCTCTGTCCTTACTAACCTGCAATCCTCCCTCAAGACTAAACTCTCCTCTCGCTATAATAAAATAACAAAATTTGCCACCGGCCATAGATCCACTTCCCATCACTGCACTGCCCTACACCAACTGAATTGGCTAGAGCTGTCCAATTACCTCAGCTATATTCAACTTGTCCAAGCACACAAACTTATTTTTACCCCCTGTCTCTATCCCCCTCTTGCCATCACCTTTAAAATGCATCAGCCAAATAGACGTTTGAGATCTAATTCCCAAAATCTAATTGAACTGCATAAACCTGCCCATCTACCAGGCAAACATCTAATGTCCTTCTCTCTAGCATGCCATTGGAATTCCCTCCCACCTCTCATCCACACCACCAGCAGCCTCTCTTCATTCAAAACCTTACTTCACACACACCTCACTTCACTATGGGAATGCTCTTGCTCTCACCCCACATAATCTCCCTACACTATAGCTACTCTCTATAAGCTATAATTCACAATAGACTCTCATTGTTTTGTACCCCTAATAAACTCTAGGAATTAGCATAACTCCTAGAATGGTACAATTCAGTAGCCTAGAAATTAACTTCATGAATTAGCATAACTGTTAAAAATGTAGACTGTTTCTGTTATTGCATTGTGCTAATATGCTAAACTGTTAAAAACTTTGACTGTTTGTAAATATTACTCTTATTGCATTGAACTAATATCTGCACTCTTCTAATATGTGTTTTTCCATTTGTTTAATTTTGCTTCATTTGTGCACATTACATTTCTCTAATAACTTACACTTATGTAGTAATTTTCTGGAGCTTTTCTCCCCAAAACTCCATTGAAAATGGGCTCCTTGTGGCCCAATGGACTATCCTGGCAAACAAACTATAAATAAATAAATAAATATATATATATATATATATATATATATATATATATATATATATGTATATATATATAGGTCCACTATATAATCTCGAAATCCTGAAATCCTGAATTTCAGTATTTCGAAATTACATAGCCGAAAACGCATGCACTACTCACAATTCCAAAAACACACAACCGTGAAATTCAAAATGCCGAAACTATGCTACACATATAGTACACACATAAACAACCACAAAACTCCCCCCAAAATCAAATAAATGCATCTGCACTATAGATAAGCAGGGGGGCAAGCCTCCCTGCATTCTCCATGTTGGGGGCCACACACCCCCCACACCCTCCTACTTATATATTCTAACTCAGCGATTGCACAAACAGAAGCACAAATGAAACTCATACACCCACATCTTACAGTCCCTCACACACACACACACACACATCACAGTCACACCACACTTACACACACTAAAGCCCCTAACCAACACATTTGCACACACAAACTTACCTAAATTCAACCCATACATCCACACACCACACCAGCGGAAGCATAAATTCAACATCTCTGTGCTTCAGGATTTTGAATTTCATACTTCTGCCAGTTTCGGAACTTTGAGTTTTTGGCTATGTAATTTCAAAATACTGAAATTCGGGATTTCAGTATTTTGAAATTACATAGTGGACCCCTATATACACATATATATATATATATATATATATATATATATATATATATATATATATATATGTATATATATATATATATATATATATATAGATACACACACACACACACACACACACACACACACACACACACACACACACACACACACACACACACACAGACACACACGTATATACAAACCACATAGTCAAAAAATTCAGGGGGCAAGTACCTTGTTGCTTCTTATGTATACTAGCTCTAAGACCACACAGCAGTGGAGAAAGGCCAAATTCCCATTTCTCATTATACCATGACCTCCCATATTGTGATCAAATAGACTGTATCACAGAAGCTCTACTGCATGTGTTACAGCTATTTGTTTGTTAAAATGAATGCATACATTCATACATACAAATATTTCAGGCACAGACAATAATGCCTTTCTAACCTGCCAATATACCAAAACAGTCATTCCTATAATACGTGTCCAAGTTGTTCTTAAAAACATCTAAATTAGTGTTTGCTTTAAAACAACTTGATAGTCTATTCAATACATCATATTCTATTTCAAAGAACCAATCAAAGAATCACTCATTCCTCTATAATATCCTGTTTTTTATAGATGAAATGGTAGTTATCCTCTGACGTTTGTCTGAGTTCTAGCCAGAGAAGAGATCAGTCATGAGACCTGGAGGAAGCATGTTGGGGCTTTCAGAAAAAAGGTGGAATGTTGCATGGCATGGATTTAGAGGTTTACTTTGTTGTCAACTGTTTAAGTTTGAAATAATAAAAGCAGAGTTGGGGGCACCAAAAATTGTAATCATTCATCTTGGGGATAATGATTTAGGTTGTATGCCTAAAAGGCAACTGTTAGCCTAGATTGTTGGTGATTTAGTTAAGACAACGGTATCCATGAATGGTGAAAGTATGGTTTGAGATTATACCCATGTTAACATTGAAGCAGACTGCTAGTTTTGTAGCTTTAGAGAGGCCTAGGCATTTTGTTAATCTGAGAGTATCACAGGCATTGTGGGGGTTAGCTGTGTTGGTGATTAAGCTTTGAGATTTTGACAATAGGGATCCAGTTTGGTATATAAAGGATGGGATACATTTATGTGAGATAGGTGTGGATTAGTTTAATGTACATATGGCATTGACATTACCGGATGTTGTCAGGCAGGTGTGAAAGAGAAAGGCGGATCAGCCTGTGTGCAGGCTGGTGGCTAGAGACGAGGCATTCTGGGGAACCTCTCTTCTCTCCCCTCTTTCCTTCTTACTTTTGTGAGGTAAGCTGAGGAATGTCATCTCACAATTTGGGTTTGAGTGAGTGGAGCTAGTAACACTGTTCTTTTCTTTTATGGTGAGCAGTCAATGCTGCCCATAATGTTGCCATGTTCTACAGGTGTTTTATAATAAATGGAAAGAAATGTTTCAATATTTACTGTGTCTGATTACCTGTAATGGAAGTTTCACCAATGCCTGCTGTAACTTGTGTATATGCTTTTGATGAGTAAACTGGTCGTGATGGCATACAGACTGTCATTTTTGCTCAAAGTGCTTAGAAAAATATCTTGTCCAATACGAATGCTTAATTCTCAGTGTGTATCATCATCATCATCATCATTGTTATTATTATTATTATTATTATCATTATTATTATTATATTGTTGATGCTCTAAGTGTTATAAATGTATTACTTTCCAAACTACTGTAAAAATATGTGTCCGAATCTGAAGATGAAGACTATTAATTTTCTTCCCTGGTTGCATGTCTCTTGGGGGTTATATTCAATGCACTTCCAGTTCCACACTACTCTATCATTGTTAAAAAATCGACGAACCAAAAAGGCAAAAAGAACAAACCAACTGAAGACAAACAAGTGGAAAGGGATGTCCAACAACTGCAGGCAAAGTACTTTAACATAAGACAGTTTATTATCAAAACTCCACACATTTTCATCACCCTTGTAGGATAATTTCTTCAAAAAATACAAACAGACTACAAGGTATCAGTTTTTTAAACATTTTTTAAAAAAACAGCAACTGGTGTCATGTGATAGCGTAAACCTCTCAGCTCGACTTAATGTATAAAGCATGCACCAGTGAATGAGTGAAAGTGTCAGCTAAAACATTAAAATATACATTTACTTAAAATTAATTAAGACATACTGATAACTATACGAATAACTATCAGTGTCAATGTCAATATCAGCTTGTAAAATGATAAAAAACTAATGTGTACAAGTAGACTTCTGAATAAATTCTCAATAAAAGTCAAATAAGAACTGCACGTAGTAAACGTGTATTTACATATACATGTATATATACACTACAAGCATTTTAAACTCTATCTAAAATAGAGATGACAACCAAACATTATTATTTCCATGTTTATATATAAAGGATGTAACATATTTGAGATATGAAATATTTATATCATCTCGTTAAGCTTTTTAATTCATCTCATAAGGCTTTTTAATTTCAGTAAAGAAGAGATATTACAATTTTCATTCAAGCCTGGATATGCAAAAGCATCTAAGGCAAGTTGCCATTCCAGTTCACGTACCTCGAGAAGTAAGGAACTGGGACCTCCCCTAATGTCTGGCATTATTTGGTCAATAGCTTGGAAATAAAATTGTATGACCATTACTTGAAAATGAATGCCTAGCTAGAGCATTTTCGCTTTTGTTTTTATCTATAGCATAAAAATGCTCATAAATCCTTTCACGAAACGTCCGGTCAGTTTTACCTATATAAAACGCCGGACAGTTGTTACCCTTTGCTAAATATATTATACCCATAGATTCACAATTCAATTTGTGTTTAATAAAATACCTGCTATTGTTGCCTACCTCAAATGAACTTCCAGTCCTGATAAACTTACACATCCTACATGCCCCGCATGTGAAAGTGCCATAAAGTCTCACACTAGATCTAGTGTTTTTACTTTCAAGGAGGCTTTTCAAGTTAGCCCCCCTTCTGTAAATAATTTTAGGTAAGTGACCTAGTCTATCAACTATTAAGTTGTCCTTATATGTTAAGGACCAATTTTTGTATAAGATAATTTTCACCTGTTCACTATCGTTGTTGAAAGTTGTAATGAAACACACGTTGTAAGTGCAGGTCTGATCAGTCTGGTCATTCATATCTTTAGTTGTTCCCCTAACCAAGATGTCATTATTAATAGTGGTTATCTGGTGGATATTATTGTCCATAGGCACTTCAGGAGACTCAAATTGGAAAGTTTGACTTACATCTGTCCATGTCAACAGAGGTATAAAAAAAATTCCATTCCCCATTTGGAGGCAGTAGAATGGATTGCTCTGTCATTGAAAGACAAAAATGCACCAACAATGGAAACAGATTTAGTTATAGAACTTATCAACATTATACTTACAAACAATTTCTTCATGTTTAATGGTGAATACTACCTACAAAAACAAGGTGTAGCTATGGGTTCACTATGTGGGGCTAGTCTGGCAAATCTTTTCATGGCATACTGGGAAAAGTTATTTATATTTAATAAACCAGAAATTAAAACTTCTTTAATCTATTATACTAGATTCTTAGACGACATCTTTATTATTTTTAGAGGTGACGAGAATAAAGCATCACGACTAGTGGATTATTTTACTTCTACCACAAACTTCTTTAAGTTCACTTTTAAACTTGATACCGTATGTATTGATTAGTTGAATGTCAAATTAATTAAAGATTCAGTAAACAAGAGACTGCTTTCAAAAACTTTCAGGAAACCTACCTACTGTAACTCCTTCTTGCATTATACAAGTGCCCACCCTCATGCACAGAAGAGATCCATAGTTAAAAGTCAACTTATTAGGGCTGCAAGAATGTGTTCATTAGAAAGTGATTTCCTGGCTGAATGTCACTTGTTGAAAGACATGTTTTACAACCGGGGTTACCCCATTACTTTAATAGACTCATTAACTGAAGAAATTAAATGTAAACGTAACAGTGGTTATTTTATACCTCTGTTGACATGGACAGATGTAAGTCAAACTTTCCAATCTGAGTCTCCTGAAGTGTCTATGGGCAATAATATTCACCAGATAACCACTATTAATAATGACATGTTGGTTAGGGGAACAACTAAAGATATGAACGACCAGACTGATCAGACCTCCACTTACAACGTGTGTTTCATTACAACTTTCAACAACGATAGTGAACAGGTGAAAATTATCTTATACAAAAATTGGTCCTTTGTATATAAGGACAACTTAATAGTTGATAGACTAGATCACTTACCTAAAATTGTTTACAGAAGGGGAAAGTAAAAACACTAGATCTAGTGTGAGACTTTATGGCACTTTCACATGCGGGGCATGTAAGATGTATAAGTTTATCAGGACTGGAAGTTCATTTGAGGTAGGCAACAATAGCAGGTATTTTATTAAACACAAATTGAATTGTGTATCTAAGGATATAACATATTTAGCAAAGTGTAACAACTGTCCGGCGTTTTACATAGGTAAAACTGACCGGAAGTTTCGTGAAAGGATTTATGAGCATTTTTATGCTATAGATAAAAACAAAAGCGAAAATGCTCTAGCTAGGCATTCATTTTTAAGTAATGGTCATACAATTTTATTTCCAAGCTATTGACCAAATAATGCCAGACATTAGGGGAGGTCCCAGTTCCTTACTTCTCGAGGTACATGAACTGGAATGGCAACTTGCCTTAGATGCTTTTGCATACCCAGGCTTGAATGAAAATTGTAATATCTCTTGTTTACTGAAATTAAAAAGCCTTATGAGATGAATTAAAAAGCTTCACGAGATGATATAAATATTTCATATCTCAAATATGTTACATCCTTTATATATAACCATGGAAATAATAATGTTTGGTTGTCATCTCTATTTTAGATAGAGTTTAAAATGCTTGTAGTTTATATATACATGTATATGTAAATACACGTTTACTACTTGCAGTTTTTATCTGACTTTTATTGAGAATTTATTCAAAAGTCTGCAAGTGCACATTAGTTTTTTTATCATTTTACAAGCTGATATTGACATTGACACTGATAGTTATTCGTATAGTTATCTGTATATCTTAATTAATTTTAAGTAAATGTATATTTTAATGTTTTAGCTGACACTTTCACTTATTCACTGGTGCATGCTTTATACATTAAGTCGAGCTGATAGTTTTATGCTATCACATGACACCAGTTGCCGGTTTTTTAAAAATTTTTTAAAAAACTGTTACTTTGTAGTCTGTATTTTCTGAAGAAATTATCCTACGGGGGTGACAAAATTGTGTGGAGTTTTGATAATAAACTGTCTTACATTAAAGTACTTTGCCTGCAGTTGTTGGACATCCCTTTTCACTTGTTCGTCTTCAGCTGGATTGTTAAAAAATCTACTACCCATTAAGGAGGTAGGACCAGTAGCAATACATTAGAGCTCTTCTGAGGCCAGTAACAAAGTCATTGCCATTGTTTTCATGTTTTGCTAACTACTTCTGATATGGCTATTCCAAAGGGATAAAGAAAGAGTGCCCAGCAAAATGATGTGCTTTCAGAGGTGAAACCATTTAAGAACATGAAAAGATAACTAAATGAAGTTTTCCAGGTTGCTGTGTCAGACTCAAGCTCTTCTCTTCCTGTGAGTCTGGATGAATTTCCTTTAGCAAAGGTTCAGCATATCTTCTGTTTAGATCAAGCTGATGCTGCTGCTTTGAGTGCATATTAGGAAAGTATCCTTCACAGACATTTTTCTTTGCTTTATTTTAGTTTTCACTTGACACTTTTCCACCCACTGCCTTGAGGCTAAAATGTAAAAGTCAGCATAAGTTATTGTATCATGTGTAATGTACAAAGTGTTCCTTTTTTCTGTAATGCATTTAAATCTTTCCCTCTTCATAGTCTGCTTTTGATGGTCTTTGTTACACAATTACAGAGGAATGTACCTCTGTAACAGATCTGGCTTCTGAAATAAAAAGCACAGCCATGTATTAGCCACAAGACAGTTCCTGGAGTAGTGTTATATACATCAGCAGTGCACTTCCTGCCAATTATGTCTGAAAAGGATATAATAAATTCTGTCAGCATATGATGACAGTTTACACTGCTGCAAGACAAAGAAATAACAGTCTTCATGCATTAGTGCAAGGATGAAGTAAAAAGCTGTAGACGGTGGTGAGAAGCAAATTTAATCTCCAGTTTGTCTGTTATACAGTTCTTATTGTAGATTTGTTTGTTTAAGGCAGATATGGTTGTTCATTCTCTAAGAAGCAGCCTGTGGTATCTCACAAATTAGGAGCTGTCATTGATGGAGTCACATCTTTCCGTATGCTTCCATTTAGTTTTCAAAAGCTGATGTGCTGAATGAGCTAAAATAACTGTTATCTATGTGTATTTATGTGTGTGTGTGTGTGTGTGTGTGTGTGTGCATGTGTGTGTGTGTGTGTGTGTGTGTGTGTGTGTGTGTGTGTGTGTGTGTGTGTGTGTGTGTGTGTGTGTGTGTGTGTGTGTGTGTGTGTGTGTGCTGATCACCTGGGTAGCCATCATTTACAAAAAATAGTCAAATACTATGCTAAATGTTTCAGGTGTTTGCAGAAAAACTATAATAATGCCTAATTAAAATAAACAAAAAGTTACCCAGTCCATCCAATATATGCAGGGTCGTTACCAAAAAGAGATTAGAGCTTTTCCTGCAGTTGTAGAGAATATTTTCTGTTGGCTGTTCACTCCTTAAATGTAAACACAGTTTCATTACTAATATATACAGCAGTAAAAAGACAGAAAAAGTAGTCAGGAAATATAGTACTGAAATGTTATTTGAAGTAAAATCCATAATGAAATGTTATACTTTTGTTTGTAACTACTGTTACGTTCTGGTATTGATATTAGGTTGACACTTTCTTCCTTGTCTACCTTTAAAACCATACACACAGACAGCACTGCTCTTTAATTGCATGTATGTATGGGGTTAAGGGATTGTTAACTCTTCTTACAAATCACTCCACAGAACAACATCAGTCAACATTATCATACACAGACAGACACCACAGTGGTACTGTAATTCATTTATTTTCAACATTGAGTAGTGGGGGTATTCAGAATCAACTAACTGCTAAAACAAGTCCGTACAGGAGTCTAACATTTGTAAGGGGGTAGTAGCACTGCTTAAATGCCTAACTGCATTTGTACTGAGTACATTGTAATTTTTTTGCTGGAAAAAGTAACACTGGTAATAACATTAGAGCACACATCAGATTAAAACAACACCTCACAGGCTGATAGTGCTGCTGTGGAAATCCTAAAGATGTGAGCCAATTTTCCTTATTTTAGAACGTGCCCTTCACTGTTTAGTCCTTTCCATTAAGGCATTCACACATTATCTATCCATCACAGACTGCATATTATTTCATGACGGAGAACTACAGGTGTATGAGTACACATTACATTCTTTAAACTGATCATTAATTTGAGAAACATTACAGAATTGAATCTCAGAAAGGCCTAATGCTGAGGACAAGGAAAAATCTTATAAATCAGATTATAAAAATTACTTTTTACAGTAAAAGGCTGAATGACACACTGTGGATCCTTATCATGGAAATCATGAAGAAACAGAAAAAAACTGTCTAAGATAAGTGGCTGTACGAGATGTACAAAGTATAGCGCACAATGAGAAATACATCCTGCGGCAAATTATTATACCGGGAAAAATATATTATTTCAGGACCTCTGTAACCTTGATGCCAAACTGAATAGGTACATATTGACATTGTCTCCCTAGGTGTAAGTGAATTGGATTAAGGTAACTGTATTAAACATTTCTGTTAAATCATCTTTTTGCTAGTTTCTGTTCTTATCACCAGTCATCTGTTAGTGTAACATCATACTTATTCGTTGTGGTGAGTAACATTCCATATAATGCTTTTGTGAATAACTGGTAAGCAAAAGAAAAAATAAATACCAATTTTATTTGTTCTTTAATCCTTGATACCAGAGGTAGTTGAAACACTGTTCCAAAGTGAGGAGAAACTAAATTAAATGTTTATCTACCTGAGAAATCTTAGAAGGAATTGTTGCCTCTTGCTCCTTCACTACCATCTCTTCATTCATTGGACCTACTGACCAGTAATGTGTCCTTGACAGACTAGCCTAAGTAAATACCATTAGAAAAGACTGACTCCAGTAATTGTAACATGGCAGCAATAGAGACTACCTTAATGCCGTCTGTAAAGGAACTTCTTAATGGCTACCTTAACTATGTCTGACAAGCATGTCTTAGGATCATTCTTCTGGACAAACATACCCAACTCTTACTCAGTTTCTGGGTATTTCCTTTTATGGAGCTGTGGACTCGATCTGGACATGTCAGCTACATATTCATAGTTAGTGGCATCCAGGTCAAAGGTTTCCCTAGGCGATATGTAAAGTTGCTAACTGACTGGATCATACAAGGAAGTATGGAAATGATGAGACAGGACTTGACAAAATTAGATTTTTGGTCTAATATATGCTCGTAAGATTTAATTCAAAATATGCAAAGTCATACACCTTCAAAGATAGCTGTAGAAAAAAAATATATATATATATATATATCAAACGGCAATTTACCATAAAACAACCATGACTGAAGCAGACCTGAGGATATGTATTTTAAATGGCTCATATTGTAAAAAGGAACAATAAATACTCTGCGATGCAATCTATAAGGGCAAGGTTATAGTTCATCCGTGCAAACTAGCACAAAGATTCCACCTTGAGTACCACACACAGCTGTAAAGACTGCACATCAGCTTTATGATTCTTTTTTCGTCTGAGGAGATCTCTTTATGGCATTTGCAAGTCATCCCTGTTTCATTGTGCACTTTTGCAAGGAACTCTGTTTTTCTCCCACATATTTATTAAATTGCATATATTGTAGATATAAAAAGTTTACAGACCCCTGTTAAAAATGCCAGGTTTTTGTAATACAAAAAATGAGACCACAATAAATCATTTCAAAACTCTTCCCACCTTTAATGTGACCTATAACCTATACAATTCAATTGAAAAACAAACAAATCTATTAGGGGAAAAAATATAAAAAATAAACAAACTTACAATAAGCTGGTTGCATAAGTGTGCACACCCTTAAACTAACACTCTGTTGAAGCACCTTTTGATTTAATTACAGCATTAAGTCTTCTTGGGTAGGAGTCTATCAGCATGGCAAATCTTGACTTGGCAATATTTGCAACATCTTCCTTGCAAAAGCACTCCAAATCTGTCAGATTGCTAGGGAATCTCTTGTGCACAGCCCTCTTCAGGTCACCCCACAGATTTGCTATTGGATTTAGGTCTGCCCCTGGCTGGGCCATTCCAGAACTTTAATTTTCTTCTGGTGAAGTCATTTTTTTGTTGATTTGGATGTATGCTTGGTGTCATTGTCATGTTGAAAGGTGAAATTCCTCTTCATCTTCATCTTTCTAGCAAGATGCCTGAAGGTTTTGGGCCAAAAGTGACTGGCATTTGGAACTGTTCATAATTCCCTCTACCTTGACTAAAAACCCAATTTCAGCTGAAGAAAATCAACCCCAAAGCATGATACTGCCACCAGCATGTTTCACTGTGTGGATTGTGTTCTTTTGGTGATGTGAGGTATTGTTTTTACGCCAAATGTACCTTTTGGAACTGTGGCCAAACAGTTCAACCTTGGTCTCATCAGACCATAACACATTTCCCACATGCTTTTGGGAGACTTGATGTATTGTTTTGTGAATTTTAGCTAGGCCTGGATGTTTTTCTGTGTAAGAAAATGCTTCCTTCTTGCAACCCTACCTCATAGTCCAGATATATGGAGAATACAGGAGAATGCTGTCACATGTAGTACACAACCAGTACTTGCCAGAAATTCCTGCAGCTCCTTCAGTGTTGGTGTAGGTCTCTTGGCAGCCCCCCTGACCAGTTTTCTTCTTGTCTTTTCATCAATTTTGGAGGGATGCCCAGTTCATTGCAACGTCACTGTTGTCCCATATTTTCTCCACTTTCTGATGACTGTCTTCACTGTGTTCCATGGTATATGCAATGCTGTGGAAATTTTTTTGTACCCTTCTCCTGACTGATACTTTTCAACAGTGAGATCCCTTTGATGCTTTGCAAGCTCTCCGCGAACTATGGCTTTTGCTGTAGCAGGCAACTGAATAAATGTCAGGAAAATCCTACTAGGACAGCTCAACTTTATTTGAGGCTAATCAGAGTCTCTTTAATTGATAGCAGGTGTGTACTCAAAAAGACTGAATGCTGTAATTAAATCAAAAGGTGCTTCAGCAAAGTATTAGTTTAAAGGTGTGAACACTTATACAACCAGCTTATTGTTTTATTTTTTTATATTTACCCCTTAACAGATTTGTTTGTTTTTCAATCAAATTGTACAGGTTATAGGTCACTTTAAAGGTGGGAAAAGTTTTGAAATTATTTATTTTGGTCTCATTTTTTTATATCACAAAAACCTGGCATTTTAACAGGGGTGTGTAAACTTTTTATATCCACTGTACAAGTATGTGTGGTGCATCTTTAGGAGCATATGTGTGCACCCCAGAGTTCACCACAGAGACTGGGTTCAATGCTATATGACGTTCAACAAAAAATAAATGACTGGGTGAATATCTGCACAAGCACAGAGAGGATAGACAGTAGCCAAGGCTGAATAACTTTGTCACACACACCTAGTAGGAAAAGTTACTGGAACTTAAGATGAGTATTAATAAAGAAGGACGGATTTCTATATATCTTATTCTTAAATATCTTAAGTGAATAGATAAAGTATATTTTAGAAGAACGTCCACACAACAAGGGGAATCATTTTTAAATAGCAATTACTTATACAGAAGCATGGAAGTATTTTTCTGTATGGCAGACAGGATGTGCATATATGGAAGAGTCTTTCTCATATGGCAGACACACCAGTATTCAAGGTTGATGGAATAAAGATTAAGCAACACTGGAGAAAAATAAGAAAAAGGAGAGTTTGTATTCACATGACATTATAATGGCACCCTGGGCACATGGGCTAGGCTATGACCAGGCTAAAGAGGTCCAGTGGTCTTGGTCAGCTGTCAAATTTTATGTTTCTGCTTTGTACAGTTAAAGTTGGATACTGAAACTAAACTGAGTCACGGGCAAGTTACTGAAGAAACTGCAGCCAAATGCAAGAAAATATTTGTTTCAGAGCATGAAATGCTTATGAAAGAATCAGTCTTGGATAGCTAACTCAGATATTGTTTAAAGAATATAAGCTACTTCATCACTGTACAATTTATGTGAAGACACAAACCACAGGCCCCAGCCAGCACTCAAATCCAGCAAAAGTCAAAATGCATACTACACAGAAAACACAGAAGGATCCAAGGACAGCAAGGAATTCCAGTATAACTTTCGTTTAATAGAAAACAACCAAACACATAAACGCTTTCATAGCACAGCTACTTCATCAGATGTATGAAGAATCATCTGATGAAGTAGCTGTGCTATGAAAGTGCTTATGTGTTTGGTTGTTTTCTATTAAATGAAAGTTATACTGGAATTCCTTGCTGTCCTTGGATCCTTCTGTGTTTTCTGTATTGTACAATTTATGTTTCCCCTGTAGAGGTGGAGACAAGAAATTCTGATTTGTTAGTATTTCTTGAGACAGACTGCTAGTTAATGTCTAGTGTAGATGTAATAATATACTCAATCAATAAGTTGTTTTGTTAAAAAAAGAAAATGTGACTTTTCTATTTCAGATAATCCAACCTTTGAAACATGTTTTATCTGTGTATGACAAGATAATAAGGATTAGGAATGTTAGTGACGGTGGCACCTTCAATGAGGAATAAAAACTGCTAGATACAGGGACAAGTGGTACTTTATTAACTTTCACAGCCACTTAGCACGCTTCTTCTAAACCTGCTTTATGAAACGTACATTTATTGCAATGCTTTTAACAAAAGTAAACAGAAGCTTTCGTGAGTATATTACTTCCTGAGTTTATGCCAAAACCCACATCTACAGTTCAAAATCAATTTTCCATAGTATCTGTTCATAAATAGGAAAAGAGAGACAGAGCAGAGGTGGATGAGAAGAGATCAGGATGAATATGGGTAACTAATCTGGCACCACACACAGGCACACACACACACACACACACACACACACACACACACACACACACACACACACACACACACACACACACACACATGAACACACATACACACAAACACACACAAACACACACACACACACACACACACACACACACACACACACACACACACACACACACACACACACACACACACACACACACACACAGTGATATAAACTACTGCCAGGTCTGCAAAGACTGAAAATGTGCTGATTTTTCCACAGGAAGCAAAGACATAAACTATGAAGCATCTATTTAGTTTGCATTCCAGGATATTTCAAATAAAAGAATAGACCAACCAAGCCTGTGAATGAATATGGGATTTACAGTCAGTTTGTGTTGTAAATAGTGTGTGCTTGTCCCAGAACTCGCCATGTGAATGGTGTCACAGACTATTAGTAATTCATAGCCTATTTTCCTACAGCACATTGAACTCAAATGTGCAACATGAAAGTGAAAGTATAATGAGATGCAAATGGAACTATTTAAGGAAATGCAGTCCTAAGAATATACAAATGTGTGCTAGGTGAGCATAAGCCTGAGTCCTAGCTTCATGTGAGGAAACTGTACACCAATGTACATCTGACTTTTTTTATAAAAGGATAAAGCACATCAAGCGATTTGGGAGCTGCAAAAAGCAAGAATACTTGAAGTAACAACATCTGCCATGTAACATCATACTGTTTCCTGTCAGTATGTGTGAGGTGGTATATAACACCAAGGAAACTTTACCATCAGCAAGTGATATAACATCATTTCACACATCAGGAGAAAAGTAATGACTTTATGGTAGGTCAGGGCACTACAGAGACCTTGTTTGACAGTATGCAGATGATTCCACCCTCATCTGCTCAGCCCCAACTCTAACAGAACTCCAACAGATCACCCAAGAATCTTTCTCTTCAGTTGAAAGCTGGCTGTCTAATGCCCAGCTTCTCCTCAAGCCAAATAAAACCAAACTCCTCATCTTCCAATCCTCCAAATCTACTCCAAACACCCCACACTTCACTATTCAAGGCAAGGATAATACCTCCATTTCACCAATAGTTCACACAAAACTACTTGGCATACAGATTGACAATAATATCAGATTTGACACCCACATATCACTAACAATAAAAAAAGTTCACAAAGAACTTTGTGCCTTATATAAAAGCCGCCAATACCTCACCAAACCAACAAGAATCTCTATCACCAATTCCCAACTAATCTCCACCCTAATCTACGCAGCAACCATACTTACAAATCTCAGACAGTCAGACCTACACAAACTCAAAGCCCGCTACAATAAAATCGCAAAATGTGCCACTGGTGCCTCCTACCGCAGTCATCACTGTGTCTCCCTTAGAGACATTGACTCGCTTGAACTCCCACAACTCCTACACCAAACTCAACTCACCTTTGCTCATAAACTAGTAAACTACCCTCTCCAAATCCCATCCCTCCATGCAATTCTCCAACCCTGCTACTCTTCCAGACCACTACGCTCCTGCAACAAAAATCTACTCTAGGTCTCCAAAGCCAAAAACTCAGTAGGTGGAGCACTATTTTCTTGTGCTATATCAAAGCTCTGGAACAACCTTCCTACTATCATAAATACCCTTCCTTTCTGCAGTCTTTTCAAGAATGCACTTATGAACCCCAACCCCCTTCAGCTTTTCTCTCCTTTCCCAGATTTAGATAGAGTATCCCCTCTAGCACTATAAAACTGAACTGAAGATTACTCACTGCTTGTTAATCCTTCTAGGATTTAGTTATTCATTTAGTCTGTTATTATTATTATCTAGTTACTGTTTAGAAAATTTGTAGCATTGTATGTTTGTAATTAGAACTTACTACTCAATTGTACCTAATTTGCTCCTGTATTTCTCCATGTCATTATCACCTCTACTGTATACATTCCTTGATTGTTATTGTTTACCATCTGCCATGTTTTTCTTTGCAGCTTTTCTTCCCAAGCCTCCGCTGAAAAAGGACCTGCGTCCAGTCGGAATTTCCTGGTAAACAAATATAAATAAATAAATAAATAAACAAACAAATAAATAAATAAATAAATAAATAAAATCATCTGCACACAAAATCTGCAGGAATGCATGGCCTTCCTATACCTATAGAGACCAGGATATCTATTTTTTTTTCTATTTTAGCTGCAGTGTCAGAGACCAATTTGGAAAGCTTTGGGTATTTCATAAGCCTCTGACTCAAAAACATTAACATGTTTCACATGGAGGAGCACATTTGGTCTCCTACTGTATCACAGGAGAGAACCAACAACATGCTTGCCTTCTATAACATCACCCATTTCCTCACATATTGGGTGTCACAGACTGCACTCATATATCGCTAAAGACCCCACCTTGCCCCAGTCACAAAAGCCTGTGAACAGGAAGGGCTACCATTCTGGGAGCCATCAGCTAGTCTGTATAGTGTGCATGGGGTCATAACCAAAGTATATGTACAGCATGCAGGCAGTTCTCATGATTTGTAAATGTAACACACATTTAAGTTATAAATGACCCTTTTTATATAATGATATTCCACTGAACCATCTAGTTATCAAGTGCAGGCACTGTGGCTAAAATTAATGCATGCAGCTACACTTGTAAGTGTGTCCAAATATATTAACTAAGCATTGATACTCTGTTGCAGATGGTATTAAATACCTGATGGAGCCTTGGCTTGTGAAGTCTATACTGAACACACACAGAATGTGGCTGATCTCCAGAATAACACCTCACACACACCAACCCACAGCACTGCATCACTTGCACAGCCTGCTGCATTCCTTTTCCCGTTGCCTTGACATGTCTGGAGTGGGGCACTCCAGTATGACCCTACTACAAGCTATTGCCCAGTTCTCTCCCTTCAGGATGTTTTTAGCATATTGCATTCCATATGATAAGCTGTTGAGGAGACAGGATGGGCTGCTCTATAACTGTGATATGTCTGTTTTATGCACACAAATAGCCGGCAAGAAAGGTGCATCAACACTGTTGTCTACAACAGTGCTGTGCACAACCCAGACAGCGTCTGATGTAGTATATGGTAGCACATATGAAACCTGTGGGCTTTAATGAAGACAGAATGCCAGTGTTGTGCCACACAGAATAAACATCATAGATGCAGTGTTAATATCAGGTTGCACATGCTGTGGATCATCCATTCTCACATGCACCACACAGACGGCAAGGTGTCAAAGGTTTGCAGTCATCATGATGTGGACAGATGGCCAGGGACACAATAGCACATGATTGTCTATGCACACTATGTACAGCATGACATATCACGGGATGTGAAGATGGGAGTCTCATGGTGTCAAGTAATCTGTCTGAGGGACATGTCTCTCTTGCAATGGGGTGGGGAGGTGCCACTACATGACTATGAGAGGCATTAACCTATGGAAGATATGTACTATTTATGCACCAGTATAAGAGGACAGCCTGTTCCAGTCAATAGGGCTGGACAGGGGGCATTACTCAGCAGAGCTTTGGCAAAGATGGATCAGATGGGGCACCTGCCCCACTTGTAAGCTTATAGGGAGTACCAGTCAATATATTATTTATTTATATAGTTCTTAAAAATGTTCACTTATAGTTTCCTTTCTTTAATTACAAAATACAATTGCCTGTGCATCTTTGTATTGTATGTAGGTAAGCACCTCTCTTATTATCTGTCCTTCAGTTGGTATGGTAATTTTTTGTATAATTGCAAAGCAGAAAAGCAATCTTCATTTCTCTGTAACCATTAATTGCCCCCCCCCCCCAAAAAAAAAAAAAAAACAGCTAGTGCCCTGTCCCTTGCATCCTGCCTATAGCTATGTATATCAACCACTGATATAACTGGCATATGCAGGCACCTCTGTATTTAACAGTAAGTAACACTAGATTTTCGGAGATATGTTTATGTGCCAAAGCTAATGAAAGAACGTTATTCATTTGTTTGAAAGTTGTCACTTTCTTTCAAAAGAACCTAAACAAAAAATCAATAAATGGGGACAAAAGCCATCTTTTGATACACAGTGCATTAGCATAAATAAGGATATTTCATTTAAGATAATTTTATTGTTAATAGCTATATTTCAGTGCAGGCATATGCATGTACAAGATGATCTCCAGAATGAAAACAATCATGACAGGAAATATTTAACAGCTCTTGCTAATAAACACTAAAAATATGGATAACCTGAACTTCTTTTAACCTAAAACTTTAGTATAACCTCTAGCTGCTGAAATGCACATTTCTCAAAGATATGGGATCCTTGGCATTAGAAAAAAGTTCCTCATTTGGGTGGCCTACAGTCTCCGATTGCATGGGAAGGAATTTACAGACATTCAGAATTGCATTGGTTTGGGATTTCACCAAAAGCAATATGCCTCAAGAAAATGAAATTTCTGTACCTCTCATTAAATTCAGCATCCAAGTATTTTCTTCTATTTTAGTAAATCTTATCCTGAATGTAGAACACAAAAACAAACTAAAATGTTGGTTAAATTTTAGATTAATGTTAATTAGGATGATACTGTTTTTTTATTGTTTTCATCCCAAAGCAGCTCCATATACGGCTGTTAGCAAGCCGTTTACTCACTGTTGAAAGAGCTCTCCTCATTGAAAGTCAGTTAACAGTTGTGTCTATGCATTTATATAAGCCATTTGTTGAAGGTGTTCATGTGTGTGTGTGTGTGTGTGTGTGTGTGTGTGTGTGTGTGTGTGTGTGTGTGTGTGTGTGTGTGTGTGTGTGTGCGTGTGTGTGTGTGGGTTTTGCAAGATTGGTTAATTGTGGCTGAGACTGATTTACCTTCTTTGACAATGCAACTTTATGACAGTGGTATGATGAAGGAAATCCCTTGGGAAGTGAAACATATCCCTTTCCCCTAGGGCTGTGTGATCTCATAGTTAGTATATATAATTAGTGGGGGATATGGGGGATGCAGCCCCTACATGGGGTATGGGGGTCTTGCACCCACTGACTTTTTTTCATGTTACTAGAAGTTACTTCAGAGCATGAGCAGAAGTGTGTTGACATTGTGCAATTCAGCATTACTGTGTCAACCTTAAGCATTTCAATTTGTCAGTGAATTGACCAATTCCATATATATATATATATATATATATATATATATATATATATATATATATCTATAAACATGTGTTTATATATATATATATATATATATATATATATATATATATACATATGTAATATATATATATATATATATATATATATATATATATATATATATATATATATATATATATATATATATCTTGAAATAGATGAGCTGAATATTGTTGACATTATAATTGGTCAATATCTGTTTAGCTGACAACATTTGATCGACTAAACTGATGGTCAAAAGGTGTGTGAGACTGTACAATATTCAGGGAAGGAGAATATGCCCTTTCCCTGATATTTTGTGATTTTGGAGTTAATATTTATAATTATCAGAGGGTTTGGGGGGCACATGGGAGCCCACCTTTAAAAACTCCAGTGTTGTTGCTTGGCACATGCATAATGGCATGTCAGTGTTTGCAATGTCAAGATTTTCTGGTCATCATTGAGAATGTCAACTTTTGGGTTGTTTGATCAAAATCAGTAGACCCATCAAAATATATGAACAATGCAGAATTTTAAAGTTTCAAGTCAGTGAACATAGTCTCAACAGGTATTTTAAAATGCCGCCACAGCTTTTTATAAGAGCTTTACTCCAACAGTACACTGTGACTAGCAGTGTGGGTGCATGTTTGCACGTGTGTGTGTGTGTGTGTGTGTGTGTGTGTGTGTGTGTGTGTGTGTGTTTGTTTCAATAGCACATGCTAATTTTCCAGTGCTATGCATTACAATGTCAGATGCCAGTGTCCTCCATGTCATAGATCCAGTCAGAAAGGCACAGTTTGGAAATGTCATATTATAACTATCACCACTGGATAATACTATGATAACTGTGTGCATTTAATCTCCCAAAATGCAAAGAAAAATGTCATATCTCTAGTCATCAATATGCTACAATGCCAAATTTTGCTTTCCAGATTTATTTAAACATATTATATTTTACTTTTCTGTTGCTATAAAGTAAAAGCAAAATACTCCCTTCCACACTGCAATCAAAAAGTATAGTACTTTGAATATTTGAGAGTAACACTTATTACCACAGAGCCAACCATACCTCTCAACCTCTCAGATATCTGGACAAAGCATAAAATAATGGGGACACAAAGGCCCAAAAAGAGGGACACATTTTAAATATTGCTTTTATAAATGTATAAAGTTGTTAAAATAACATAATTTGTGTTAATATTCAATTTCTGAAAGATATAAAGTCTGAAACTCACATGTAAGTCATTATTTATTGACTTTAATCCTCAGCCACTTGCCAGAAAACCACACATTTTATGAGGAACAGACCAAAAATGTGAGGCAAAAATCTGGACATTCTGTGAAAATCTGGACAGTTGAGAGGTATGAATCCAACATTACTATAAGTAGTGAGTGGGCTTTGGCAGGGCAGGGAAAATCCTGTGGGCACAAAATCATCCAAACTCTTTTGCCGGACCTTTGACACTGAGGTTATTGTCATATCACCAACTTCTGATTTGTGCATCTCTTAGAAAGCCAGTGCCTTACAGTGAGGGCCATGGGAGATCTAGATCACCTGGTAGAACCTATGCTGTGCAATATTTTAGTAATCATTGCCTTGTGCAGAGGCCAACTTGGTGATGATGTATAGGTGGTCAGAACTATACCATGGGAAATGAACATTATTGCAAAGGGAGTTACCCACCTCCCGTACCAAGCATAAATTCAACTTTGATTAAAACAAGGAGGATTGCAGGAGTGTAACCCTCTACACGTGTTTGGAGGGCTTTGCCTCTCTCAAAAAATATATATATATATTATTTGAATGCTGTTTCAAATGTGTTTACTCTGAAACAATTTTAAATATTTGTTTTGCAGTCATCACACTACACCTTTCTTATTCAAATAATAAAAAAACTAGTATCTATCTCTGGACCTAAACCTTGTCACCACAATGAACAGAACATGCTGGAGGGATAGATTCCTGTCCCAGAGACTTCCCATACTCTGGAACAGACTACCTATCTATGTCAAACAGAGCTCCTCATTAGCACTCTTCAAGAAAAATCTTGATGACTGGATGGGTAATAAGAAATTCACCCTGGGGATCACTTCTGTGTTTCTGCTTGATGGGGGCACAGGAAAATAATTTTCTTGGGTGGCGAAAGCCAGGGTACCTTTTTGGCTAGGCTTGTATAGGCCCTAGGGCCAATAGCCTAGTACCTACTTATGAACCTATGAACCTATATAAGTGTCCACTTTATTTAAAAGGATGTAAATTACCACTTTGTCTTGTTAGCAGGGATCACTTACTCAGCAGTTTTTGAAGATATCATGTATGCTGGATATGAAGTATTATTTAAAAACAGAAAGAAATTGACTCAGGTGACAAACAATAAGTTACATAAGTCACTATACATCATTCATATTAAGCTAGGAAATGGCAAGATACTTCAGTAAATGTGTCATTTTTATGCCCTTTTGCTTAATATGTTCTGCTTCAAAAATGCTTTTAAACTCTGTGACTCGCTATACATATGTGTAATAAAACAGGAGTAGATGTTTGCTCTATATTTTATGACATATTTCAGTAAAGATTTAAAGAGTAAAATAAATGATTTTGAAGGCTGTCCTGAAGTACAGAAATTATTACATGTGTTGCCAAAATGGATAGTCTTATATTAGATATGCCAATGTCAAAGTGAAGGCATTGTGCCATGAATAATGGATTCCATTGGGCATGACATAGGGTTACACAAAACATTGCAAGTACGTTACATGCTTGTAATGCAACATGCACAACTGAGATTTACTGTCAGAGTCGGCATGGTAGAGCAATCATTCTGTTACAGAAATCCCAATGAACAGCAATGCTAAAGGGCCAGATTGCACCAGATCTAACTTGTCATGTCAGCATTTATTACTGAATAGTTCTCATTAGACATACAGTTTACATACTGCCAACTGCTATGGTAAAGTATAGTATAACATAAATAATCCAGTGCTGTGCATTGCAGTGCTAATAATTTAATAGACATTGTCATAGCAAAAGACTTGCACTGACTGAGTTTGCATAGTTCAGAAGTCATCAGTTTGGCAACTGGTTGTGCATACTGCTCTACTGCTATACCATTATACTGCTAGTGTTATGTCAGTGAATGGGTTTTCTTCATTGCCAAACCAGATCAGACCCCCAGCACAAATATCACAAAGAATCAGATGGCTGAAAATGAAGCACATAACATCCATAAAACTAATAAGACAAGTTGCTGGTAGGTTTCTGAAACAATTTTTTCTTTTTAATTCTTAATTTTATTTCTCTCAATTTGAAAAGCTGCTAACTGTGTGGTAAAGCAAGAATAATGAAAGATACTTCAAACAAATACAACATGTAGGTGAACAAAAGTAAAAATCTTGAAACAAATATATTACTTACATACATAGGAGATAATAAGAGGAACTGCAAATTAGTTTATTTGAGAATCAGAATGGAAATATTGTTCTTGAAAGACTAAAATATACTGATATATGGAAAAATGGCACTTGAAAAGTTTAAAGTCTCCCAGAATCTAGATCAAATTTAGAAGCAGACTGTCAAAGACCACAATAATAAATATGGTGACTAGATTTAACAATTAACTAACTTACTAACCAGTAGAAATGAAAATAAAATCCCTAACTGTTACATATGGCAGGGAATAGACTCCAAAATATATTACAGTGTTGCGTGAGGTAGATAAACTGACTGTAGTTAAGAACAAACCAACAAAATTATTTCAGTCCATGAAAGTGCACAGTTCAACATAACACAAATTTAGAAATATACCACAAGACAGTCGTGTCAGAAGAAATACTATATAAGATAAAAAGGCCTGAAAAAATTACTAATTTAACTGCATAAACAAAAGACCAAAACAAGCATGTCTACAGCTACTGTGGGTTGGCTTTATTGACCTGAATGTACCTACAAAGACTTAAAAAGTGAAAGGTTATGAATGTTCAAAAGCCATATAGCTGAAACACTGCATATACTTAAGGGGTCATTTGCATATATTCCATCAGTCTCCACTACAGGAGGTTTAAGATATTGCATGATGAAGACTTTAGCTTGGATAGGTTGTTCTTGCAGTTTTTACTGAATGATTTGTCTATATGGCCTTTTTACCCTTTGGTTTGGTTATTATGCATCCACGAGACATCAGCCTTATTTCAGTCACTACAAACATCTGAGCAATACTGGTATTTTTTTATTAAATAATCTGATATTAACTATTTACATTATTATATACCATCAGGAAATCCTCCTTTTCATAGTTACTACAAACATCTGAGAAATATTAGTAACCTCTAATAAAATGTCAAGAGCTCCCAAAAGGAGGGTGATGAAAGAAGATGTTGGAGATGCTTATGGTTTGAAAAAATAATTCACTCTAGTTGAGTGCTTGCAGTGTAATATCAATATAAGTTGATTGTCAGTGAACATTAGCTTTGTAACAAAATAAGTAACCTCAGTAACTGAATCATGATATGAAAAAGTAAACTCACACCTGTTAAACTGTTAAAAATCAAGAAACTCTGTAATTGCATTTTTGGCATCTTTCCAAAAGAAAAATAAAATCAGCAATATAAAGGAAATATTGACAATATCTTGAAAAAAATAAATTATCAGTGCTCCCAGACTCAAAACATTCAATTTCTACATTTGCATAATATGGTCTAAAGGGGCACACATATCAGTTCCACTCAGTTGTTGATAGAAAAACAACAAAGTATATATTTTTAAAGACAGAAGGGTAATTTCACAAAACATTATATTAAATTAGACTGGTTCTTACAATATGTCAAAATCTCAGTTCCATTGGCATGTCTAATATGATTGCAAAGGCTATTGTCAAAGGAAAAATCAAAGATCAATGCAGCCAAGGTACAGTTAAGGTTCCTTTATTCTTGTACAAGGAGACAAAAATGCAGTTCAGAAATTTGTCTGACATTATACAGGAAATACTTCATTATTATACTGTTCTGTAAGACATTGCCCTCTAAGTTGACGTAGTCAAATATAACTCTAAGCATTGTTCTAAAACAGGTGTTTACTAAGTTTTTCTGCTGATATAACAATTATAAATGTTCCCATGAGAAAGTTTTCTCAAAAACAATGTGGCCTTGCTGACCACTGGTCTGTAACGATTTGGTATTACAATTCGTGATTCTTTCTTATTTCGAACACAAAGCATATACTGATTACAGCCTTGAGTTTATTTTAGTTCCTCTACAGCTGCAGTGTTCACTCAACATGAACAAGGTTATTTGCTTAAGTCTAATAACATTTCAGAATACTGTATTGTTCTATTTTCCTAACACTAGCAAAATCATCTGTTTCTCAGTGTATGAACAAGATCATTCACTGAGATGACCAGAAGCAAAGTCAGAAAGTACATGCAATTATTTTCAAGCCTGTAACAGAATAAATGTGTTAACCCTTTTAGGCTTCTAATGCAGCAAGCATAATGCTAAAACATATATGAAAACATATTTTACTATATATGTGAATACATATTTTTCTTACATTTCCCCCCTATTAACACTTTTATTCTCTTCAAAAGCATAAACAGTTAATTGCTTCTCCCAACCTCTCCCATGTGGGATTTGCGGTTAGGTGAGTCATTTAGTTTAAACTTCTGAAAGCATTTCATTTTCCAGCAATTTATCAAATTCAGTGTTTTGATACAAGGTTTCAGATACTGACATGTCTATCAATTCTTTAATCAGTTTTTTCATGCAGGGTATGCCACAACATGCACACACTCCCAACAGGAGTATCCTCACACAGACAGCTATTAATATGTTCATTATGAAGGTACCCCACCCGCCAAACAGATTCTGGAAAAAGTCCATCAGTGGGTTGGGGCCTGGTTTGGTCATGGCCGACACTTGCTGTATCACCTCAAGGTGGTCGTTTATCTTATGCTGATGATCAGGTATATACGCACAACACTCTTCTTTGATTAAAGCGCACGTACCACCTCTCGCCACTAGGGTGAAGTCAAGAGCTATACGGGTCTGGAGCACTACAGTTTTCATAGCATTCAGTTCATCAGTTATCAATTCAAGAGCAGAAAAAGTTGCATTACTCATTACTTCGAGACATTTAGACAGTTTTCACAGTTCCCAAATCGATTTTGCCGCTCTATATGCTGGTAATATGCCTGCCCACGATATGACAGCATCACTCAAGTCCATGTGCGTCAGCTTGGTATCCACGGTACGATGATCTTTCCAGCCTGCCTCCATCCGTCCCACTGGATTCTCAGGCTTTCTGACAGCTTTCTTGGCTACATCTCGGGTATTTCGAATATTTCCCTGAGGCAAAACTGCAGTGTGTCGTATGGCCGGAACCAGGTACCCCAAAAACCAACTGCCGGACCAATTCTCAGGTAACCATTTATATGCTTTCTTACCACACACAAAATAACAATCCTCTACCTTAGTAGTTACTTTACTACGAAATGGCTGCCCTGCATGAAACATTTTCCTATCTATTACAGACAGTTGCTTAAAAAGTACAGGATTACGCTGCACTTCATCAATGGTTTTATGCATGGACTCAAGAAATGAGTCATAATTTGAATTACAAACTGTATCTATTCTGTTTGCTTTGGTATAACATAGTCACATTGCACCTGCTCCAACCCACTTGAATTGTGTCATTCTTATAAAAACATACAATTCCCTTTTGTGTCACAGGCAAATACAGTGCTACCTTATCATGTGCTTTGATAGCTTCAGTCTCATAAACCAAATTTTCCCAGGTCTCATTGACCCCTAGGGGGACTGCAGTCATTAATAACCCCCCGTATGCTGTTGGTATGGCTGTGCAAATCCAGCAATTCGAAACATTAAAAGTCTCAGCATGCACACGTGTAATTGCCTGATAAGTGTTAAAGTTCGGGTGCCAGTCTATGGTCGGCTCATCACGTTTATTCAGTTCAGCTGGTGTGGCCGAAAAAAGGATGGGCCACAGCAAAAAGATTATTGTTGTCAATACAATTAACAGGATAACCATGCAATACTTCTGGGGTTGTTCTGCATTCCTGTTTGCTCTAGATTCTGTCATGTTTAGTCTTTCTGTGAAACAGCAAGATTTTTATCTAGCTCAAAGTTTTTGCAAAGTTTACAATGTGTCAAATGGATCCAAGAGGATTTCTCACCGATCTTGATTGCTGTGGGTGTCGACAAGAGGACCTGGTAAGGTCCCTCCCACTTTGGTGAGGTCCAGTTCTTCCGCTTGACAATCTTCACCCAGACCCAGTCGCCTGGGACTACTGTCGCTTCCAATGGTTGATTTGGCTCTTTACCTGAAACAGAAGACTGCAAAAGATGTTTAGAGTTCAGCATACGTCCCATATATCTTGCTAGTGTACAGTCTGCTTCCTGGTCCGTGGGCATGAGAGATTTCCACTGAGGGGTATAGTTTGCCCTTCCAAATATTATCTCAAAAGGGGTCAATCCTTTCGCATTCAGAACAGTTCTCATGCTCAACAGTGCCAGGGGCAGGCAGTACACCCAATTCTTTTGTGTATCTGACATCAACTTCCTATGCTTGTTCTTTAAAATCCCATTGTGCCTCTCCACCAGTCCTGCAGATTGAGGATGATATGCACAATGGTTTTTCAAAGAAATTCCAAAATATCTACTGAGTTGCTGTATAGTTTGATTTACAAAATGTGTGCCATTGTCACTGTAGATCCTTTCCGGTATACCAAATCTAGGAATAATCTCTTTAACCAGAGCCTTTGCAACTGTAGCTGCATCTGGATTTTTAGTCGGAAAGGCTTCCACCCATTTGGAAAACATATCTACAATGACAAGGCAGTAACGTTTATTTTCACATTTACTCAATTCTATGAAATCCATACAAATAGTATGAAATGGATATGGTGGTGTAGGGAAACTCCCTTGCTTGGGCTTTAACGCCCCCTGTGCATGATGTTTGTTACAAGTGTGGCATGATAAACAACATTTTTTTGTATAGTTTGTAAATCCGTATGTAGTGAATACCCGATTAACTAACTGTACCATCCCCCCTGTTGAGACATGGCATTGCCCATGGCTCAACAAAGCTGCATATCTAAACAAATTAGATGGCAATATTGGTTTTCCTTCTTTGGAGATGTACAGTCCTTCCTTGAGCAGTGCTCCTCGCTTTACCCACTTTTGTTTTTCTGCCTGTATAGTAAGTGTTTGCATTGTTTTCAACATTTCTAAGTCTAAAATCTCAGAAGGTTGTAATTCCTAGTTCAAAAGAAATGCTTCTGCGGCTGCTTGCTTTGCAGCTGTGTCAGCTCTCGCATTGCCTTTTGAAATCCTATCTTGTTGCTTGGTATGAGCTATGCATTTACAAATAGCTACTTTCTGAGGTAACTGAATTGATTCTAACAAATCTAAAATAAACTGTGCATGATTAATCGGTTTGCCAGTAGATGTCACCATTCCTCGATTTTTCTACTGTTGCGCAAAAACATGTACAGTAGAAAAAGCATACTGGCTGTCTGTAAAAATGTTCACACATTTACCCTTTGCTAAGGTACATGCTCGTGTCAAGGCAATCAATTCTGCTGCTTGTGCAGATAGGCTATGTGGTAAAGGTTTTGCTTCTATAATTTCAGTATCAGAAACTACTGCATATCCTGTTAGGTTCCATCCTGTAGGACCCTTTCTGCATGAGCCGTCCTCATAATATGTCACCTCGGCATCATCCAAGGGAACATCTGTGAGATCTTTTCTAGGCAGTGTCTTTTGCTCAATTACCTGCAGGCAGCTGTGTGGTGTGCCCTCTGCAGGAGTTGGAAGCAAGGTAGATGGATTCAAAGTTGTACAGCGTTCAATTATCATGTGAGGTTGGCTCAATAAGATAGTCATACAGGATAGATGCCTAGCAGGGGAAAGATATGCTATCTTCTCTTGCAGTAAAATAATCGCGACTGCATGAGGCACTCTCAATGTGAGAGGGTGGAATAATACTACTGAGGCCGAAGCCTGCACTGCCACTGCAGCTGCAACTACTGCATGTACACAGTAGGGCGAAGACTGCACCACTGGGTCCAGTTGTGATGAGTAATAAGCAATGGGGAGCTGTTTGTCCCCATGTTGTTGTGTCAATACTGACGTCATATAACCTTGCTTACAATCTATGGTTTGGAAGAAACGTTTATGATAGTTTGGTAATCCTAAAACTAATGAGGATGCTATCAACTGTTTCAGTTTACAAAAAGCTAATTCCGCTTCTGGTGTCCATTGTATCAAATCTTGGGCTGCCATAGACTTCTTAAAAATCAGGTTGGTTAATGGTGCAGTTTCCAAAGCATAGTTTGGGATCCAACTCCAACAAAAATTAGTCGTGCTAAGAAAATACATCATTTCCTTCTTGGTTGTGGGTTTTGGTACTTGTAAGATTGCTATTTTTCTGTCTTCATCTAATGTCCTACCCTCTTTGGATATTACATATCTAAGGTACTTAACTTGTTTTCTCCAAAGCTGCAATTTGTCTTTGCTTACTTTGTGTCCTTCAGTGGCTAAGAATTTCAATAATGCTATAGTGTCTTCCTTACAATCTTGCTGGGTGGGGGTTGCCAGCAGGATGTCATCAACATAAAGTAAAATCTGACTACCTTTCAGTGGGGTAAACCCCGCCAAGTTACTTGCCATTTCTTTTGAGAATATCATTGGACTTTCACAATATCCCTGTGGTAGTCGCGTATATGTATACCGTTTCCCCTGAAATGTAAATGCAAACCAATTTGACTTCCCTCCCTTCTACCAGGAGTGTAACTTCTGGTTTTGTGTCAGCCAAATAGAGCTCCAAGCTCAATAAGTAGGGTTACCACCTGTCCCACTTTGCAAGGGACAGTCCCTCTTTGGGCAGTTGTGTCCTGCAAAAAATGAGAGAAAAGTGGCAAATGTCCTGAGAGTTTAGGACAAAATTATTTTCTATATTTTATGTGATAGTTGCATAAAACAGTTATTCTGTATCTGAAACACCTAAATGTTATAAGAAACAGAATAAGGAACTAAAATGCTACAAGAATAGACTTTTATTCAGGCAAAAAACTGAAGTTCTGTCCTTTGTACTGGCCGTGGGTATATTTTGCCCTGCAAAATCTGATGTTTGTAGTACAAATGTCCCACTTTGTGCATTTGGAAAGGTGGCAACCCTATCAATAAGGCTAGGTCTAATATTTCATTGTCTTCACTATTGGTAGCTTCCTGCACTTCCTCTATTTCTCCTAATACATTCTCTGCTCTGTCTATCACATTCTCATTTGTCTCTTCTTCGTTATTCCTATCCAGAGATTCTTGACTATCATATAGTCAGTCCTCACCCTCTTCATTTTTATCCTCCATAGCTGCCTTCTTATTTTTCTTGCAATCCCTTGCCATATGTCCCTTTTTACTGCATTTGAAACATTCCCCCCTTTTCTTTCGCCCTTCAAAGTCCTCTGATCGCGGATCAGATTGTTTGTTTCCTTGAGCGTTCTTCTTGCCCTTCTTTCTGGACTGCACTAAATAGATTTCTCCATCATCTACAGCAAATACTTGTGCTTTCTTTTTCTTTTTGTTATTAAAATGCCTTTTGGCTTGCCTAGCATATTCAAGCAGTGACTGTAATCTGCTTGTGCGATGGTCTACCATATGCTTCATAATAAAACTGCTTATGGGTGCAATACTGCCTTTTAAAAATGCATTCTTTAACTGTTGCTCATATGGGGAATCTTGTGTCTGGTCTTCAGGAATCTGCATTCCACAATGGTTATTAAAACATTCTAATAATCTGGCATAATACCTATCAACAGTTTCACCTTCCTGTTGGATGCATTGATTAATGCAAGTCCACTCTACCCTAGGCTTCCATTTCTCAGAGATTCGGTCCGTTAGACCTTTCACTCTGTTGTCTAACTCTGCGCTGCTATGTGGGAGGGGCTTAAGTGCAGCGTCACGGGGATTCCAGTTGCCACTGATCATGTGCCAATCTGGTCCTACTATTTGTCTGACTACTTTTTCTACTTTCTCTCCGTTTAAGTGATAACTTAACCTCATACCTTTCAAGTCTTCTAAAAACTTTTTAAAATTAATTTTTGGATGGGGAATTCCCTTTGTGGCTTTCCGGATATCTTCAGGTGTCCACAGTCTATATACTAGGAGAGTTGGGTCCTGCCCTTCTTGTCCTGCCTGAGGATTTGGTACTTCTATGAGTGGGCATATCTCCTCTTCACTCATAGATCGCAAATTTTTATTTATTTGATATAACTCAATATCCCCTCTCAAATTGCGTGTTCGAGACCTAGTCTCGACAGGATCTCTGACAAACGGCTCTGCTTTTGTAACACCTCTACCTGATGGAACAGCAGGGTATTGTGGGGGTGGACCTGCCTGTTCACTTGCTTCATATTCTGGCAAGGGAAGTGGAGGGGCAGAGGGGATGATGCTATAACCAAGTTATTATCCTCTTTATCTAAAAACATTGCTTTTGAATTTTTATTTATTTGTTCCCTTCGGTTCGCTTCCTCAATCCACCTATGTGCCTGAGGAATTCCTAATTTGTGCTGTCTTTTTACCTGCCCTTTGGAATAAGTTTTGAGTTGTTTTAAAAGTTTGACAAGTGAGGATTTTCCTAGTTTACCATCAAATTCATATTTATTAACCCACTTTGTGTAGTACTTAATGTTATCGGCACGTCGTGACCGCATGTATTCTGCGTCTTCGGTTAATGGCGGATTTTGGGGTCGTTTTGCACACTTATTACCCATTTTGTCCTAACCTTATGAATGTTACGTAGCCCTTCTTATTTTTAACATGGTACCATGAAGATTTTATAGTCCCTTCAGACTACCTGCCTACTTATTCTGTTTCCCTGATCTATGACAAGATAGCTATTTTTCTGTCCCTGGATTTACACAAAAATCCTGACTGAACAAATACAATCAAGTCCCTGATCTAGAACAGAAAAAAGTAGAATCACCTTACGTGAGCCTCAGCAATTGATCACCCCGGTCCAATTGAAACCTGCCCGTCATCCACAGATCAGAAAGTGGCCGGCCTCTGTTTATACGACAATTCAGTCAGAGGTCTTTTCGAACAAGAAGAACCGTTTCGGTAACTTCTTCTGTACGGATTCAAGCCACCAGGCCTGTCTGATCTGGGATAACCAAGAGGTTTCCGGTCAATGAAGGACCAACTTGTCAAAGGAAAAATTAAAGATCAATGCAGCCAAGGTTCAGTTAAGGTTCCTTTATTCTTGTACAAGGAGACAAAAATGCAGTTCAGAAATTTGTCTGACATTATACAGGAAATACTTCATTATTATACTGTTCTGTAAGACACTGCCCTCTAAGCTGACGTAGTCAAATATAACTCTAAGCATTGTTCTAAAACAGGTGTTTACTAAGTTTTTCTGCTGATATAACAATTATAAATGTTCCCATGAGAAAGTTTTCTCAAAAACAATGTGGCCTTGCTGACCACCGGTGTGTAACGATTTGGTGTTACAATTCGTGATTCTTTCTTACTTCGAACACAAAGCATATACTGATTACAGCCTTCAGTTTTATCTAGTTCCTCTACAGCTGCAGTGTTCACTCAACATGAACAAGGTTATTTGCTTAAGTCTAATAACATTTCAGAATACTGTATTGTTCTATTTTCCTAACGCTAGCAAAATCATCTGTTTCTCAGTGTATGAACAAGGTCATTCACTGAGCTGACCAGAAGCAAAGTCAGAAAGTACATGCAATTATTTTCAAGCCTGTAATAGAATAATGCAGCAAGCATAATGCTAAAACGTATATGAATACATATTTTACTATATATGTGAATACATATTTTTCTTACAGCTATCACCATCATTTATTAGACAACGCATATCATTGTTTTATTTAGCATTCAGTATTTTAGCATAAAAGTAAAATCAGTTGAACTGTGGATATACAATAATAAAGAAACTATACAATCTATCAAATGGTTATTAACCATATAGATTACTTAAAATCTTACCCACCTTATATGTAATCAGTCAAAACTAATTACTGTGTATCTACCCAGGGGTTTTGCAATATTTCTGTGTTCTTTGGGTAAGGAATAAAAGCAAGTAATTTAGCATATTGTACTAACATTTTATTTTAATTTTCCTTTAAAAATAGTTAAATCTTGCACCCTTTTCAATAAGCCTTCTCAATTTACACAAACAAGACTTTAGAGCATATAGAAGTCACTGCCAATTTTTAAGCATGTTCATATTTTAAATGATATAAGCATAAGATATTTAGTTATTAAAATGCATAATTGCCAACTTATTTGTATGTACTTGTTTTATGAAAAATCATGCATCCTTCTTTAAAATCACATGAAACATTTCATCGCTGCTTACTTAAATTAATCTAAAGTAGATGTTTATTTTTATAAAGCAGCCATGATTAACAGTACTGGAGAAAACCTTAGTTATCTCATTAATATATGGCAAGAAATGCTGTGTTGTGAATATATTCACATTTAAGGGTATGTATGGTCGTATTTAGTTGATTTTCATACAGTTATTTTTATGCCAACCTCCTAGCCCTTTCAAATACAATAATATAATATGGGATAATAACAAAGTAGCAATTTTTACAACAAATCAACATTACCCTCACAACTGCCTTACTCTAAAACATATAAACTGGCTTGAAATGAGACATAGACTGACTCACAGTTAATAAAAGCACACAAGGTACTTCACAAAAAATACCCAGCATTATTCAATATCATTCAGTCATACTATCCAAATACAAATCTATGCACCACCAAAAAAAATTTTACTTCAAACAGCTAAGTCAACAAGTACTGCATATAAAATAAATGGCACTCTCTTCCAATTTATTTGAGATAACTCGATAATATAAAGGCAGTTAAGTACAAGTCAGACAATATCTAATAGATGTTGTTTCTTTCGGCTTTTCCCAGTTAGGGGTCGCCACAGCGGAACTCTGGTCCGCTAATGATTGGTAGTTGATTTTTACATGCCGAGTTACCAGCCCTGACGCACAACCTTCAATGAAGGTATGCCCATTCATGCATGTCTTCACGCAGAAGACGCTCTAGCTGAGAATCGACCCTGACAGTATCTTACTGTGAAACGACAACACTACTGCAGCACCACCACAGCTGTTCTAGACAATATCTATTAGGTAAACCAACTAATACACTTAATAAAATGTTGCCTTATAGAAAAAAAGAAACAACCGCCAGTATATCCAACAAATTTTATGAAACTCTGACGTCTCGGCCAAAGCCTTCAAGGAGTATAACACAAAGTAAAAAACATGCCCCAAATATACACATACAAATACATCAATTAAACAATCATATAATTAAAGAAGTACTCTCCAATTACATTCTTCATTTAGTCCCCTTGGAGATAGGGTGTTAAATTTTAAAATGTAAGTAGATTATTTTAAAAGCAACTGTTTCTTGATAAAATATCTAATAGATAGTTGGATATGCACCCTTACATTCCCAGATTAGAAATCAAAAGTTCACATTGAATATACCCCTGAGGTTTCCCAGGATAGGCCAGATTTACAAATACATGAAGAATCCAATACACAAACACAGCCTACCTTCCTCTTGGAGTAACTTAATATCCTCAAACCTCATCTTACTGTTTAATTTTTCATCCTTCAAGCTTCCACTCATACATCTATTCCTTTACTTTTGCTTCATCTTTTCTACAAACCTCTCATGTCTTCTCAAATAATACCTTTCAAGATTGTCTAAACACCTTTTTCTTATAAACTCTTTCCTCTCTTATAATCTGTATAAGGTATGAAAATACATATATGTGTGTATTAAAGAAACAAGTATGTGTTTTCTTGTGTAGGTTTATTATTACAACATTTTCTCTTGCAATATATGGGGTGTCTTCTATTCCACTTACAGCATGTATAACTTGCAGTATTCAATAGATAGTGTTCAAGTCCTATGTACACAATTTGTATATGACTAATGTAAATATTGTTTTTTATGTATGTGTGTATATATATATATATATATATATATATATATATATATATATATATAAAAAGCTTTATTTGTTTGAAAATTTGATTTACTTGTGGAACTTTTCTCCCAGAGCCTCTACTGGAAACAGCCCAAACTGACTTTCCTGATGAACAAATGTCAAATAAAAAAATAATAACAACTGTGACAGTTAGGGATGGGAGAGTCCAAATAAACATAAAAACGGACCCTTACCTTATTATTATAAGACAAGACAAAAAAAAAGAAAAGAAAGCAGATGAATAACATTACAGGTCTTTTTGACTAAACAAGGAACAATGTGAAATCTAACTTTGAACATATTATGTTTTTCAAGTTTTTATTGCTGACAAGTACCTTAAAGAGTGATCATAAAGTTGAAAATGGGCAAACATTACCTTTTTCATAGGGTCTATATTATAACGTTGAACTAAAACAAGTTTGAATGTTGTAATATTGAACCCTAAAGTCCGAATGTTGAAAATAGCAAAGCCACAGCACATCGACTTTTTTCCCAGGCAAAGGAATTTGTGGGCCATTTTCAGGGCTTTGCTATTTCCTCCACTGTAGTGTGATCTTGGAGTTGGTATATTTAGGTAGGGGTGTGTGGGGGATGTGAAGGGCAAAGACTCCCACTTTAGTTTAAGTTTAAGGTTATTTTATATATATATATATATATATATATATATATATGTGTGTGTGTATATATATATATATATATATATATATATATATATATATATATATATATATATATATATCCAAGAAATCCAAATACCCAAAGTGAGAGGAGATATCAGCAAAATAAAATGCTGCTTCCCAGCGTACAATCCAGGAAACAAATCACGTTCAGTCACGGATTCGTAGGAAATGGATATCCAGCAACCAGATATCAAAGCCACTATAGCTCCAGCGTGCTGCACAAACCACAAAATGCTAGCAAACACGATTTAGTCATCACTAATATGCTGATAACTTCAAAAATGCAAGGATAGGCACAGTGTATAAAAACACACAAAGCTTTATTTCGTAAGCGCTTTCGCGGACTTCTCCGCTTCCTCAGACGTTGTAACAACAGTACATGACATCATTGATTCTTTTATAGAAAATTCTGTTGAAATTTAAAGCAATATACTTGTTAAAAATATATATGTATGTATTTAAAATTATTAAGATATAATTGCACAACATATATATTATACTGCATCCATGCATGGTAACATAAATAAAAGTTGCATATTTAATACAACGGAAAATCACATACCTAATAACAACTGTTAAAAATGAGAATGAAAATAATAAAAACTAACACTGATGCATCTAAATGTGTGTGTGTATGTGTGACTAACATCACGGGGATCTAACAAACCTATAAAAATGAATGCCAGTAATATACTCTGCATGCCAATAGAGTATAATGAAACCAAAAGGGAAACTAACTCATACATTTGCGATGTCCTTATAGCTGTGAGGCTCTTCATTCGTAATATTGGCCTCAAGCTTTTGTTCAGAGATGACAACAGCATGAACAACACCTTTAAAAGGAAAAGTACTTTTTGTCCACATGCATCACCTGCCTTAGAAGTATTTCTAAAGCCTGTAGAAGATGATCTCTATAACGGCTTTGAAAATTATAACTCCATAACTAATGACAATCTGACGATAGATGAGCGCAGAGCCCTGGCTGATCTGAAAAATAATGACTGCATCATTGTCAGACCTGCTGACAAAGGCGGTCAGATCGTTGTAATGGACCGCATATTTTATATTGACTCTATGCTAGCAATGTTAAATACAGACGCTTACTCAGTTGTGTCAACAGATTGTATTAATGAGATTGCACATAGTATAATTACCATGCTTGAAGAATGTAAATCTTTGAACTTGATGACGGTTGAGCTATTTAACTATTTCAAAGTAGACTTTCCTTTGACACCTAGGATAAATGGACTCCCCAAAATACATAAAAATGCTTTAACACCACCATTTAGACCCATTGTAGCTGGCTCCGGTTGGCTCACTGAGCCAATGTCTATATATCTTGACTCCAAGTTGAAATTAGTTCTAGGCAAATATGAACACATATTAAGTGACACAGGAAAATTTCTAACAGATTTACATCAAGCAGTTAGTACAATGGGTAACATTCACGGCACTACTCTTGTAACCATGGATGTAGTGTCGTTATTTACATGCATTCCTAACATCGACATATCGACATATGCAACTTTTATTTATGTTACCATGCATGGATGCAGTATAATATATATGTTGTGCAATTATATCTTAATAATTTTAAATACATACATATATATTTTTAACAAGTATATTGCTTTAAATTTCAACAGGATTTTCTATAAAAGAATCAATGATGTCATGTCCTGTTGTTACAACGTCTGAGGAAGCGGAGAAGTCCGCGAAAGCGCTTACGAAATAAAGCTTTGTGTGTTTTTATACACTGTGCCTATCTTTGCATATTTGAAGTTATCAGCATATTAGTGATGAATAAATCGTGTTTGCTAGCATTTTGTGGTTTGTGCAGCACGCTGGAGTTACAGTGGCTTTGATATCTGGTTGTTGGATATATACGACTTTGTGACTGAACGTAATTTGTTTCCTGAACTGTATGCTGGGAAGCAGCGTTTTATTTTGCTGATATCTCCTCTTACTTTGGGTATTTGGATTTCTTGGATTTACATCGTTTTGGTTGGGGCAAGTGTTTTTTATTATATATATATATATATATATATATATATATATATATAAAAATGTGTGTATTCTTTCATGGAACAGCAATGTTTTTCCCTGGGAAAAAAATTGCTGTTATGTGTTTTCAGTTTTGTTTGGTTTCAGACTTTAGGGTTCGATAGTACAATGATCTAACTCTTGTTAGTTTGACGTTGTGATACATACCCTTCTCATAATACATATCACAGCTTTATCCAATATATGCATAAATATATATATATAAAGATTATTGGCTGAGTAAAATACATCAGACACAGTTAATATTTTCTGAAATGTTGAGATTTCATATGAATTGGATAGCTATAACTGCACCAGATGACAATAATTTTCAAACTTATAACATAAACCAGACTCACAGCTCAAATCAGAAAACAATAAGGTGACATGAGGACCTGCTGGTATTACAGCCTTCCAAGATCATCCCATATCTCTAATTTTAACTTCAAAATCACTAGATAAAACTGAAGTATGAGCTGAACAATTAAGAAGAAAGTTAATACCTTAATGGTGTAATATTGGAAATGTGGATCTGAATGCAGTGCATTGGCAAGATCAGTATGGACATAAATATACACATAAAACCAATTCATTTGGTCCTTTGGATGAGATGTTAAACCATAGTTTCATCTGCTTGAGTTAGTGGTAGTTTAGGTGGATGTAAAAGATGCCACAGAAATTTTCAAACAAATAAAGCATTTTATAAAAGGGGTAGAGGTCCTTTATTTACATAAATCATATATTAATTTACATATTTACATATGTACAACCTTCATTATTTCACATATTTGCATTAAAATACAAAATAAATAAATAAACAAAAGAAACTTCTCAGAATTTGGCTCCACCCTTTCTGCCATAACCTCATCCTTATTTTAGTTAATATGTTTGAAAAAGTCCACTTTTTGTTAAACAGAATTTGATTTGTCCTAGCACACAATATATCCTAGATTATGCCCAATAACTTTAAATCTGATTTCTAAAATATATATCAATTTTCTGAAAAAATAAATTCCCTGTATTTTTGCTACAGCTCCTAAACCTTTGTATTTTTCTTTATTTAGTTCCAAACCAGCATCTTTCATTTCATTCCTAGACATATCAATACCTCTTATGTTGCTACTATAACTATGTTATCTGAGTATGACAGAAATATAGGACTTTAATTTTCCCACACATTATTTAAGTAACTTCCATGTTATTCTGAAATTCACCTGCTACTGCATTCATTAATAATAAAAACAATACATCAGTCATTAGGCAACCCAACCTTACACTACATTGAACCTCAGTTTTATCACTCATCCATACATTTATCAAAACGTTTATTATGTTTTTGTTATATGCAGACTGGAATTGTTTTAATATTTTTCTTGGAATTCTATAATCATCCAATATCTGAAATTATATATTACAATCCATAATATCAAATGGATTATTTATATCTCCTATCATAATTTCAGTTTTGCCTCCTTTATTCATATCATCCACCACATCTATCCATCCTCAACTGCTTTTCACATTTTTGCACAGGGTTCGGGGTATCACTTCAACAGTGACAATCATCTACAGTCAAGGTTTACACTACTGGGTGCCTAGCCCTCAGCAAAATTAACATGTCCAACTTCTTATTCCCCTCTTACTGTATATTCCAGGTAAGATTACTTCTTATAACATATTATCTAACCTTATCTAAATAATTTTCTTAAAAATTTAATTAACATGGTATAATTTTACAGGTTTAAAATTTTGCATATGCAGTTCTCTCTTTTTTTCATAATAACTTTATCACATATTCACAGATTTCTTGTCTACAAATACCACCAATCATCCACTTATTCAGGACTGTTAAAAAATAACTGCCATTCATCTACATTTTCATACATTTAATATCCAGTTTCTTCTAAACCAGAAACAGAGTCTTACATAACTAACGCTAAGACATTCTTTAACTCATGCAATGCAATTTTTATCATTAGAGATTTATATACTCGACTTAAAATTCTCTTCACAGACCACATCATTATTCTCTTTTTCATGCTATATTTTTCCTTGAAATATACCATGAATAAACTTACATATTTTGGTTTTGTCATGAATTGCCCATCCTTTTCTTTTATTTCTCTTATAATAGTGTTTTCTTCCTTGACAATTTTTAGTATAAAAGGATATAATTCTTCTTTCTTAGCTTTTTTAAAGTTTCTGTTTATATAACATACTTTCTTTTTTCAGTTCATTCCTTTTGTAAATCTGTCACACCCATTCTTTCTCTCCAGATTTTGCAACATGTCCTTATTACTCTCATCATAAATATTTTTTTTCTTTCTTCTATCTCTAACTTTATGTGCATCTTTTTGTATTTTTCTTTAAAAGCTAACCACCATTCTGACCAAGAAGTGAAAAAAATCTCATGCTTAAATGATCTTTCCAAAATTTTATTTATGTATTTATGTATTTATTTATTTAAGTTTTATGATCGAGGAAGTCCACTGGGCCAAGAAGAGCCCATTTTCAGTGGAGGCCCGGGGAGAAAAGCTCCACAATAATTGCAAATTACATTTCACATGTTACAAAATAACAAAGTTCATGCAGCTAATTAAACATTTACTGATAAGCTCCATGATATTTACAATTGGCTTGTCACAATGTTACAAAAATGAAAAGACATAATTCAATATAGAAATGTCATCATTTACATAAAGTGAATATTTTATTAAAACTCAATTGTAGGTTTAACATTTCAAAATATATAGCTACTTGCCATTAGAAGGTTAGGAAAATATTATGCAAGGAGAGGGTAGTAGTACATTTGCGACTGGAGAGTATACTACAATAGATATTAGAGAGAAAATCAGTTTTTAGTAGGCGAGGGATTGTTTTGGGTGGGATGACATGTTTTTTTCTATTAACCACAAGTCTGCCCGAGGGCATTTACAAGCCTAGCCCATCGTTTTGTGGCGTACGCCACCCCTTTAGTATGGGGAACTATACCCATTATTTTGCTGTGCCTCTGTCGAGCAGTGACACTGAGGTAATCCCTGGGGTATATCTGCGATCTCCCATCCATTGGTCAAGATTTCTCTTGAACAAGGCCAGCGAGGTGCTCTGCCTCACATGTACCGGGATTTTGTTCCACAGCATAGGGAGTCTTTGGGTGATGAATCTATCCCTCCAGCACGTCCTATTAATAGCCGTGTCAAGGTTTAAGTCTCCGCCCTTGTGGCTCTGATGGATCTAGATTTTTGAGGTGAAGCATATTCATCAAATCTGGGTTTGACATGGCCTTGTATGTTAGGCAAAGGTCACCTCTGAGCAAGCGGTAAGCGACTGAATAGAGCTGGAGTTCTTTCAGTCGGGCAGCATAGGACAGATTTTTGAGACCCTTTATCCTTTTGGTGAGGAACTTTTGTGGCCTCTCCAGCTGCTGCAAGTGTCGGGTCAGATACATTCCGAATGGGGCATTGTACTCAATCATTGGTCTGATGAGTGATGAGTAAAGGGAGACTATGACCTCCCTTGATCTAGATGAGAATCCCTTCATGATAAGGTGGGCAATGTAGAAGGTCTTCCTAACTACTTTAGCTACATGGGTGTCGAATGACAGACTACTATCAACCTTCTGTGCTCAGTGGATTGCCACCTATTTGGTAGCTAGGGGTAACCTTGTTTTTCCCGAAGGGTATGACTATGCATTTTTTGGCATTTAACTTTAGGCCGTGGCTCTGGCACCAGTTATCCGTTTCTGTGAGACCCTTCTGAAGGATATCTGTGTCAGATGTGTTTTCTACTATGGCGCCCAGTTTGCAGTCATCTGCAAACTTTGTCAGCCATAACCCTCCTATGTTTGCTTGTACTTCGGAAAAGTAGATGCCAAACAAGAGTGGGCCCAGGACTGAGCCCTGTGGGACACCACTTGTGACAGGCTTTGAGTCTGACATGGCGCCAGCAGCTCTGACCCTGTGGGTTCTGTCACTCAGCCAGTTTGCAACCCATCTTGTGATGTATGGGTTGACATTTAAGCTGATGAGTTTTTCAATGATACCCGAATGGGGTATTGTATCGAAGGCCTTAGCCAGATCGAGGTAGGCTGTATGGACTGCCTTTCCCTCATCAATGGCTTTGGTAACTGTTTCAAAAGTCAACCAAGTTTAAAAGGCATGATCTGCCTTTGACAAAGCCAAACTGGGTTGGATCCAAAGTCTGCAAATTCCCTATGTCTTTATTTATGAGGTCCATTATGATCCTCTCCATGGCTTTGCAGATAAGGCTTGTCAAGCTAATGGGCGGTAATTTCCAGGGTAGGTGGAGGCACCGCCTTTGTGAAGTGGTACCACAGTTGCAGTGCGCCACTCCTGGGTGCGTATCCAGAGGTAAGACTTTGATTAAACAGCTGTCCTAGCTGTGGGTTTAATTCCTCATTGAGTTCATGGAGCACACAGCCGGGGACACCATCAGGTCCCATGGATGCTGTGTTTTTGCTTTGGAGAGAGCAGTTCTCACTTGGGCGCTGGAGATGTTTGGGGCTGCAATCGTTTGGTATAGATATCTCTCCTTTTGGGAGAAGTTTGCACTGAACCTGTCAGCCAGTATGTTGGCAATGTCTGTAGGATCAGTAATCTTCACATCATTTTGAACTAGCTCTGAGCATATCTGGGAGTTTCCTCCCAGGTTTCTAACATAGCTAAAGAAGGCCTTATGATTGTCTTTTGAGTCTTTAGCTATTTTTCTCTCGAAATTTGCTTTGGATGATTTTATGAGAGCTCTTAGTTTTTACTTATAGTGATCAAGGGTGTCTTACCTTTTAAGGATTTTGCTCTATCTTGTAGTAGCTTCCTCCTTTTGTTGTAGAGTTTGTTTATGGCTGGGGTCCACCAGACTGGACGCTTGCCTTTGGTACAAAGAGTCTTTGTTTTGCTTGGGATTGCCTTATCCATGCAGTCCTGCAGGTGCTGGTAGAAGGCATTTGTAAGTGATTCAGCGGCTTGAGTACTGTTTTCCGCGGCTCGGGGCCTTAAAGGAGACCACACTAGTCTTTAGAAGTGTGAAGTCGGCTTTTGAGAAGTTCTTTACTGTGGTCTTTTTTATTTCAGGTGGGGGTGGGATGAGGACCTCCAGCGAGATTAGTTTTTGGTCTGATCTCACCAGTGAGGGGTACACCTCCGGTGTTGAACATTGTGCTCCCATGTTCGTGATGATGAGATCAAGTATGTTATCTCCTCTTGTGGGGATGGTGACTAGTTGTTCCATGGCATTTGAGTTTATGAATTCCAGGAACTTTTGGGCTAGGGTGTTTGGGCTTGAGTAGTGTTCCCAGTCTATATTAGGGTAATTGAAGTCACCTAGTATGATGGTGTTTGGTGATACATTTATCCCCTCTAGTGTTTTCAGGAAGGCCATGTGAGGTTCCTGAGTTTGTGAGGGTGGCCTGTAACATGCTACAATTTGCAGAGCAGTCTTGCCTATGGTTAATTGCACCTGGATGGTCTCCGATGCATCGTGCGTTGCCACCAGTCTTGAGGTGTGGGTGTCCTTGATGAATATGGATACCCCTCCTTTCTTGGTATTGTCCAGATTTTGGGGCCGGAACGCATGATATGAGGTAAAACCTGATAGCGCTGGGGTGCTCTCAGGAGCCTTGAACCAGGTTTCTGTCACAGCACAGACATCGATGTACTCCATACTGAGAAGGGCCTCGAGTGCGTGCATTTTGAGATTTAGACTTCTGGCATTGAGCAGCATTACCCTTAGTTTTTTCTTTTTGTGTTCTAGGGTGGTAGGTTTAGAATTTGAGCCTTGCCTAAAAAAGGCACTATGGGCGTGGCAAGAGCCTTTGCCAATATCCGGAATCCCAGGGGTGACAGGTGCAAGCCGTCCCTTGCGAAGCAGCGTGGCTTGTCCAGCATGTCATCCCAGGCAGACAGACACTGGATCCCCTTTGAATGACACCAGTGTTTAAGCCAATTGTTAAAGCTGATCATCTTATCTCTGTATTGTGGCATCATTCTTGGTGAAGGTAGGATACTGCTCAAGGTCAGGGTCATACCTGTCTGGGCTACATAATCAGAGAGCTCCTCAATGTCTCTTTTCATGTAGTCCAAGGAGGTACGTCTCAGGTCATTTACACCAGCGTGGACAATGACTGAGTCATATTTGTACCTGCTGTTGAGAGACCTGAGTGCTTGCGTTATGTGGCGGATTCTAGCGCCCGACAGGCAGCTTACTGTGACCTTCTCCTTACTCAGTCTGGTGAGCGGGACGTCAGTGTGTTTGACTATGGAGTCACCAATGACTAGTGTGTCTGGCATTGTGTTTGGCCTTAAGGGCTGTGACTGTTTGACACTCTGACTGTGAGGTCTATGTGTTGCAGGTGTTGTGTTCTGAGGTGGTGGTTGTTTGGGTGTCTGCTTTGGTGGCCTCTGCTGTTTTGGTAGATTTTTGATCAGAGCCTCCGAGTATGTCTTTGTGTGTTTATGTGTATGATTTGAGGTTGTAATGGTAATATGTGAGACTGGGTCTATAGTGTGTGTGGTAACCTTCTCCTCCTGACTGGTCTTGCCAGTCCTATGTTGAGAGAGCTCAGCCTCCAGTTTGGCCGTATAGTTGCATCTCGCATGTATTTGTGTTTTGTGGGAGGAGGAGAGGGTTGTCTGTGTACATGAGGCAATTGTAACATTGCCTCAATATTCCCAGGTTTACCAGCTGAGCAGGAGAGGACACTAGCAACTGATCCCTCGACATGCTAGAAGGAATAGACAAAAAAACTTTAAAAGAGATTCCGGGGACGTGGGTGACCGAGAAATGGGGGTTGCCTTTTGGGGTACTATCTATGACAAGAGTGCCGTATCAAGGTAATAAGTACTGTAGGAGCAAGTGCTATGTTTAACAGATAGAGAATAGTCTACTTGGAGTCAAGTAGAGATGATCTTTTAATTATAGGATACGCTGATTAGATCAGTAGTATAGTTCGAGGATGGTAGTTTTAAGTGTACATTTGAAGAGTGAACTTTAGGTAGCCAGAATAGTCTAAAACTGCTTAACCGGCGCTGCCCTAGCGTGCAACAGTAGCAACTCCAGCTAAATCGGCTAAATCGCTAAAGCGTGCTTTATAGCAGGGGCTGGAAAAGACAGGAAATGACCCAAAATGGCCAACAAACCACAAGTCACTGCCCTAAACCACTCCTCTGAGGACAAATGAAGGAGTTATGGAAATGACCCCTAGTGGCCAATAAAACTACAGTTTCAAGTCAGTAACCACCTCTCCGGGGGGCAGGGCAGCTGCTCAATGTTAGTTACTGCCACTGATGAACACAGAGACCCTCCTTCAGCCCAAGCAAAAATGGCCTCACAGAAACTTTCAAACAGTTCAGGAACAGCAAGCCTGTAACTGAACTTTTTTAACTCTCAGAAAAGTGGGAAAAAAGCAAGATTTTTTTTTTTGTTTTTGTTTTTTACAGAGATAGCAGAGGTTCACAAGTAATATCAAGTTATAACAGTGCAGTAAATGACCCCACACAAGAGTGCTAGGTCAAGGACAGAAAATATGCAAGTTTTAAGAAAAAAACGATTTAAAATTAAGTGCAAACAGGAAATTCAGCAAACAGCTTTTGGTTGTGCTCTAAATACAGCTACTAATACAGAAATCAAGTTTAACAAGCCAGAAAATGCTCAAGCTAGGCAGCTATGCAGAAAACTTAGCAAATAAACAGAGAAAAAATACTTAAAATCTCAAAAGTGGCTCCCTTCTTCTCTCCGCGTTTTCTTGGAGGGTGCTTCACCAACAGCCAACAAGCCTGAAAAGATGCTCAAACCACGAGGCAACTAGGTTTTAAGAGAGGAAGATGAAGGAGTTATGGAAATGACCCCTAGTGGCCAATAAAACTACAGTTTCAAGTCAGTAACCACCTCTCCGGTGGGCAGGGAAGCTGCTCAATGTTAGTCACTGCCACTGATGAACACAGAGACCCTCCTTCAGCCCAAGCAAAAATGGCCTCACAGAAACTTTCAAACAGTTCAGGAACAGCAAGCCTGTAACTGAACGTTTTTAACTCTCAGAAAAGTGAGAAAAAGCAAGATTTTTTTTGTTTTTGTTTTTTACAGAGATAGCAGAGGTTCACAAGTAATATCAAGTTATAACAGTGCAGTAAATGACCCCACACAAGAGTGCTAGGTCAAGGACAGAAAATATGCAAGTTTTAAGAAAAAAACGATTTAAAATTAAGTGCAAACAGGAAATTCAACAAACAGCTTTTGGTTGTGCTCTAAATACAGCTACTAATACAGAAATCAAGTTTAACAAGCCAGAAAATGCTCAAGCTAGGCAGCTATGCAGAAAAACTTAGCAAATAAACAGAGAAAAATACTTAAAATCTCAAAAGTGGCTCCTTCTTCTCTCAGCGTTTTTTCCTCTTGGAGGGTGCTTCACCAACAGCCAACAAGCCTGAAAAGATGCTCAAACCACGAGGCAACTAGGTTTTAAGAGAGGAAGATGAAGGAGTTATGGAAATGACCCCTAGTGGCCAATAAAACTACAGTTTCAAGTCAGTAACCACCTCTCCGGGGAGCAGGGAAGCTGCTCAATGTTAGTCACTGCCACTGATGAACACAGAGACCCTCCTTCAGCCCAAGCAAAAATGGCCTCACAGAAACTTTCAAACAGTTCAGGAACAGCAAGCCTGTAACTGAACTTTTTTAACTCTCAGAAAAGTGGGAAAAAGCAAGATTTTTTTTTTGTTTTTGTTTTTTTACAGAGATAGCAGAGGTTCACAAGTAATATCAAGTTATAACAGTGCAGTAAATGACCCCACACAAGAGTGCTAGGTCAAGGACAGAAAATATGCAAGTTTTAAGAAAAAACGATTTAAAATTAAGTGCAAACAGGAAATTCAGCAAACAGCTTTTGGTTGTGCTCTAAATACAGCTACTAATACAGAAATCAAGTTTAACAAGCCAGAAAATGCTCAAGCTAGGCAGCTATGCAGAAAAACTTAGCAAATAAACAGAGAAAAATACTTAAAATCTCAAAAGTGGCTCCCTTCTTCTGTCAGGGTTTTTTCCTATTGCAGGGTGCTTCAGCAACAGCCAACAAGCCTGAAAAGACGCTCAAACCACGAGGCAACTAGGTTTTAAGAGAGGAAGATGAAGGAGTTATGGAAATGACCCCTAGTGGCCAATAAAACTACAGTTTCAAGTCAGTAACCACCTCTCCGGGGGGCAGGGAAGCTGCTCAATGTTAGTCACTGCCACTGATGAACACAGATACCCTCCTTCAGCCCAAGCAAAAATGGCCTCACAGAAACTTTCAAACAGTTCAGGAACAGCAAGCCTGTAACTGAACTTTTTTAACTCTCAGAAAAGTGGGAAAAAGCAAGATTTTTTTTTGTTTTTGTTTTTACAGAGATAGCAGAGGTTCACAAGTAATATCAAGTTATAACAGTGCAGTAAATGACCCCACACAAGAGTGCTAGGTCAAGGACAGAAAATATGCAAGTTTTAAGAAAAAAACGATTTAAAATTAAGTGCAAACAGGAAATTCAGCAAACAGCTTTTGGTTGTGCTCTAAATACAGCTACTAATACAGAAATCAAGTTTAACAAGCCAGAAAATGCTCAAGCTAGGCAGCTATGCAGAAAAACTTAGCAAATAAACAGAGAAAAAATACTTAAAATCTCAAAAGTGGCTCCCTTCTTCTCTCAGCGTTTTTTCCTCTTGGAGGGTGCTTCACTAACAGCCAACAAGCCTGAAAAGACGCTCAAACCACGAGGCAACTAGGTTTTAAGAGAGGAAGATGAAGGAGTTATGGAAATGACCCCTAGTGGCCAATAAAACTACAGTTTCAAGTCAGTAACCACCTCTCCGGGGGGCAGGGAAGCTGCTCAATGCTAGTCACTGCCACTGATGAACACAGAGACCCTCCTTCAGCCCAAGCAAAAATGGCCTCACAGAAACTTTCAAACAGTTCAGGAACAGCAAGCCTGTAACTGAACTTTTGTAACTCTCAGAAAAGTGGGAAAAAACAAGATTTTTTTTGGTTTTGTTTTTTACAGAGATAGCAGAGGTTCACAAGTAATATCAAGTTATAACAGTGCAGTAAATGACCCCACACAAGAGTGCTAGGTCAAGGACAGAAAATATGCAAGTTTTAAGAAAAAAACGATTTAAAATTAAGTGCAACAGGAAATTCAGCAAACAGCTTTTGGTTGTGCTCTAAGTACAGCTACTAATACAGAAATCAAGTTTAACAAGCCAGAAAATGCTCAAGCTAGGCAGCTATGCATAAAAACTTAGCAAATAAACAGAGAAAAAATACTTAAAATCTCAAAAGTGGCTCCCTTCTTCTCTCAGCGTTTTTTCCTCTTGGAGGGTGCTTCACCAACAGCCAACAAGCCTGAAAAGACGCTCAAACCATGAGGCAACTAGGTTTTAAGAGAGGAAGATGAAGGAGTTATGGAAATGACCCCTAGTGGCCAATAAAACTACAGTTTCAAGTCAGTAACCTCCTCTCCGGGGGGCAGGGAAGCTGCTCAATGTTAGTCACTGCCACTGATGAACACAGAGACCCTCCTTCAGCCCAAGCAAAAATGGCCTCACAGAAACTTTCAAACAGTTCAGGAACAGCAAGCCTGTAACTGAACTTTTTCAACTCTCAGAAAAGTGGGAAAAAAGCAAGATTTTTTTTGTATTTGATTTTTACAGAGATAGCAGAGGTTCACAAGTAATATCAAGTTATAACAGTGCAGTAAATGACCCCACACAAGAGTGCTAGGTCAAGGACAGAAAATATGCAAGTTTTAAGAAAAAAACGATTTAAAATTAAGTGCAAACAGGAAATTCAGCAAACAGCTTTTGGTTGTGCTCTAAATACAGCTACTAATACAGAAATCAAGTTTAACAAGCCAGAAAATGCTCAAGCTAGGCAGCTATGCAGAAAAACTTAGCAAATAAACAGAGAAAAAATACTTAAAATCTCAAAAGTGGCTCCCTTCTTCTCTCAGCGTTTTTTCCTCTTGGAGGGTGCTTCACCAACAGCCAATAGAAGAAAGTTGGGCTTTCTTCTATCTCCATTTTATTGTATCCCAAAATTTCAGTTTTCCAAATCTTATTGCTTCATAAAACCTTTTTACATCATACCCATATTTTCTACCACTTGTGTGTAGATTGTAATTTAAGACTTCTGTTATCACCTTCATGTTCACTATCACAAATTGTATAATCTCTTCAAATAATTCAACAATACATTTCATATTTGTACTAGAATAAATACCTAATAACCCTTATATATAACATACTGGCCCTATCTACTTTATTATATGTCTATTTTTCTGTATCCTAGAATTTTGGTTTTCTGTATCTTATTACTTCATGAAACCTTTTTATATTGTGCTCATTTTTCTACCACTTGTCTGTAGATTGCAGTTTGTCTCCTGTTATTATCACTTTCATAGTCACTCTCACATATTTCCTAATTTCCTAACTTCTTCAAATAATTTGCCACTGTCTTTCATGCTTGTATTAGAATAAAAATATATTAATCTTTACATGTAACAGACTAGCCCTATCTACTTTGATTATATAAAAATCTAATATTTTAATTTTGGAAGTTCACAGAAAATAAAACCACCTACATCATTTATGTCCTAGAATCCATACCACCCCCAGTATTTCTTCAAACTATTTTGTATTCTGCTCACAAACAAATTTCACATCTTCTAATACAAGCACATTTACACCTAACTCAGAACTATTTCAACACTGTTAACTGTCTAACTTTGGCATACTATTTACATTTGCAGACAATGTCCATACATTATTTGCCCATTTATTAATTCTGGGTGGAAAAATACATTTCCTTTTTCTTAATATAATTCTTTAGCCAGTATGTACTTTCTTTTCATGGTTATCCAGTTTTTCTTTTTCATCTTCTTACATATTATATGTAAAAACATCAAATGTTCTGTGTTTCTGTGTTTCTGTCCTGATTTCTTGGTAGCCCTTGTTTGTATGCACATTAATAGCTTATACTTCGCATTCAGCATTTTTCTGTTGTATTTCCTGATGTTCTTCATATTATCATCTTGTACATTCTGTGCTTGAATTGTGTCATCACTGACTATGGCCGTCATATGTATATTATCTTCATTCTCCTTGCAATTTAACCAAAAATGCCCTTTTTACATAGTCTACTTGACAATTGTTTTGCAGTATTGCCTGTTTCACCACATTGGTTGCATCTGAGTTTTCTGCAACTACTAAAAAGCAAACATGTTTTGCATTGACTCATGTATTTCAAAATCCTCCTTAAATCATTAAAACAAATTTAACATTTTAAATGTAGAACATTATTCTCTACTTTTTACACAATTTTCACATTCCATACCACATTCCATAATCCTCTTTTATCTTTCACTATTGTAAACTTCCACAGTCCTTAAACAAATATACATTCATCTCTTTCATCAGCAAAAAAAAAAAAAAAAAAGATTTAACATATTTGAATGTCCTGAAAATACATATTCATTCTGTAGATACATGTATTTGCTTTTTTCAGATCTGACCAGAAATTTGCCTTATAAAATGTCTGTTTTAAAAGTTATGACAAAAAAAAAAATCTTACCTCCCAACATGTATAAATGACTCAATGTCCATTAACTCCAAACTCTAATATTACAAGTATATTGTCCCATATAAAGTACCTATTAATAGTTTTCCCATTTACTGTATCCCAGAATTTCAGTTTTCCAAATCTTATTGCTTCATAAAACCTTTTTACATCATACCCATGTTTTCCACCACGTGTGTAGATTGAAATTTAAGACTCCTGTTATCACCTTCATGTTCACTATAACATATTTTATAATCTCTTCAAATAATTCAACAATATATTTCATGTTTGTACTAGAATAAATACCTAATAACCCTTATATATAACATACTAGCCCTATCTACTTTATTATATGTCTATTTTTCTGTATCCTAGAATTTTGGTTTTCTGTATCTTATTACTTCATGAAACCTTTTTATATTGTGCTCATTTTTTCTACCACTTGTTTGTAGATTGCAGTTTGTCTCCTGTTATTATCACTTTCATAGTCACTCTCACACATTTCCTAATTTCCTAACTTCTTCAAATAATTTGCCACTGTCTTTCATGCTTGTATTAGAATAAAAATATATTAATCTTTACATGTAACAGACTAGCCCTATCTACTTTGATTATATAAAAATCTAATATTTTAATTATGGAAGTTCACAGAAAATAAAACCACCTACATCATTCATGTCCTAGAATCCATACCACCCCCAGTATTTCTTCAACCTATCTTGTATTCTGCTCACAAACAAATTTCACATCTTGTAATACAAGCACATTTACACCTAACTCAGAACTATTTCAAGACTGTTAACTGTCTAACTTTGTCATACTATTTACATTTGCAGACAATGTCCATAAATTATTTGCCCATTTATTAATTCTGGGTGGAAAAAATACATTTCCTTTTTCTTAATATAATTCTTTAGCAAGTATATACTTTCTTTTCATGGTTATCCAGTTTTTCTTTTTCATCTTCTTAAATATTATATGTAAAAACATCAAATGTTCTGTGTTTCTGATCTGATTTCTTGGTAGCCCTTGTTTGTATGCACATTAATAGCTTATACTTCTCCTTCTGCATTTTTCTGTTGTATTTCCTGATGTTCTTCATATTATCATCTTGTACATTCTGTGCTTGAATTGTGTCATCACTGACTATGGCCGTCACATGTATATTATCTTCATTCTCCTTGCAATTTAACCAAAAATGCCCTTTTTACATAGTCTACTTGACAATTGTTTTGCAGTATTGCCTGTTTCACCACAATGGTTACATCTGATTTTTCTGCAACTACTAAAAAGTAAACATGTTTTGCATTGACGCATGTATTTCAAAATCCTCCTTAAATCATTAAAACAAATTTAACATTTTAAATGTAGAACATTATTCTCTACTTTTTACACAATTTTCACATTCCATGCTACATTCCATAATCCTCTGTTATCTTTCACTATTGTAAACTTCCACAGTCCTTAAACAAATATGCATTCATCTCTTTCATCTGCAAAAAAAAAAAAAAAAAAAAAAAACTTTTAACATATTTGAATGTCCTGAAAATACATATTCATTCTGTAGATACATGTATTTGCTTTTTTCAGATTTGGCCAGAAATTTGTCTTATAAAATGTCTGTTTTAAAAGTTATGACAAAAAAAAAATCTTACCTCCCAACATGTATAAATGACTCAATGTCCATTAACTCCAAACTCTAATATTACAAGTATATTGTCCCATATAAAGTACCTGTTAATAGTTTTCCCATTTACTGTATCCCAGAATTTCAGTTTTCCAAATCTTATTGCTTCATAAAACCTTTTTACATCATACCCATGTTTTCTACCACGTGTGTAGATTGCAATTTAAGACTCCTATTATCACCTTCATGTTCACTATCACATATTTTATAATCTCTTCAAATAATTCAACAATATATTTCATGTTTGTACTAGAATAAATACCCAATAACCCTTATATATAACATACTAGCCCTATCTACTTTATTATATGTCTATTTTTCTGTATCCTAGAATTTCGGTTTTCTGTATCTTATTACTTCATGAAACCTTTTTATATTGTGTTCATTTTTTCTACCACTTGTCTGTAGATTGCAGTTTGTCTCCTGTTATTATCACTTTCATAGTCACTCTCACATATTTCCTAATTTCCTAACTTCTTCAAATAATTTGCCACTGTCTTTCATGCTTGTATTAGAATAAAAATATATTAATCCTTACATGTAACAGACTAGCCCTATCTACTTTGATTATATAAAAATCTAATATTTTAATTTTGGAAGTTCACAGAAAATAAAACCACCTACATCATTTATGTCCTAGAATCCATACCACCCCCAGTATTTCTTCAAACTATCTTGTATTCTGCTCACAAACAAATTTCACATCTTGTAATACAAGCACATTTACACCTAACTCAGCACTATTTCAACACTGTTAACTGTCTAACTTTGTCATACTAGTTACATTTGCAGACAATGTCCATGAATTATTTGCCCATTTATTAATTCTGTGTGGGAAAAATACATTTCCTTTTTCTTAATATAATTCTTTAACCAGTATGTACTTTCTTTTCATTGTTATCCAGTTTTTCTTTTTCATCTTCTTACATATTATATGTAAAAACATCAAATGTTCCGTGTTTCTGTCCTGATTTCTTGGTAGCCCTTGTTTGTATGCACATTAATAGCTTATACTTCTCCTTCAGCATTTTTCTGTTGTATTTCCTGATGTTCTTCAGTATTATCATCTTGTCCATTCTGTGCTTGTATTGTGTCATCACTGACTATGGCCGTCACATGTATATTATCTTCATTCTCCTTGCAATTTAACCAAAAATGCCCTTTTTACATAGTCTACTTGACAATTGTTTTGCAGTATTGCCTGTTTCACCACATTGGTTACATCTGATTTTTCTGCAACTACTAAAAAGTAAACATGTTTTGCATTGACTCATGTATTTCAAAATCCTCCTTAAATCATTAACACAAATTTAACATTTTAAATGTAGAACATTATTCTCTACTTTTTATGCAATTTTCACATTCCATACTACATTCCATAATCCTCTGTTATCTCTCACTATTGTAAACTTCCACAGTCTTTAAACAAATATATATTCATAACTTTCATCTGCAAAAAAAAAAAAACAAACAACGTTTAACATATTTGAATGTCCTGAAAATACATATTCATTCTTTAGATACATGTATTTGCTTTTTTTCAGATTTGGCCAGAAATTTGTCTTATAAAATGTCTGTTTTAAAAGTTATGACAAAAAAAAATTCTTACCTCCCAACATGTATAAATGGCTCAATGTCCATTAACTCCAAACTCTAATATTACAAGTATATTGTCCCATATAAAGTACCTGTTAATAGCTTTCCCATTTAGTCTTCATAGTCTCAAAGTGGGGCATCTTCTGCTACCAGTTCCAGCAACCTGCAAATGACTGTCAACACTTTTTCTGCTCAAAACAGAATTATAAGTGTCTATATGTTATTCCATTTATATTTTTCACATCCAAATATTTCCCTCCGTCTTCAAAAATTCTTTCAGCCAAGTAACACAATGACGATGCTGAACCATTCCAGATTTTTCTTATTACAGTAACTCCACCAAATAATTATTTTCAATTTCTCCTGGCAATTTTCCAGTAATATAGATATTCTAATTTACATTTTTTGAAGCAGCTAAATACTGCTTATCTGTAACATCTAAATAACCATCCAAATGACTGAAATAAGAATCCAGAAGATGTTCACACTCTGCTGCCATATTTTCTCCTTTCTTATCTCTGTTGTCAGCAGCTGCAGTAACAAAGCATTCTCTCCCTCTCTGCTTCTTACTCACTGCCATTGCTTCCCCTCCTACCAATGGGCTCCACTCTATGAAAGGGAGAAGTGCATCATTTTCTCCTAACTAAAAAGAGAAGGGGGAAACTCTCCTGTGTCCTGGCCAAATACCCCTAGAAGTATAAATATCACCTCAGGTCTCCTCTGAAAAAGGATATTTGCCTAGTGGGACTAATCTGGTCAACAGATGATAAATAAATAAAAAATAATGATAAACCAACTAAATTAGCTGTTAATATACGCACACACACACACACACACACACACACACACACACACACACACACATATATATATATTAGATATAAATATATAGATGTGAATCCAAATCAAACAATTAAAGCATAAAAGGCAAAAGCCTTCCCAAATTATCTATTACTTCCCAAATGGTGAAGTGTATTAGTAGTGAGGTCTTTCATCCGTATATTACATCACACTTTATCAGACTAATAAACAGTTCAACCACACTTAATATTTAAATAATGCAAATTCTACTTGTCACACACATACACACACACACACACACACACACACACACACACACACACACACACACACACACACACACACACACACACTCACACACACACACACACATTTATTTAATTTTATTTATTTATTTGCAGTTTGTTTGCCAGGATAGTCCAGTTGGGCCTTGAAGAACCCATTTTCAATGTAGTCCTGGGGAGAAAAGCTCCAGAAAATACATGAATACAAGACTACAAAAATACAAATATACAATATAAATGCAAGAAGTCAAGAATACAAAATAAAAAATTACACAATTAAGAGGGAATTTGAAAACAAAGTAACACGTTGCCAATGGATTGGCATTAGGAGATCCTAGTTACTATTCTGAATTAACTTCATTACAGTTCCTATGCAAATATCATGATTCCTATCGTTATTATTACAAGTTATTAGACAGCAGGAGGCTATTTACAGACATGGTGGCTAGTGAAGAGTAATTATGGACAAGGAAATTATGAAAGATGGGAGCAAGAGCATTCCCATTGTGAAGTTAAGTATGAGTGAAGAAGGGTTTTGAAGTCAGAAAGTCTGTTTGTGGTACGGATGGGAGGTGGAAGAGAATTCCAATGGCGTGCTAGTGAGAAAGATAGGAAATGCTTGCCTGGTGGATGGGATGGTTTATGTTGTTCTATTAGATTCTGGGAGTTAGATCTGAGACCCCTATCAGAAAGATGGATTTTGAAGGTGGAGGCAAGAGAGGGGCAGAGAGAGAGAGGTTAAAAATAATCTGTGCACTTGGATAAGTTGGGTGTAGGTAAAATAAATGGGTAGTTCTAGCCAGTTCAGTTGATGTAGGGAAATACAGTGATGGATATTGGATCTATGGCCAGTTGCAAATTTTGAAATTTTATAATAGCAGGGGGAGAGTTTTGACTTGAGGGAAGATTGCAGATTGATAAGAATAGAGGCACCATATAGGAGGGAAGGGATCAGGTAGGTGGTAGCAAGAAGAAGCGTGGTAGAGGGAGAGATACAGCAGTTGTGACGGTAAATCATGCTTAATTTTTTTTTTATATTTACTTGTAGGTGACTATCAAACTTTAGCTTATCGTCAATGAGAATTCCAAGAAGTTTTGCAGTAGAGACTATTTTGAGAGTTGTGTTATTTTGGCTGATGATAGAGAATGAGATTTTATCTAAGGTGGTGGTTTTGGAAGGGGTAAATATCATTAGTTTAGTCTTGTTTGCAATGAGTGCCAGATGTTTTTCTAGCATCCATTGTTCGGTAGAATGGAAGGCTTCCTGAGTTAATTGTGCTAGTGAGGAAGCAGAGGTGGCAGAACAGATTATAGTGGAGTCGTTGGCATATTGGATGAGGCTGGCATTGGGGGTGGCATGATAGAAGTCATTTATGAAGATATTGAATAGAAGGGGACCTAGGACTGAGCCTTGGGGGACACCTGTGGGAGTAGCTAGGAAAGGTGAGATAGCTTTTTTCCACTTGACTGCTTGTTGCCTATTTGATAGGTAACTGGAGAACCAGTTAATGGAGGACGGGGATAGGTTTAGTTTTGTAAGTTTGGTAATAAGAAGATTGTGAAAGATGGTATCAAAAGCCTTTGACAGGTCTAAGAGGAGGGTGGATACAATATGATCAGTGTCACAGGCCTTGTTAATGGTCTCTAGGAAGGACAGAAGGGCAGTGGTGGTACTATGGCTTGGTTGGAATCCATGTTGAGTGGGAGTAAGGAGGTTATTGTTTAAGAGAGAGGGTAGGAGTTGAAGGTAGACACATTTTTCGAGGAGTTTGGAAACAGGGGATAGGATAGCTATAGGTCGGAAATTTGGAATGCCATTGTGGTTGCCTCCTTTATGGAGTGGAATAATAAAGGCCTTTATCCAAAGATGGCATGGCATTCTGAAATTGATCAATTTATTAGAATGCAGATAGGGAAGACAATGGCTTCTGCTGCTGTTTTTAGGAAATATGAGGTTATTTCATCAGGAGCATTAGAACATGGTTTCATTTTTAGGAGTATTTTTTTATAGTAGACAAGGGGATAGGATTCATGGAGAAGGGAGAAAGTTGGGGGCTGGAGTTACTAGAGGAAGGAGGAATGTGTGGATGTGTTTATGGGGGTGGGGATTCATTATTGTTAGTGGAGAATGATGTAAGTTGGACTATGGAATTGATAAAGAATGAGTTAAAGTTGGATGCTAGAGTCAGGTCAGAGGCCTGAGGGTCAGGACAGGGGTTTTCTTTTTTACCTAGGTTAAGGAGAGAGGAGAATCCATCCCAGAATTTTTTGGAGTTAGTATTATGGTTGGTTTGGACTGTTGTAAAATAGGTTTAGCAGTCTGAGATAATATGTTTTTTTTTACTTTATTAGGGAGAGTTATGTATTAATTGAGGGTGGCGGTAGTTTTAGTTTTATGGTAGTGTTTCCAAGCTTTATCTCAGAGTCACATAATGAGTAAAGTATTCTTAGTTAACCATGGGATGGGGTTGCTTTTTGTGTGTTTAGTTTTCCAGGTGGCAAAGGAGTTTAGCAAGTCTAAGAAGATTGTGTTGAAGTAGAAAACAGCATTTTCAAGGGATAATGTTTTTAGTGGGTTCCAGTTTATTATTTTTAGTGTATTTGAGAATTAATCTGGGTTGAAGTTCTTTTAGACACCAGGTGGCGATATAGGTGTGGGTTTGTTGTAGGGAGGAGGAAAACAGTGGGTGAAAGTGGGAAGAAGGTCACCTAGTGGGTCGGGAATGGTGCCACTATCAGTGATGTAGTAAGTATGTGAAACTAGAATCTAATCCAGGGTGCTCCCATTGTGAAAGTCTTTGGAAGGTCTAGTTGTTGTGGTAATAAGTTGAGTGAAGTTATAAAGATTTATATTTAGGGAGTTGGTTGGAGATTGAATTGTGGACCAGTTAATGTTAACATTGCCCAGAATAATAGTTTCATTAGTAATGTTGGTAGAAAGCCAGGAGAGAATATCTTCAAAGGTTTGGACATTGTCTTCAGGGGGGATATAAAGGGTGACTATACAGATGAGTTTATGTTTATTTATGTGGAGGAGGGCTAGGATTATTTCAGCATTGCCAAATGTAGAGATGGGTTTGGAGTAGGGGGTCACTAGAAGGGATGAGGAGTAGAAGAGAGTGACACCTCCCCCTTTCCTATGTATTCTATCTTTTCTAAGAATACAGTAGTTAGGTGAAATCAGTTCTGAGTCTTTCATATGAGGTTTCAACCAGGTTTCGGAGATGGATAGAATATCTGGCTGATTATGGAGAAGCCAGGCGTGGAGGTTAAGGATTTTGTTGCAGACACTTTGGGCATTTAGAGCTGTGAAGTGGAGGGACCTACCTGCTAAGTAGGGTGAGTGAGATGGGTAGGTTGAATTGTGTGAGGGGAAGGAGCCGGGGTTTGGGTGTATGTCCCCAGAGAGAAGGGTAGAGATTAAGTGACGAATATAGGAGAGTGAATATTTAGTTGCTTAGTTTTAAGTTTAAGTAAGATTTGAGATAGAGGTATTATGTGATATGAGTCTATAGGGGAAGAGGAAAGTATTGTTGAGGACGTAGTGGCTAGGGGATATAAATGTTTGGGAGTATGCATGGTGTATTTGGAGTGAGGTAGTAGTGTGAAATGAAGGGGAGTGATTAATGTACAGAGGTCTGGTGAGGTAGTTTAGATAGGATAAGGTAATAAGTAGTAGTATTTCAGTTAATAATGTGGAAGGTTTGGTAGGCATGATGTTTGCTTTAGATATATGATAGAAGTGGTGTTGGGCTATGCCTATTATAGAGTAAAAAGGGAATAGAGTTATAGTAAAATATAGTGATAGAGGAGGTAGAGTAAATGTGGGTGGTGTGGATGAGTTCATTGAGTGTGGGAGGTGTTGACTGAATGTGGGTGGGGTGGGTGAGCTGGTTTGGTGTTGGAGGCAGTGGGTGTGGTATACTAAGTAAAAGTGTAGAGGTACTGGGGGGGTGGGAATTGGGGATAGGGTAGGGGAGCGGAATGAGCCCGCAGGGTGAATGGAGTGGGTAGAGCTAAGAAAACGGAAGAGCAAGTCAGCGAGGAACAATCAGTGAGGTGGATAGCAAGCACAGGGCAAGAAAGGCTCAGGGGTGAGGCACTGATTTGCTAAGTTAGACTGGGGGAAGGAGGGAGGTTTACAGAGGTTAGGAAAGGGCAATAGAGCAAAATAGGACAGGCAACATCAGATAACTTATATTAGTCTACAGTGGTTTAGTACATGTATATATATAAATGGATTAATTACTTTCAAGCAACTGTGCCCCCTGGGCTGAATGATACTGTGAGTTTAAAACCTGTTCTTAAGAGGAGGTCTCTTTTTCCATTAAATAAGCACTCAATTATTTATTTTAATTATTTTATTGTTGCTGCGCTTCTATTAGTTTGAATTTGTTAATGTGATGTATATATAAAAAATGTGTTTTAGTATGATTTTAAACATTGAAGAAGAGTTTTATCTCAAAAGCTTTCCTATTAAACTTATTTTTACATCACTTTGTGAGTTCATTTCACTTTTTATTCTTCCACTGTTTTGTTTGGAACTCTTTAATGGGTGTTTACCAGTTTTTTTTGTTGTTGTTTTTACATTCTGTATTGTTGTGTTACTCATTAACATTTTACAGTTCAGTGTGACTATCCACTTATAAAAATATAAATGATGTTGGAAATAGAGGCATTTGCCTCTCATTGTAGAAGTCTTGCAGGGTGAAACAGGTGGAAGGAAGACTCAAGCAAGGGTTTCTCTAACAGAGTTATACAGGTGGGATGCCAATACCTAGGCAAGGGTCTGTCCAAGAAAGTAGGTGGGAACCTGATAACTAATCAAGAGAAGAATTTCACAGACTTAAAAAGAAAGAAGACACAGCTCAGGGTGGGAATAGAGCAAAAACAGACTAGGGGACCTGAAGGAAGATAGCCTGAAGCAAGACCACTGGCAAAGGCAATGAAAGCCTGTAAACTCAGAATAAATCAGACTGAAGAGATGTGAGTTATTATACTTTAGTGAACTACTTAAATTCAGTCATTTAAATTTGAAAATTGGTGTATGTATGAAAATGTTGTTACATCAAACATTGATGTGACAAGTTTACTATATTAATGGCATGCTTTAATTTCTAAATACAGCCTTTGTATATATTGTGTGGGTGGTGAAAGTGATGGAATCTGTATATTGTCAAAAGCAGTGATGTCTGATCTGTGAATTTGCCAAAATTATGAGTATAGCATGTGCAGGTAAGTGTTTTTTTTTTAATGCCAAAACGTTTGGATATACTAAAAGTTTCAGCATTAGGTATTAAGAATGTTTGTGTGTGTGTGTGTGTGTGTGTGTGTGTGTGTGTGTGTGTGTGTGTGTGTGTGTGTGTGTGTGATAGGGATAAGTTAGAGGTTATGTCTAGTGTTTGTGCTTGTGATGTCTGTGTTTGTCTTTTATAGTGATAGTATTACAGAAAGAGTTTTTCTAAGATAAGGTTTAGAGTTAAAGTCAAGGTAAGGGGCAGAAACATGGTCAGGGTTAGGGTTATCAGGTATTAGTAAGTGTCTGAACACAAACTGAGAACCATTATTTGATATCACCTGTTTTGGTACTCCACATCTTGCAAGCAATGACTTAAGCAAGTTAATCATTGACGTAGCTGTAATATCTTTAACTTGAACTTCTTCTACGTATTTTGAAGAACACCCAAACCATAGTAGATAATTCTGGTTATTATGCTGAGGCACATAATCTCCTTTTATCACAAATGGCAATGTTTGTATTTCATGAGGTGTCTGCTCTTACTATTGATTTTGGTTTCTATGCATGACACAAAATACATGCTTTTGTGTGTTCTGCTGTACTTGCACTACCATACTGGGCCAGTATATGACAATTAATGCTCTCTATTTGAATTTTGAGCAAACCCTGGTTCCTAAAGTGGGTGCGTATGATGACTATTACCACTAAATTAGACATATCACTTGCAAGAGAATTCCTTTCTGATGGTATTATATGGTCTGACTAGCAGATAAATATGTATAGCATTGTCTGTCCATCCTGGTATTTTGATTTTATCAAAAATTGCATTTTTTTGAAGTGCCTTATAGATATGTTTAGTTCCTGCAGTTTATCATGTGTTGCAGAAATTTGCATCGTGACCCATAAAACCTCTGGATTTGCATCTAATAAATCTTTATTGCACCCATTTAGATGAACTTCATAGGTTTATAGGTTCATAGATAAGTCCTAGGCTAGCTGCCCTTGCAAGCTATTTTAACTCTAGCCAGTTTCCCTTCTTGTGCTCAAAATAGCCTATCCCATTTCCACCTAAGTATGGGATAAAGCATTTAGGTGATAGAGTCTATTTACTTAGCATGTCAGCAACATGCATCAGCTCAATAAGTTTATGCTGCATTTTTATATTAATTTTTTAAAGCAGTAGCAGAATTGTTTTCTGTTTAGCTGACAGTGGCAGCTGATAACTTCAAAGCTAGAGGGTACTGCAGGAAGCAACCAAATGGGGTGGGTTTCTATTATGACAGGTCAATGACCATTATCTGTGATCAAACAACAGATGGGGTCATTTGCTTTCAACCACAGACTGCATCAATACCCATTCTTTATTATCACTTTTTTGACTATATTCACCTTAGATATTCTAATAAAATCAACAAGGCCAGCCTTAGGTGAAATGGTGCCCAAACCAGAGAATTCCATGGGCCCCAAGTTACGCAGTGATTTACCCCTGCATCTACATAGTGTCTTTCCACTGTTTTACCCATCCTGTCAACTCACATCCAGATAGATCACTTGTTTTTTCACACCTTGTCTTCATTTTTACCTTTCCCTCCAATCTTTTAACACATGTTAACTGGCCGGGACTCCTCTGTAATAAGGGTAGAGGAAGCAAAAGAACAAAGCCAGGTTACTAGGGGCCATTGGGCTCCAAGAAGTCATGAAGTTCTAGATGTTGTGAGTAGCTTTTTTATAACCTTTGGCTCCAGTGATGACATGAATTAAAAATCATGAATACGGAAATACATTATTTTTTTTTTCAAGGAAAACTAAGTTGTGCCCAAAGCCAAGTGTTCAAAGCTAACAAAACAGTATTTCTCAAGTGTCCAAATTCTTGCAAGGATCAATAAATCCTATATGGAAATAGTGCCTGCTTTCTTACCCCTTCAAAAAATAGTTACCTTATGTGTAGCCTTCTGATGTTAGCTTAGGCTCTAAGTAAAAACACAAATGGGAGGGTTGGCATAATGACAAGGTCTTAGCCTCACATATACAAAGTACAGGGTTCTATTCCGACCTCTGGTTATTAGCCAGGCTTGTAATATTCTGCAGACTGATAGCCTAGTATTTACTTAGGAACTTATGAACCTAAATGACCAGGTGCATATATTATACAGCTGAGGGTATGAAGGAGAAAACCAGAGCACCTAGTTAATACCTTCACAATGACAGGTAGTATGTCTAGACTACACACAGATGGAATCATTGCCAAAAACTCGGAACCAAGCACTGTGAACTGGCAACTAAACTAGCCGCACCAGTGTGCCAGTGATCAGTTACTGTCACACTCAACTTGTTCAGGCCATTACAGACAACCATGTATTGTGTTGAATCCTTTTGTCTGGGGATGAAAAGTAATACAAATATTAACAACTTGCTACTTTTAAATACACTGCAGTCCATTCTAACCCCACAGATTCATTTTCTTCACAGACATCCCCCATATTGATCAATTATAGCCACATGTATGTCTTTGGCTATATATCTCATAACTTTGATTGAGATGAAATGAATAAATGCAGACATAGATAACTGCCACATAGAAATGCATCATCTCAGCTCACTGTTGTAAGAATACAGTATGCAATGCATTGCAACCACCCTGCCCACATACATGTCAAATTCTAGCTCAACAATAAAGTGGAAAGTTAAAAAATAATGGGAGACAAAGGACAAAATCTGGGACAGCAATGAGCTGAAAATATACATTCCTGAGTGTGGCATTATACATTTAGAATATGCATCTGTATAAAGTTGCCAGAACAGGCTTTGTGGTAGCATACTTCTTCCTTACGCTCAAATGTCAGTCATTATTTAGTAACTACTGTTCTCATTTATTTGTCTGAGGGAAATACAAAGATTATGAAGAACAGACCAAATATTTGAGAAAATCAGAGACAAAAAATGGGAAATTATTAGCATCTATGGCCCCTACAGGTCTACTTCAAAAGAATGAAAGACCACATTACCAAAGACAAAATGAACGACATCGCTAAAACTTTGCATTCATGAATGACTGGAATGTCAAAAAATTTCACAGGGTAAGTATCTGATTGGCCACCATCTAACAATGAAAAACACTGCACTACCTCAAACCCATCCAGGTGTAGGGTTCTGCCCACCACACCCCCTAATGTGGGGGGCTGCACCCTCATACTCCCAACTAAATATACCAACTCCGGGATCACACTATAGTGGGGAAAGGGTAATTATCCCCTTGTCAGCCACTTGGTTACTTACCCTGTGAAATCCTTCTGCATTCTAGTCATTTGTGAAAGTGAAGTTTTGGTGATGTCATCTCTCTCATTTCTTCTTCAGTAATGTGGTCTTTCATTCTTTATGCATATGCACACACACACAGGTGATCTCAGTTATGCTAACCTAGTACTTTTGAAATGGAAAGAAAACGGAGCTTTCTATCTTTGTACTATGGTATATTGTAAAGTTTATTTACAATATTTGGATGATATTGTTATAATCTGGGATAGACATGAAGCTCGTAAAGAGATTTTAAAATTTTTTTATAATACTACACTAGTTTTTTGAAATTTATCCATAGCTTTAATAACAAATCAGTCAATTATTTGGACATTACTATATAGAAAACTGACTGTGGCTTTGAGTCCAATTTATATCACAAATGTACCTACTCAAATCCGTATTTGCATTTTAACAGTTATCATCCATTTCAACACAAGAAAAATTTGATCAGGAGCCAGTTTGTGAGGATTGCCAAGATAGAATCAAACAAATCTAGATTTGAGGAGGAGAAAATTACATTAAGTAATATGTTTTTGGAGAAGGGGTATCCCCTTACATTTATAGTAAGTATCAGTGATGAGGTAACCAAGGGTTGCGGGGACTAATACAAGCCACTTTTAGAAGTGGGAATACCCCCAACTGTAATACAGTCTGAAAAATGCTGGTGTCCCATGTATGGGACCTAATAGTGGAATATTTGATATATTTGAGTGAACAATGATATTAAGATATGGGATTGGGTCCTAAAACATTAGAAACATCATTACTAGAAACTGGAACATTGTCAGAACAAATTATGGTGTTTGCAGATTATTGGGGAACAAACCACATTTTGTACACAAAGTTTCACAAAATATCAAAAGAATATTTGAAAGAAACAAACCCCACAGTAACATTAGCAAAACAAGTACAGTCAAATGTGGAACTTGTTCCCAATGTAAATATATTTTGAATGTTACAACTATAAGGGTTGGGATGAATAGGAATTAACTTTAAAATATGGTAATTGAAACACCTTTGGTTTAGTTTATATTGCAGTGTGCCCTGAATATGGTGCCTTTTATGTTATATTTTATGAGGAACACACCAAAATATGAGGTAAAAGTCTGGAGATTCTGCAAAAATGTGTGCATTTGAGATGTATGGTTCTTCATGTATGGGTCTATATTAGATCACTGAATGCTTAAAAGAGCGAACAGTGGTTAATCGACCCTATGTAAGCGAATGCTTACAATTTTGCACTGTCAGAACAGTGATTTTTTTCCTAGGGAAAAAAAATCGCTGGTCCAACAAAAATAAATAAATAAATAAATAAAACACTTTAAACATTACATTAAGTGGGGGCTTCACTCCCCACACCCCCCAATGTGGGGTGTTGTACCCCCACAACCCCCTACTTAAATATACCAACTCTGAGACCACACTACAGTGCCGAAAATGGCAAAGTAATGAAGCAGCCAAGCAAATTCTTTCTCAGGGAAATAATTCGTTTACAAGCTGCTTCGATCTTTTGCCGTTTCCGTCTTTTGAGTTTGACCAAGACACATTCGAAAGAATGCATCTTTGGTCTTCTAATAGGGAACCTTGATATACTCCTTCATAATTTATTTGTGAGCAGTGGCCTTGCATCCACGCAATCGAAGAACATATATTGATGGCACGGTGATCACCAGGTATGACTCTTCCCTACCAATGCTCAAAGAAAAGTGAGGAAAGGCCTCTTCACCTTCTAATCTTGCTCATATACATGAAGTTAACAATGAATACAAGTAAAGCTAAAGTCCTGCTGTTCAGTACATACAGGACCTCATAGGTTGAACCAGAATGAGTCATAATATCAACTTCTAACACTAAAGTAGAAACCATACTCTTGAAAAAGACTGACCTTTGTATCGGTGATCCACTATGTTTGACAATGCAGATGGCCAGCAGTTGTATGATAAAAGTTAATTCCTGGGAAAGGGGAGTATGAGTCTTCTCTGGGGATTGTGCAATCTCAGAGTTATTTTACATAAGAGTATAGTGTGTTTTGGAGGTGAAAAGAGTGTCGGATAGAGTGATGTTTATGAAGCTGGAAATTGATGGTGCAATGATGAATGTTGTTAGTGCATATGCTCCACAAGTTGGGTGTGTGATGGATGAGAAAGAAAAATTTTGAAGTGAGTTGGATGAAGTGGTGATGACTGTACCCAAGGGTGAGAGACTGGTGATTGGAGCAGATTTCAATGCGCATGTTGGTGAAGGGAACAGAGGGGATGAGGAAGTGATGGGTAGGTATGGTGTTAAGCAAAGGAGTGCAGAAGGTCAGATGGTAGTGGATTTTGCGAAAAGGATGGACATGGCTGTGATGAATACGTATTTTAACAAGAGGGAGGAGCATAGGGTGACATACAAGAGTGGAGGAAGATGCACACAGGTTGATTATATCTTATGTAGAAAGGTCAATCTGAAGGAGATTGGGGACAGTAAAGTGGTGGCAGGGGAAAGTGTAGTTAGGCAGTATAGGATGGTGGTTTGTAGGATGACATTGGTGATCAAGAAGAGGAGGATGAGTGTGAGGGCAGCACCAAGGATCAAATGGTGGAAATTGAAAAAGGGTAATTGTGAGGTGATGTTCATGGAAGAATTAAGACAGGCACTGAGTGGCAGTGAAGAGTTACCGAATAGCTGGGTAACTACAGCAGAGCTAGTAAGAGAGATGGCTAGAAGGGTGCTTGGTGTGACATCTGGAAAGAGGAAGGAAAACAAGGAGACCTGGTGGTGGAATGAAGAAGTATAGGAGAGTATACAGAGAAAGAAGGTGGCAAAGAAGAAGTGGGATTGTCAAAAAGATGAAGAAAGTAGACAAGAGTATAAGGAGATGAGGTGCATGGCAAAGAGAGAGGTGGTGAAGGCTAAGGATAAGGTGTATGAAGAGTTGTATGAAAGGTTGGACACTAAGGAGGGAGAAAAGGACCTGTACCGACTGGCTAGACAGAGGGACCGAGCTAGTAAAGATGTGCAGCAGGTAAGGGTGATAAAGGATAATGAGGGAAACGTACTCACAAGTGAGGAGAGTGTGTTGAGCAGATGGAAAGAGTACTTTGAGGGGTTGATGAATGAAGAGAATGAGAGGGAGAGAAGGTTGGATGATGTGCGGATAGTGAATCATGAAGTGCAGTGGATTAGCAAGGAGGAAGTAAGGATAGCTATGAAGAGGATGAAGAATGGAAAGGCTGTTGGTCCATATGACATACCTGTGGAAGCATGGAGGTGCTTAGGTGAAATAGCAGTGGAGTTATTAACTAGATTGTTTAATGAAATCTTGGAAAGTGAGAGGATGCCTGAGGAATGGAGAAAAAGTGTTTTGGTACTGATTTTTAAGAATAAGGGTGATGTGCAGAGCTGTAGTAACTACAGAGGGATTAAACTGATCAGTCACATCATGAAGTTATGGGAAAGAGTAGTGGAAGATAGGTTAAGAAGGGAGGTGAGGATTAATGATCAGCAGTATGGTTTCATGCCAGGAAAGAGCACTACAGATGCGATGTTTGCTCTGAGAGTGTTGATGGAGAAGTACAGAGAAGGTCAGAAGGAGTTGCATTGTGTCTTTGTGGATTTAGAGAAAGCATATGACAGGATGCCTAGAGAGGAGTTGTGGTATTGTATGAGGAAGTCGGGAGTGTCAGAGAAGTATGTAAGAGTGGTACAAGATATGTAAGAGGGTAGTGTGACAGTGGTGGGGTCTGCAGTGGGAGTGATGGATGCATTTAAGGTGGAGATGGGATTACATCAAGGATCAGCTCTGAGCCCTTTCTTATTTGCAATGGTGATGGACAGGTTGACAGATGAGATCAGACAGGAGTCCCCGTGGACTATGATGTTTGCAGATGACGTTGTGATCTGTAGTGAGAGTATGGAACAGGTGGAGGAGACCCTGGAGAGGTGGAGATATGCTCTAGAGAGAAGAGGAATGAAGGTCAGCAGGACTAAGACAGAATATATGTGTGTGAATGAGAGGTAGGATAGAGGAATGGTGAGGATGCAGGGAGTAGAGGTGGTGAAGGTGAATGAGTTTAAGTACTTGGGATCAACAGTTCAGAGTAATGGTGAGTGTGGAAGAGATGTGAAGAAGAGAGTACAGGCAGGATGGAGTGGTTGGAGAAGAGTGTCAGGAGTGATTTGTGGCAGACGAGTACCAGTAAGAGTGAAAGGGAAGGTCTACAAGAGGGTAGTGAGACCAGCTATGTTATACGGGTTGGAGACAGTGGCATTGACAAAAAGGCAGGAGTCAGAGCTTGACGTGGCAGAGTTGAAGATGTTAAGATTTGCACTGGGTGTGACGAGGATGGACAGGATTAGGAATAAATATATTAGAGGGTCAGCTCAGGTTGGAACGTTTGGAGACAAAGTCAGAGAGGCACGATTACATTGGTATGGACATGTGCTGAGGAGGTATGCAGAGTATATTGGGAAAAAGATGCTAAGGATGAAACTGCCAGGTAACAGGAAAAGAGGAAGGCCTAAGATAAGGTTTATGGATGTGGTGAGAAAGGATATGCAGGTGGTTGGTGTTACAGAGCAAGATGCAGAGGACAGGAGGAAATGGAAACAGTTGATCTGCTGTGGCGACCCCTAACGGGAGCAGCCGAATAAAAAAGAAGAAGAATATATATATCTATATATATATATATATATATATATATATATATATATATATATATATATATGTAGGCTGAACAAGGAGAAGGTTACTGTTAGCTGCCTGTTGGGTGCCAGGATTCGCCACATAACACAAGCAATAAGGTCACTCCAGAACAAGTACAAATACAATTCTGTCATTGTCCATGTTGGTGTGAATGACTTGAGACATACCTCCCTGGACTACATGAAAAGAGACATT